>NC_137921.1:3671960-3681960 GCF_963457725.1 Sprattus sprattus | reverse complement strand
CGACTGATTTTATCAGTATCATGCATCAGCAATAAATGTGCGAATACCAGGTCGGTGGCTGTGTCATTCTGAAACTACACAACGCAGAGTGATACGGCAAGGGAAAGAGTAGCTCGATATCATAATCATTTAAAACACACAAACCCCTTTATGTGTGTGTATTCATTTAAACCTGCTTGCGCGCGTGCGTGCACGTGTGTGTGTGTGTGTGTGTGTGTGTGTGTGTGTGTGTGTGTGTGTGTGTTTAATGTGTGTGTAATCATTGGAACATGCTTGCGTGAGTCAGATGAATGATCTGCTGAGGCAGCAGAGCCCCATGTGTGTGTTTGTGTGTGTGTGTGTGTGTGCAGCAGAGCCCCATGTGTGCGTGTGTGTGCGTGCGTGTGTGTGTGTGTGTGTGTGTGTGTGTGTTGAGGTGGTTTTGTGACATGTCGGTTGTTTTTGCACACGGAGTGGAGAAACCTTCATAAAAACCCAAAATCGCCTACCAGGGAATTCACCCACTGAGAGGTAAACTTCAAAGTGTGTGTGTGCGTGCGTGTGTGTAAGAGAGGTAAGCTTCAAGGTGTGTGTGTGTATGTGAGAGAGGTAAGCGTCAAAGAGTGTGTGTGTGTGTATGTGTGTGTGTGTGTGTGTGTGTGTGTGTGTGTGATTGAGAGAGAGATAAAGTAATGAGCCGTTTCCAGCTGATGTGTCGTGAGTTGATGTGTCAGCATTCCCCTGTCTCATTATGATGACATCACCACACATTATATGACTCAATACCGGTCCGGGAATTATACGGTTAGTTATACGATATTTTTATGTTAATTTTACTAGCTCAGGTTAATCTGATGGAGTCATCAGCGGTTTCCACCTGACGTGTAGTAAAGACAGATTAAATCAGCACACACACACACACACACACACACACACACACACACACACACACACACACGGTCTCTTGTCTCATTATGATGACACCACGATACATAATATGACTGTCCGGGGAATTATATGACAGTAAAACTTTCAAATTTCAAACACAAAATGTACTGAATGTGTGTGTGTGTGTGTTTGTGTGTGTGACTGTGTGTGTGTGTTTAATGTGCGTCTACCTTTCCTCTGCACACTGCAAAGAAGCTTCCTCCCCGGCCCTCATTCACCTTCTCATAGTAACCGTCAATGATCTGAAAAAACACACAGCTCTCGATCAATACTACTGATGATTCCAGCTCTCGATCAATAATACTGATGATTCCAGCTCTTGACTAAAGTTACTGATGATTCCAGCTCTCGATCATAGTAACTGATGATTCCAGATATCGACCAACACTACTGATGATTCCAGATCTCAAATCAATACTACTGATGATTCCAGCTCTCGATCAATACTACTTATGATTCCAGCTCTCGATCAATACTACGGATGACTCCAGCTATCGACCAATACTACGGATGACTCCTGCTCTCGATCAATACTACGGATGACTCTAGCAATTTCTACCAGTTCTGTATTGCTTCAGAATGAGGGTGTGCTTAAGAGTGCACTAGTGTGTGCTCGAGAGTGCACTAGTATGTGCTTGATAGTGCACTAGTATGTGCTTCATAGTGCACTAGTGTGTGCTTGAGAGTGCACTAGTATGTGCTTCATAGTGCAGTAGTGTGTGCTTGATAGTGCACTAGTGTGAACGTCATAGTGCACTAGTGTGTGCTGATAGTGCACTAGTGTGTGCTTGAGAGTGCACTAGTATGTGCTTGAGAGTGCACTAGTGTGTGCTTGAGAGTGCACTAGTGTGTGCTTCATAGTGCAGTAGTGTGTGCTTGATAGTGCACTAGTGTGAACGTCATAGTGCACTAGTGTGTGCTGATAGTGCACTAGTGTGTGCTTGAGAGTGCACTAGTGTGTGCTTCATAGTGCACTAGTGTGTGCTTGAGAGTGCACTAGTGTGTGCTTCATAGTGCACTAGTGTGTGCTGAGAGTGCAGTAGTGTGTGCTTGAGAGTGCACTAGTGTGTGCTTAAGAGTGCACTAGTGTGTGCTCGAGAGTGCACTAGTATGTGCTTGATAGTGCACTAGTGTGTGCTTGATAGTGCACTAGTGTGTGCTGAGAGTGCACTAGTGTGTGCTTCATAGTGCACTAGTGTGTGCTGAGAGTGCAGTAGTGTGTGCTTGAGAGTGCACTAGTGTGTGCTTGAGAGTGCACTAGTGTGAACGTCATAGTGCACTAGTGTGTGCTGATAGTGCAGTAGTGTGTGCTTCATAGTGCACTAGTGTGTGCTTGAGAGTGCACTAGTGTGTGCTTGAGAGTGCACTAGTGTGTGCTTGATAGTGCACTAGTGTGTGCTTGATAGTGCACTAGTGTGTGCTTGAGAGTGCACTAGTGTGTGCTTGATAGTGCACTAGTGTGTGCTTGAGAGTGCACTAGTGTGTGCTTCATAGTGCAGTAGTGTGTGCTTCATAGTGCAGTAGTGTGCGCTTGAGAGTGCACTAGTGTGTGCTTGAGAGTGCACTAGTGTGTGCTTCATAGTGCAGTAGTGTGTGCTTCATAGTGCAGTAGTGTGCGCTTGAGAGTGCACTAGTGTGTGCTTGAGAGTGCACTAGTGTGTGCTTCATAGTGCACTAGTGTGTGCTGAGAGTGCACTAGTGTGTGCACTAAACACAACGACGCAATTTCCCACATTCTTGAGGTATTTAAAAAAAAAAATGAACTGTTATTATTTTCTAACCCATTTCAATGGTATATGGTCATGATTTTCTCAGTGCTCTGGACTAAAAAGTATGATATAATACTCTTTAACAACACAACTAAATGCAAATAAGCAGACACTACCAAGCGAGCGAGCAGCAGGCAGGTGGATCAGCAGGCATAGTGCAGTGCTAACAGTCTGTTGGGCACCAGGGACTCCGGGTAGCGGTGTGGGGACCACTTCCTGTGTGGAGACTCCCAGAGTGGTATGGGGTCTTCCAGAACTATGGGAACCCTAAAAGCAGTCTAAGATGAAGAGAGCTAGGGACTTTCAGACGTCCACGGACTTTAACACGGAGGAAGAGGAAGGAATGCATCTTGGGTACTTTCAGACGTACAGGAAGACGCTCCATCACTCCTTAGAAGAGGAAGGAATGCATCTTGGGTACTTTTAGACATTTAGGGACGCACTCCATCACTCCATGAGAAGAGGCGGTGAAGTCATTTCAGACATGGGAACACGCTCCAGAGCTACATCAGAAGAGGAGGGGAAGTCATCTGTGTAGACTGGTCAAGTTTTAGACATACAGGGACGCGCTCCAGCGCTTCATGAGAAGAGATGCATCATGGGTAGTTTTAGACGTACAGGGACGCGCTCCAGCGCTTCATGAGAAGCGATGCATCATGGGTAGTTTTAGACGTACAGGGACGCGCTCCAGCGCTTCATGAGAAGAGATGCATCATGGGTACTTTCAGACGACTCGGACACACTCCATCACTCCTTAGAAGAGGGGAAGTCATCCGTGTAGAGACTGGTCAAGTTTCAGACATACAGGGACACACTCCATCGCTTCATGAGAAGAGGAGGGGAATTCATCATGGGTACTTTCAGACATTTAGGGACGAAATCGATCACTCCTTAGAAGAGGGGAAGTCATCCGTGTGTAGAGACTGGTCAAGTTTCAGACATACAGGGACGCGCTCCAGCGCTTCATGAGAAGTGGAAGGATGCTTCATGGGTACTTTTAGACATACCGGTACAAAATGGATGACTCCTTAGAAGAGGGGAAGTCATCAGTGTAAAGACTGGTCAAGTTCAAACAGTGGCAGTTGGAACGGTCAACAGTATGGGCACTTCCTTTTGTGGTTAGTTTTAGATGGCTAGTGGGAATGTGGCAATATCAGCAATGGAGGATATCCCAATGACATAGAGTGGCGAAACCTGCTGTATGTGTGTGTGTGTGTATATGTATGAGTGTGAGGGTGGTGGGGGGAGTCTGTGAATGTGTGTCTGTGAATGTGTGTGTGTGTGTGTGTGTGTGTGTGTGTGTGTGTGTGAGTGATTGTGTGTGTGCGTATGTGTGTGTGTGTGAGATCCTAATGGCAGTGGTATCACCTGTGTCACCCACCTCATTGAACGTGCCTTTCCCTCGCGGCTCCACAAACATGGGCTTGATGTTCTCGATACGATCCGCCTGTCCGTTACCCTAGCAACCGGAGACATCACAATCACTTCAGAACCAGTAAGAGACTTCTTATCACAAAGCACAGTGTGTGGGTGTGTGTGTTTGCAGGGATGTGTGTGTGTGTAAGTGTGTGTGTGTGTGTGTATGTCTGTGTGTGTAAGTGTGTGTGTGTGTGTGTGTGTGTCCTACCCTCCAGAATTCCAGGGTCTTGTCCATGACGGGATATGACGGGAAGAACACCAGCAGTCCTTCCGGCACCACACGACTAAGATTGACTGTGGAACATCGAGACACACACACACACACACACACACACACACACACACACACACACACACACACACACACACACACACACACACACACACACACACACACACACACACACACACACACACACACACACACACACACACACACACACGACCAAGGTTGACTGTGGAACATCGCACAGACACACACACACATGCACACGCACACGGGGAGAAACTAATACTCATCTAGTAACTCATTTAATACTCATCGAGAGCAAACTCTGCAAACTCAGAATGTACTATATCTGTGACCTTTATAA
Source organism: Sprattus sprattus (assembly GCF_963457725.1). NCBI lineage: Eukaryota > Metazoa > Chordata > Actinopteri > Clupeiformes > Clupeidae > Sprattus > Sprattus sprattus. Next base: position 3,677,252 of record NC_137921.1, on the reverse strand, counting down.
TGAGTCACCAAAGGCCTGACAAATTTGGATTCAGCTTCATCCAGGACAAAGGTTCTGAACCATGAGCATGTTTAGTTCTTCTTACCAACAGTGTTTCCCAAGGAAGCCATATTCTCTGGAAGAAACCTGTCAAATAGAAAAGAGAAAAAGCAGATCACACATTTAATCCCCCTTCACACACACACACACACAGACACAGACACAGACACAAACCTCTTTATATCAGTCTATGAAGCTCCTTCAAAGATTTGATACATCTCAAGCTTTTAAAAACCTCAAGGTTCTGTAAAGGCCAACTTTGGACGACTAAAAACATGGTGTGTTTACTGATTTGGAGCCTGTGTCTTGTCCACTTGTAAGGGACATTGGATGTCTTTGTGAGTCTGTGTGTGTGTGTGTGTGTTTGTGTGTCTGTCAGTCTGTGTCTTGCCCATGCGTTAGGGATATTGGGTGTGTATGCGATAAAGATCAGGTGGGGAGTGGAGTACACAGGTGGACTTGCTTACGTATCCTGTAACATTTTTAGCATAGCAACCCCTACAAGCATAATAACATCCCATAAATATATATCACTCACACACACATACACACACAGGCACGCGCACGCACACACAAACACACACACACACACACGCAGGCACGCTCACACACACACACAAACACACACGCACACACACACTCACACACACAAACAAACACACACGCATTGCACACACACACGTAGTAACAGTAGCCTACCACTTATGTAATAATTTCCCCCCCATTTTTTAATTATTACATGGGTAGTCATGTTTGTGGAAAAGTCAACCTTTTTTACGACATCAAATGTAATACATCCCTAATATAGTGACTTTCGACCTATTATACCAGTTGTAAGAGTATGTTTGTCAAAAATCATCACCATCTGAAGAATATCCTGACCATATAATCTTTCTATTGATTCTTTAAGTTTTGGATTGATTGATGTCCAACTTATTGTTAGATACCAAACTGCTGAAACTATTCTTCATCATTATAATTCATTATCGGTGATGTTTTACATTTCATGTTACAAAGAACTATTACCTTCCCACAACTTCCTGCATATTTAGGAAATGGAAAATCAGTGATTATATTTGTGGGACCCTCCAGCAATAAGAGCAATAAAAACCTGGTGAAACAATAAATTCTACTTTACATAAGAAATAGAAAAAACAACATAAACATTTGAAATTTGTGTTTGGTAGATTATTTCTTTGTAGTAACAATGCTTCTCGGCAATACATCTTATACCGTTGGAAAGCCTGTTTAGTTCCCTTTTAAATGGTCTCACATTTGTAAGGAACATGCATTTGTGGGATGAGCTGCAGAGCTGAGTTACCTAGCATTGAAGCATTGTTACAACAAAGAAATAATCTACCAAACATACATTTTCTTTACTTTTTGTTCTATGTTTAGAAGACAAAAAGAAGTGCAGGAATGTAACTGCAGAGTGCTATCAACCTGAGTAATGCACCAAAGGCCTGCGCTCGATGACTGATTACCACATGTGACTGATTGAGCACATGCTTATGCGTGTTGGCTGGCTATCGGTGTGTGTGTGTGTGACGACCTTTCGGTGTGTGTGTGAGTGTGTGTGTATGCGTCAGCCTGTGAGTAGAAATCGTAATGGAATTAGTCCGTCAGAACACCCAGACCCAAAACATTTACAAACTTTGATTTGATCTTAAAAAACCTGCAGAGAAAAAAGGAATGCGTCACATTATAAAGGAGAGTACTAATCTCCATCATTTCTCATAGATAGCAAAGCCAGCTTGCACACCAAAATATTTACAAACTTTTATTTAGTCTCCGCTCGTAACCAATCAGGTCATCACTGACATGTCCCTGCAGGGAAGCATCCAGAAGCTCTCAGCGCTGTGTATTAAAGAATGCAATTACCCATCACAAATTACCAACCACAAATTACCCATCACAAATTACCAATCACAAATTACCAATCACAAATTACCAATCACAAGTTACCTATCACAAATTACCCAATCACAAATTACCAATCACAAATTACCGATCACAAATCCAATCACTAAACTTTGGGTTCAGAATTAAACTACTAGTCCACTACATAAGTCCGCCTCAGAATGTTCTAAAGTCTTTTGAATACAACCAAGTAAACAAGAAAGTAAACAAGTAAACAAGAAGGCCTCAGAAGGTGAACAGTGACCCCGTGTCAGTCAACAACAAAAGTAGTATAATCAATTAAACCAATCAATATTAACGGGCACCACAGGTCATTCACAAGACTTGACTCGTGAATCACCGTGCCGAAACTTGAACCATGGCTCACCGCTCCGAATCTTGAACCATGTCTCACTGCTCTGAAACTTGAACCATGCCTCACCGCTTCAGATTTGACCAGTCACCCCCCCCCCCCCCCTCCAGTCTTGTGCAACACCTAGCGTTAATAACATGCATGAGTCAATGAGTCATGTCAGCCGCTCAAGACCTTACTTGACCCACACGTGCCTTTCTGGTTTTCCTCTTGTGCATCACATTAGAATGGAAAAGACGTCTATGCTAATCAACCCTCATCGAAATCAACCTCAGCATGTATTATATCTGAGTCACTGAGTAATGAGTCACCAGAGGCCTGACAACGACCGGTGGCCTACCCTACTGTCTGACCACACACACACACACACACACACACACACACACACACACACACACACACACACACAGACACACACACAGACACACACACAGACACACACACACACAGACACACACACACACACACAGACACACACACACACACACAGACACACACACACACACACTGTCTGACCACGTTGAGGGAAGTGCATCTGTGTTTGGTTGGTGCATCCGTGTTTAATGGAGAATGTGACATTATTGTATAATCTTTTTTTTAGATTAAAATAATGTAAAACACCTCCTAAATTAAGAACCCTGAGGATTGACCTAAGCTCAATTCAATCGATCGTGCTATTATCTTCACATTGATACAATCAATACCATTGGATCGATATCATCCAAAAAAGAAATTGTGTGCTATAGCATCTCTTCTACCCTACAACCTCTGTTTTATGAAAACGTGTGTGTGTGTGTGTCATTCTCATCTCTGCCTGTGCAACCTCTTAGAGAACACACCAGAGCAGTGGTGTCATGATGGTGTGCGCATGTATGCGTGTGTGTGTGTGTGTGTGTGTGTGTGTGTGTGTGTGTGTGCGTGTGTATGCGTATTTGCATGTATGCATACGTGTGTGAGTGTGTCCATGTGTGCGTGTATGCATGTGTGCATACGTGTGTGTGTGCGTGCATGTGTGCATATATGCATGTGTGCATTTGTGTGAGTGAGTGCGTGCATGTGTGCGCATGTATGCGTGTGTGTGTGTGTGCGTGTGCGTGTTTGTGCGCATTTGCATGTATGTATACGTGTGTGTGAGTGTGTGCATGTGTGCGTGCATGCATGTGTGTGTGTGTACGCATGTGTGAATATGTGTGTGTGTGCGCGTGCATGTATGCATGTGTGCATACGTGTGTGTGTGTGTGCGCATGTGTGCAAACGTGTGTGTCCATGTGTGCATGTGTGCATATGTGTGTGTGTGCGCGTGCATGTATGCATGTGTGCATACGTGTGTGTGTGTGTGCATGTGTGCATACGTGTGTGTGAGTGTGCATGTGTGCATATGTGTGTGTGTGCGTGTGCATGTGTGCATACGTGTGTGTGTGTGTGCATACGTGCATACGTGTGTGTGTGTGTGCATGTGTGCAAACGTGTGTGTCCATGTGTGCATATGTGTGAGTGAAAGTGTGCATGTGTGCGTGCATGCATGTGTGTGTGTGTACGCATGTGTGAATATGTGTGTGTGTGCGCGTGCATGTATGCATGTGTGCATACGTGTGTGTGTGTGTGCATGTGTGCAAACGTGTGTGTCCATGTGTGCATGTGTGCATATGTGTGTGTGTGCGCGTGCATGTATGCATGTGTGCATACGTGTGTGTGTGTGTGCATGTGTGCATACGTGTGTGTGTGTGTGCATGTGTGCATATGTGTGTGTGTGCGTGTGCATGTGTGCATACGTGTGTGTGTGTGTGCATACGTGCATACGTGTGTGTGTGTGTGCATGTGTGCAAACGTGTGTGTCCATGTGTGCATATGTGTGAGTGAAAGTGTGCATTAGTGCGTACGTGTGCACGCGCATGTGTGCGTGTACGCATGTGTGCATATGTGTGTGCGCGTGCATGTGTGCCTATATGCATGTGTGAGTGTATGCATGTGTGCATAGGTGTGTGTGTTTGTGTGTGCATGTGTGTGTGTGTGTGTGCATACATGTGTGCGTGCCGCAGCTCACCTCCTGTCATAGGCGGAGCTGAGTAGCGTGCCGTCAGGGCCCTTGTCTATGTGTGTGTGTGTGTGTGTGTCTATGTGTGTGTGTGTGTGTGTGTGTGTGTGTGTCTATGTATGTGTGTGTGTGTGTGCCGTAGCTCACCTTCTGTCATATGCGGAGCTGAGGAGTGTGCCGTCAGGGCCCTTGTCTATGTGTGTGTGTGTGTGTGTGTGTGTGTGTGTGTGTGTGTGTGTGTGCCGTAGCTCACCTTCTGTCATATGCGGAGCTGAGGAGTGTGCCGTCAGGGCCCTTGTCTATGACGCTGACGAAGATCTGATCACGCTGGATCACATGTGGGTTCTCCAGAGTCACGGGGAACTCTCTGCACAGCACAGAGATGCAGACACAAGATCATTAAACACATTTGCAACACACACACACACACACACACACACACACACACACACACACAATCCAAACATCTGCTCCATACCATCCGATGCTGACCCTCTATTGCCGTTTCGACTAGTAGTTCCCATCCGATTTTGATCTTTTCAAGCTATTTACAATTAAACACTAGCGTAGGTGGTGTGTTATTGCTGTCAAGGGAAACTGGAACAAACACAGTTAGACGCTTGCCAAAAAACTTCAACCAGATCCTCCAGTCTTGATAATAACATTAATGATGTTTATAACAACATGTGAAGTCCTTTGAAAAGGGATTTGGGGCGAGGGGCGAGGGGCCCGGGGCCCGGGAGAGAGACTGGGAACGTATTTTAATTTCAGACCTTTTGAAATGATTTGTATTATTATTGAGACTGAAAATGTGGGACGCCAACTTCATGAGACTAAAAATGAGTCGTGTTTCTTTCGTGGCTTTAGTTTTTAACTCCCGTTTTATCTGCCGTGTATTTCTATGGTATTTTATCTACCGTGCTATTTCTATGGTATTTGATCTGCC
>NC_137921.1:3636960-3666960 GCF_963457725.1 Sprattus sprattus | reverse complement strand
AGGAGCCTACTTTGGCTCACCATCAGATTCACTCACCTTAAACTGCTGTGTTCCCTGCTCCACAGGCACACTGCTGCCCTCTGCTGGATCGCCTGGAAACACCAACTACAAACAAAACATAAAAGGCAGTTTGACTTAAAGTTGCATTCATTTACAATTCCGTCCGGATCAACAGTAACAGTCTCTGTCTACCCATCATCTCACAACATGCTCTTTAACACTACTGACGTTCTTGGGTAGCTCACCTGCACAACTACAAATACTAATTTGCCGCAACAAATGCAAATAAATCCATAACGGTTATAAAATGCAGTTTTCTGGATGTTTTTGTTGATATTCTGTTTGTCACTGTTAAAATAGGCCGACCATAACAATTATAGATCACACATTTCTTTGCAAGGGGCCAAACTTGCGAAATCGGCAGAGGGTCAAATACTAATTTTCCCCACTGAACACACAAAGCACAGGACACTTCAAGGTGCAGTCCAAAGACAAATAATGACATGGAAAACATAGCTTTTACACACACGCACACACACGGAGAAACACCAGTAGCTCAGTACGTTCCCTACACACACAAACACACACACACACACACACACACACACACACACAGAAACACCAGTAGCATGGAATCATAGCTTTTACTGAAATAACAACATACAAAGTGCAGTAAACTAAAAGAACTAAATCAAATCAATATTTGTGGCGATCTCCCTTTGTCTGTACTCAGCACCAGTTCGCCTGTAGGGACACCTGCAGTGTTTTCAGGTAGGGTGCAGGTAGGGTCTTTCAAGCATCTTGAAGAACTTGCCCCAATTGCTCAGCGGCTTTAGATTGTCTCTTTATTTGATCCCAAATAACACTGCTGATGGCATTGTGTGATCTGTTACGTTGTTTCTTTAACAGCATATAAATGTCTCACTAGGACACATTGTGATTGAGAATATAAAATATGATATTTCCTACAGACACACTAATGCTTATAGGGACCGAAATTTACAGTCTGAGACAAAAATATTTTGTGGAACAACTAAAGGGCCTAATACTTCTGCACCGGTGCTGTACATCAACTGCTGACATTTGAGCTCTACAGCCAATCAAATTACAACCCTCTCTTCCACGCTCTTAAAGCGCTGTTAGAGAAGGAGCGCCCCCTGCTGTAGATTGGCAGGAACGACAGTTAGTTTGAGCAATCACACTAGATGCAGAAAGCCTGAGGTGAATTTAGCTGAATTTGACCAATTTTTTTTACATAATTAGCATTGCACTTTTAAACGTGCTTGATACTTCAAGACAAGTTAGTGTCTGAACATTTGGACCAATCAGGTCCTCGGGTAAACCAGCTTATCAGAAGCAGCCATAAATATCGCAGTGTTGGATATAGTGCTCTCATCAGTTCCTCCCTCATCAGGGATCCCTCAATCAGAACAGATCTAGATCATGACTGGCACCTGTTGTTTTTCTCACCAGCCTTGAGCATGATGAGGGATAAAACATGATGATTAAACTGATGAGTGTTGTTTTTCTCACCAGCCCTGAGTGTGATGAGTGGTACTGTGTGATGAGTAAACTGATGAGCGCGGTGAGTGCTGTTTGTCAGTTTTACCTGGATGATGTCAGACAGCTTCTGCAATCCGCTCGTGTTGAGGAAGATCCCAGGTTCTGTACACACACACACACACACACACACACACACACACACACACACACACCAGAGAATGCATACAGATGAAAACAGACTGTAACACAACCTGTCAGATGTGCTGTTTCCTGGTTAAATATACCAATAACCTCCAAGTTTGTGTGTGTGAGGAGCTGTGTGGACATGGACCAGGTGATATTATGGAGGAGGGGGTTTAAGCATGAGTGAAAAGGCTTATGGAGTAACTGACGGCTGGAGAGGTATCCAGTGTGTGTGTGTGTGTGTGTGTGTGTGCATGGGAGGATCTGTGTGTAACTGACGGCTGGAGAGGTATCCAGTGTGTGTGTGTGTGTGTGTGTGTGTGTGAGGAGCTGTGTGTAACTGACTGCTGGAGAGGTATCCAGTGTGTGTGTGTGTGTGTGTGTGTGTGTGTGTGTGTGTGTGTGTGTGTGTGTGAGACTGACGGCTGGAGAGGTATCCAGTGATCTTGTCCATCGTCTCCACCACTTCAGTCTTGGTTTTAGAGGTCACTTGGACCTTCTTGAAGAGCTCATAGATGAAGCTGTGGAGAGAGACACACACACACACACACACGCAAACACACACGCACACAGACACACACACACACACACACACACACACACACACACACACAAATAAAAATGTATAACTAAAACTATTGTCAGTTTCACTACAGACAATTATTGTCAGCATTGAGCTAGAGATGTGAAATACAGTAGAATGGAAAATATCACGCATGCTTGCGTGCGTCTTTCCTTACCTTCCAGGTTTAGTAATGCCCGGACTGTTTGGTTTAATCTCGTAAGAGTTGACGGTCATCTCTAGGTCCATTATGATCTCTGATGAAAAACAAAGGTAAATCACGTTACACATATGGGCGTCTAGGTAAAACAATACATACATTAAGACTAAGAAAACAGTACATTTTAAAATACAAGAGAGACTTTAACTCACGCTTTATTTTGGCCACGCTTTCTATGTTTAGCTTCAGCTCTGCAAATAAAAGAAACATTGTTACAGTAGACGTTAGTACACTGACACAAGAAAGTCACAAGATTCAACATGGCACACAAACACACCCACACACAAAGAGTCAATCATGTGTGCCCATGGACATTTATGGACATCATGTGCATTTACTTTTACATTAAGTCCTTTAGCAGACCCTTTTATCCAAAGCATCTTACAAGGATGTATATACACTTTACATCTACACTGATGGCACACTTCACATCAGGAGCAATTAGGGGTTCAGTGTCTTGTTCAAGGATGCTTCAACAGGGAATTGAACTAGCAACCTTCTGATTACTAACCACTTCTCTTCCTACTGTACCACTGTCGCCTTTTTGTGATCAGGGGCATTTCTCTGGGTCTGTGGGGGTATAAGGGGCATTAATCTGGGTCTGTGGAGTAATTAGGGGCATTATCTGGGTCTGTGGGGGTATAAGGGGCATTAATCTGGGTCTGTGGAGTAATTAGGGGCATTTATCTGGGTCTGTGGGGGTATAAGGCTGAGGTTTTTCTTATATCAGTGTGTGTGCTTGATAGTTGGTATGTGTGGGTTGGTACTAGATACATAATTTGCATTTAAGAAAAAAGCAGCATGCCTGTTTGAGTAGACCTTTGTGCATGTCTGTGTGTGTGTGTGTGTGTGTGTGTGTGAGAGAGAGTTCTCCATGCCTGTATATGTGTTTGAGTGAGCACGAGAGAGAGACAGAGATTGTGTGTGTGTGTGTGTGTGGGTGTGTGTGTGTGTGTGTGTGTGTGTAACAGGTGGCTGCTCACCTGAGCTTGAGGAATCGCTGAAGTTGTCACTGAAGTCCTCCCCCTTCCCAGCATCCGCGGCCTGTTCATGCAGCAGCTTGTCCACCGCCTGCAGAGCTGAGCTCAGGTCAAAGGGGGTCAGATCAAACGACGTGGCCTCCTCACACATCTTCTCCTGTAGTGGGGTCACACACACACACACACACACACACACACACACACACACACACACACACACGGACACACGGACACACGGACACACGGACACACGGACACACGGACACACGGACACACGGACACACGGACACACGGACACACGGACACACGGACACACGGACACACGGACACACGGACACACGGACACACGGACACACGGACACACGGACACACGGACACACGGACACACAGACACACAGACACACAGACACACAGACACACAGACACACAATCATTTTGAGTGTCCTGCACAGCATTTACTAGCTTTTAAACCCACAGCCCCTCACTGTGGCCAGAGATGAACATGCATGTGTGTGTTTTATTGAAATGCTGCAAATGGTTCAAAATGTGGTGTGTGAACCAGACTGGATCCAGTTCCCTGTTGGTGTGTGAACCAGACTGGATCCAGTTCCTTGTTGGCGTGTGAACCAGACTGGATCCGGTTCCTTGTTGGTGTGTGAACCAGACTGGATCCGGTTCCCTGCTGGTGGGAAAGGCCTCAACGAGGCTCTCAGCCTGGTGATATGGATTCGAATTACTGGCTTATTTGAACTGAAATAGAATTATCTCTTTCTTGTGAACAACTTTGTTCGAATAATTGCGGTCCGACTACGATTCGGTCGACACCCCGAGATAACTCAGTCCGAGTTAGTTTATAATTTCGGGCATCACGCGCTTGTAAACAGTGAATTGGACTAGGAACTGGACTCTGCGTCTTTGCGCATGCTTGAGATCCAGCCGCCCTCCCCCTCCCTCCCTCCCTCCCTCCCAGGTCGTGACCCGGAAGTCGAAAGAGACAATAAGTTGTCGCTGCCGGGTGTCGGGTTCTCTCCATTATCAATCTAACCAATAGCGCTGTTTGCATTCGCAGTACTCCTATTGTCATCATGCACGAAATGTAGAGGGACGTAGCTTCACCTTGATCTCCGTTCGCCACCTTTCTCGAATGTTGTGTTGTTGTTGGTAGTGGTGAAGAGGTCAAGCGGAAATGGCTGTATCACCACTAGTTGTAATGAAAACCGCGCCACCTATCGTACCGGGATATGGCATGCTTTCGGCCAATGATTCGATTTATTCACTGCCATATATATTAGGATAATAGCAGTTGCCCCAAAAAATAGCATTGTCCAAATAAAGCTAGATTCGAATTGATACCATCGTGTAAACACATTGAGTGATGTGGTGTGTGAACTAGACTTACCACGTTGTGCGCCTCATCAAAGATGACCACGGCCCCCTGCAGCTCAATGTTGTGGGCCCTGCGACTCTGAAAGCAGAGAGGGACGAGGCAGAGGGAGACGAGGCAGAGAGGGAAGAGGGAAGAGATGGGAGAGAGGCAGAGAGGGAAGAGAGAAGAGAGGGGAGAGAGGGAAGAGGCAGAGAGGGGAGAGAGGCAGAGAGGGGAGAGGCAGAGAGGGGAGAGAGGCAGAGAGGGAAGAGGCAGAGAGGGGAGAGGCAGAGAGGGGAGAGAGAAGAGAGGGGAGAGATGGATGAGGCAGAGAGGGGAGAGGCAGAGAAGAGAGGCAGAGATGGGAGAGAGGCAGAGAGGGGAGAGGCAGGGAAGAGAGGGAAGAGGGGAAGAAGGACGGATGATGAACGAATGAGAAGAGCAAACAACACACAGCACCCCTGCCTCCTGAAAACATCGATAAAACAAAGGCTGGACAGATGTCAGTTCAGTAGGTTTTTTGAAGTACAGTACAGAGTTCTACCCGAACCAGCACTATACCAAATAAATACACATACCAGCACACAGATGGGCATCAGGCAAGAGGTTGGCAAAACAGATAAACTAACTTATATAATGAACCCCCCAACCTTAGGGTCCAGTAGGTAGTTATATAGATGACTATAGATCACCTTAGGGTCCAGGAGGTAGTTATATAGATGACTATAGCTCACCTTAGGGTCCAGGAGGTAGTTATATAGATGACTATAGATGACTATAGCTCACCTTAGGGTCCAGTGGGTAGTTATATAGATGACTATAGATGACTATAGATGACTATAGATCACCTTAGGGTCCAGTAGGTAGTTATATAGATGACTATAGATGACTATAGATCACCTTAGGGTCCAGTAGGTAGTTATACAGATGACTATAGATCACCTTAGGGTCCAGTAGGTAGTTATATAGATGACTATAGCTCACCTTAGGGTCCAGTAGGTAGTTATATAGATGACTATAGATGACTATAGCTCACCTTAGGGTCCAGTAGGTAGTTATACAGATGACTATAGATCACCTTAGGGTCCAGTAGGTAGTTATATAGATGACTATAGATGACTATAGATCACCTTAGGGTCCAGTGGGTAGTTATATAGATGACTATAGATGACTATAGCTCACCTTAGGGTCCAGTGGGTAGTTATATAGATGACTATAGATGACTATAGCTCACCTTAGGGTCCAGTGGGTAGTTATATAGATGACTATAGATGACTATAGCTCACCTTAGGGTCCAGTGGGTAGTTATATAGATGACTATAGATGACTATAGCTCACCTTAGGGTCCAGTAGGTAGTTATACAGATGACTATAGATCACCTTAGGGTCCAGTAGGTAGTTATATAGATGACTATAGCTCACCTTAGGGTCCAGTGGGTAGTTATATAGATGACTATAGATCACCTTAGGGTCCAGTAGGTAGTTATATAGATGACTATAGCTCACCTTAGGGTCGAGTAGGTAGTTATATAGATGACTATAGATGACTATAGCTCACCTTAGGGTCCAGTAGGTAGTTATATAGATGACTATAGATGACTATAGATGACTATAGCTCACCTTAGGGTCCAGTGGGTAGTTATATAGATGACTATAGATGACTATAGATGACTATAGATCACCTTAGGGTCCAGGAGGTAGTTATATAGATGACTATAGATGACTATAGATGACTATAGATCACCTTAGGGTCCAGTGGGTAGTTATATAGATGACTATAGATCACCTTAGGGTCCAGTAGGTAGTTATATAGATGACTATAGCTCACCTTAGGGTCGAGTAGGTAGTTATATAGATGACTATAGATGACTATAGCTCACCTTAGGGTCCAGTAGGTAGTTATATAGATGACTATAGATGACTATAGATGACTATAGCTCACCTTAGGGTCCAGTGGGTAGTTATATAGATGACTATAGATGACTATAGATGACTATAGATCACCTTAGGGTCCAGGAGGTAGTTATATAGATGACTATAGATGACTATAGATGACTATAGATCACCTTAGGGTCCAGTAGGTAGTTATACAGATGACTATAGATCACCTTAGGGTCGAGTAGGTAGTTATATAGATGACTATAGATGACTATAGATCACCTTAGGGTCGAGTAGGTAGTTATATAGATGACTATAGATCACCTTAGGGTCGAGTAGGTAGTTATATAGATGACTATAGATCACCCAGTGTTTCCCACATATTGACGAGACTATGGCGCACCGCCATAGTCTAATTTCGGCCGCCATAGTCTCTGCGTGCACAGTTTTTTTTTTTTTTTTTTTTTGCTCATACGAAGTTCGTGTCGCTCTCATTGGGATTGCATGAGAGCACGAAGTTCGGCTGTCTGCCTGCGACTGTGCCGAAAACAAAACACTGTTGAGATATGTTAGTGTTTCCCCTACCATTGTATAAGGGGGTGCCCCGCCCCCCAACGGCACCCCCCCTGAAAGGTCAAGTTAACTTTGCTCAATTTAATTTTCTATAAAGCGCCAGATCACAACGGAAGTCAGTTAAGGATACCTTTCCTGTAGAACAGGTCTATACTCTATAGCTTGTTATTTTATTAAACACAATAAATAGCTTTGTGTTATTTATCTTATTTGCACAACGGCATGTCATTTTTGTCACTAGATGATCGCGAGTTTACAATTGTCCTCTGCGGACTTCTGCCCCGATGCGCACACGTTACTTTCTGTTTGAAGATAAGATAGCAGTTAGTAGTTGCCGGCCATCTAAACCATCTAAAAAGCATATTTTGCTCGCAATATATTTGGAAATACAGTCAAAAAGCTGTACGATTTGAATGGGGGTATTTATTCATGTGTATTTTGTCATCACTCGATCTTGAGAGATGTCTTCAAGTAACGTTAATGTTCCAAAGTGAAACATTCTAATGTGTGCACCCAGTTTCAGAAAGTTACTAGCCAGACTAGCGGTAGCTAGCTACTGAAAGAATGCCATGGATCCAGCAAAGCGTAGAGCTAAACGAATGTATGAATATGAACACCGGGCCTTCTTGCCTGAATGGGAGGAATTATTTGCGGAGCGAAATGGAAAACCCCTTTGCTTAATATGCAGACGTCACGGTCGCATTTTAAAGCCTTGAACTTGGATGCTAACATAGCCCAGGAGTTCCTAAAAGCAGAGCTGGGCAAGCACAAGGTACATTCTTTGATACATCAGTCAGACTCGGCTAAGTACTCTAAAACGGTCACGTTGGCATCGTATCAGGTGTCATGGAATATTGCTCGATCAAAAAAGTAATATAGTGAGGGAGAGTTTGAAAATTGAACAGAGGATATCTGACATTAACTATAATGAGCACCTTTAGACCATTATAGTCTTCAATATGTTTATTTTGTGCCATATTTTAAATCTACATTTGTTAATTTCTCTTCCTAAAACAAAGGGAGGCAACTGCTGATATCAAGCTCTTCTCCAGGCACAGTCTGTTTCTCTGCTTTGTTTTGATCAGTCATTGCAGAGAAGGAGGCCTCACATTAATATGTGGAGGCAAAGTGTAGTAGCTGTTCCTAAGCTTTCTCTCCCGGGTCAGGGTGCTCTTGCTCTTGCTTCACACAAATCCCAAACAAAATCTCAGCAGATGTCTTCAATATGTTTATATTTGTGCCATATTTTGAATCTCAATTTGTTCATTTATCTTCCTAAAACCCACTAGAGGACACTATTTAAAAGGTTATTTAAAAAAAAAAAAATCTTATGGGGGAGCATGCCCCCAGACCCCCCTAGTTTTGTTGGGTCACAGGAAAAATAATAGGTTTTATGTAGGGGCTTAACCCCCCCAAAAGTGGGAAGCTCCCGCGAAATCAGGAATTTTAGGCCGAAAAAACATCCCCCCCCCCCCCAAAGTGGTAAACCGGTAAACATGCGCCCACCGCGCGTCCCCCCCCACCCCCGGACATGTGCGCCCCCCCCCCCCATAGTCTCCAAAATTTCTGTGGGAAACACTGGATCACCTTAGGGTCCAGTGGGTAGTTATATAGATGACTATAGATCACCTTAGGGTCCAGTAGGTAGTTTTATTACACGGCTCTTCTTAATGCTGTAGAATGCTCCATTCACTTGAATGGGGCTTCCCAACGTTCTGCGGTCAACTATTTTCCGATAACTGACCGTTGCTATGGACTTAATGACCGCTGTCAAGGAAAGTGGCCTTTTTGCCTCTAATTCACGTCTTTCGTAGCACTCCGCAAGTAGTACGATAACTTATCAATGGAGTTTCAGCGGACGGTTGAGCAGCTGTGTTCTAAAGAATGTTCAACTGTCTTTGAAGTTCAACGTCTTTGGCGAACTATTTCTCTCCTTTTAAACACTACGTATAGTAACAAATGCATTGTAAAAAGACACACGGTGTTAAGTAATTTGTTTGTTTTAGTTGTAACCGTATAATAAGCGGGATAATGTATAGAACGCCGGTCATTGTCGGAAAAATAAGCCCCTTCAGGGTGAAGCAACACCCCTCCGCTTTCGCGTCGGGGTGCTGTTCGCCCTGTCGGGGCTTATTTTCCCGACAATGACCTGCGTTCTATACATTATCCCTTACATATAGATGACTATAGATGACTATAGCTCACCTTAGGGTCCAGTAGGTAGTTATATAGATGACTATAGATGACTATAGATGACTATAGATCACCTTAGGGTCCAGTAGGTAGTTATATAGATGACTATAGATGACTATAGCTCACCTTAGGGTCCAGTGGGTAGTTATATAGATGACTATAGATGACTATAGCTCACCTTAGGGTCCAGTAGGTAGTTATATAGATGACTATAGCTCACCTTAGGGTCCAGTAGGTAGTTATATAGATGACTATAGATGACTATAGCTCACCTTAGGGTCCAGTGGGTAGTTATATAGATGACTATAGATGACTATAGATCACCTTAGGGTCCAGTAGGTAGTTAAATAGATGACTATAGATGACTATAGATGACTATAGCTCACCTTAGGGTCCAGTAGGTAGTTAAATAGATGACTATAGATGACTATAACTCACCTTAGGGTCCAGTAGGTAGTTAAATAGATGACTATAGATGACTATAGCTCACCTTAGGGTCCAGTAGGTAGTTAAATAGATGACTATAACTCACCTTAGGGTCCAGTAGGTAGTTATACAGTGCCACTTGAAAGTATGTGAACCCCTTGAGGACTTAAGCGTTTTCTGTTGTTTTACCATGATTTTTCATTTTTTTATCACCAATTTTCCATAGATGAAATGTCAGGTTTATGTTTATCATTTGCATGTACTTGTTTAGAGGAAATTGCTTGAGAAGCTGAAAAACTACATGAAACATGGAATTAGTCCATTTCAAAAGTAAGTGAACCCCCAGCTGAATTGATAAAGTCAAGCAGGTAACAGATTCAGTGAAACTTATTTTGGTGAATAATTAGTCAATTGAGCAAACCGATCATCTGAGACATCCTTAGGGAAAGGTTTGGGCAACACAGATTAAAAGAGAGAGGAAACCAACCAAACTACTGTAGTGCCAAGGTGTACCCACACAGATCAACAATGCCGAGAGGAAACGAGATATCCGAGAACATCAGGAAGAAGGTACTGACAGCCCATCAGTCTTGGGAAAGCTGTAAGACCATCTCCAAAAGATTCCAGCTCCATCCATCCATCCAAGACAAATCATTTTGAAATGGAGGGCATTCAACATGACCGCATCTCTGCCTAGAAGTGGACGCCCATCAAGAGCATCACCAAGATGCACCAGAAGAAGAAGAAATCAGGTAAAAGTCAACCCACACATCACCTCTAAAGAGTTTCGGACCTCTCTGGCAGCATCTGGGGTAAATGTACATGGGTCTACAATCAGACGAAAATTGTTGGTTTTGATCGTGACAAAATAATTCTATCTCGGACTCATCTGTTTAAAGAAGGGACTTCCAGAAGGCCTTTGGTTTATCCAAGTGCTCTCGGGCAAAGTTGAAACGGGCAGTTTTGTTCTTTCTTGAGAGCAGAGACTTCCTTCTAGCAACCCGATCATGAATGTCATGTCTATTCAATTTTCGTCTGATTGTAGACCCATGTACATTTACCCCAGATGCTGCCAGAGAGGTCTGAAACTCTTTAGAGGTGATGTGTGGGTTGACTTTTACCTGATTTATTCTTCTTCTGGTGCTTCTTGGTGATGGTCTTGATGGGCGTCCACTTCTAGGCAGAGATGCGGTCATGTTGAATGCCCTCCATTTCTAAATGATTTGTCTTGGATGGATGGATGGAGCTGGAATCTTTTGGAGATGGTCTTATAGCTTTCCCAAGACTGATGGGCTGTCAGAACCTTCTTCCTGATGTTCTCGGATATCTCGTTTCCTTTCGGCATTGTTGATCTGTGTGGGTACACCTTGGCACTACAGTAGTTTGGTTGGTTTCCTCCCTCTTTTAATCTGTGTTGTCCAAACCTTTCCCTTAGGATGTCTCAGATGATCGGTTTGCTTAATTGACTAATTAAGCACCCAAATAAGTTTCACTGAATCTGTTACCTGCTTGACTTTACCAATTCAGCTGGGGGTTCACTTACTTTTGAAATTGACTAATTCCATGTTTCATGTAGTCTTTTGGCTACTCAAACAATTCCCTCTAAAAAAAGTACATGCAAATGATAAACATAAACCTGACATTCCTTCTATGGAAAATTGGTGATGAAAAAAATGAAAAATCATGGTAAAACAACAGAAAACTCCTAAGTGGTCAAGGGGTTCACATACTTTAAAGTGGCACTGTATGTAAGGGATAATGTATTGTCCGGAGGTCATTCTACAAAAATAATTCCCGACGGGGCGAACAACACCCCGACGCGCAGCGGAGGGTGTTGTTTTGTACCGAAGGGAATTATTTTTGTAGAATGACCGACGGACAATACATTATCCCGCTTATTATACGGGTACTTGCCAAAAACGATAGAAGACATTCCTCCAACATATCTCTTTTTAATGATTTAGGTGCCGTTTCATGTGTCCCGTTTAGAAATAAATAGTTCTTCAAGCAAATAGAACTTTGAAGTTTCAGGTGTTGCATAGCAACCCATTACTTGCTGACTTCAAATTACTCTCTACTGTTGCGTTAAAATGACTGGACTTCTGGCGGAATGATATGAAAGATGTGAATTAGAAGTACAAAACCCGTTGCCAATGACAGCGGTGATTATCTTTCGCAGAGGTCTGTTAGCAGGAATTAATGTATGGGTATGACGTAGGGATGGCCCATTCAAATCAACGGTACTTTTTGGAACGTTCTGAAGAGCCGTATAATAAAGATGACTATAGATCACCTTAGGGTCCAGTAGGTAGTTATATAGATGACTATAGATGACTATAGCTCACCTTAGGGTCCAGTAGGTAGTTATATAGATGACTATAGCTCACCTTAGGGTCCAGTAGGTAGTTATATAGATGACTATAGCTCACCTTAGGGTCCAGTAGGTAGTTATATAGATGACTATAGATCACCTTAGGGTCCAGTAGGTAGTTATATAGATGACTATAGATCACCTTAGGGTCCAGTAGGTAGTTATATAGATGACTATAGATGACTATAGCTCACCTTAGGGTCCAGTGGGTAGTTATATAGATGACTATAGATGACTATAGATCACCTTAGGGTCCAGTAGGTAGTTATACAGATGACTATAGATGACTATAGATGACTATAGCTCACCTTAGGGTCCAGTAGGTAGTTATATAGATGACTATAGATGACTATAGATCACCTTAGGGTCCAGTGGGTAGTTATATAGATGACTATAGATGACTATAGATGACTATAGATCACCTTAGGGTCCAGTAGGTAGTTATATAGATGACTATAGATCACCTTAGGGTCCAGTAGGTAGTTATATAGATGACTATAGATCACCTTAGGGTCCAGTAGGTAGTTATATAGATGACTATAGATGACTATAGATGACTATAGATCACCTTAGGGTCCAGTGGGTAGTTATATAGATGACTATAGATGACTATAGATGACTATAGATCACCTTAGGGTCCAGTAGGTAGTTATAGAGATGACTATAGATCACCTTAGGGTCCAGTAGGTAGTTATAGAGATGACTATAGATGACTATAGATGACTATAGATCACCTTAGGGTCCAGTAGGTAGTTATAGAGATGACTATAGATCACCTTAGGGTCCAGTAGGTAGTTATAGAGATGACTATAGATGACTATAGCTCACCTTAGGGTCCAGTAGGTAGTTATATAGATGACTATAGATGACTATAGATCACCTTAGGGTCCAGGAGGTAGTTATATAGATGACTATAGATGACTATAGCTCACCTTAGGGTCCAGTAGGTAGTTATATAGATGACTATAGATGACTATAGCTCACCTTAGGGTCCAGTGGGTAGTTATATAGATGACTATAGATCACCTTAGGGTCCAGTAGGTAGTTATAGAGATGACTATAGATCACCTTAGGGTCCAGTAGGTAGTTATATAGATGACTATAGATCACCTTAGGGTCCAGGAGGTAGTTATATAGATGACTATAGATGACTATAGCTCACCTTAGGGTCCAGTGGGTAGTTATATAGATGACTATAGATGACTATAGCTCACCTTAGGGTCCAGTAGGTAGTTATATAGATGACTATAGATGACTATAGATGACTATAGCTCACCTTAGGGTCCAGTAGGTAGTTATATAGATGACTATAGATGACTATAGCTCACCTTAGGGTCCAGTAGGTAGTTATATAGATGACTATAGATCACCTTAGGGTCCAGTAGGTAGTTATATAGATGACTATAGATGACTATAGCTCACCTTAGGGTCCAGTAGGTAGTTATATAGATGACTATAGATGACTATAGATGACTATAGCTCACCTTAGGGTCCAGTAGGTAGTTATATAGATGACTATAGATGACTATAGCTCACCTTAGGGTCCAGTAGGTAGTTATATAGATGACTATAGATCACCTTAGGGTCCAGTAGGTAGTTATATAGATGACTATAGATGACTATAGATGACTATAGATCACCTTAGGGTCCAGTAGGTAGTTATATAGATGACTATAGATGACTATAGATGACTATAGATCACCTTAGGGTCCAGTAGGTAGTTATATAGATGACTATAGATGACTATAGATGACTATAGATCACCTTAGGGTCCAGTAGGTAGTTATATAGATGACTATAGATGACTATAGATGACTATAGCTCACCTTAGGGTCCAGTAGGTAGTTATATAGATGACTATAGATGACTATAGATGACTATAGCTCACCTTAGGGTCCAGTAGGTAGTTATATAGATGACTATAGATGACTATAGCTCACCTTAGGGTCCAGTAGGTAGTTATATAGATGACTATAGATGACTATAGATGACTATAGCTCACCTTAGGGTCCAGTAGGTAGTTATATAGATGACTATAGATGACTATAGCTCACCTTAGGGTCCAGTAGGTAGTTATATAGATGACTATAGATCACCTTAGGGTCCAGTAGGTAGTTATATAGATGACTATAGATGACTATAGATGACTATAGATCACCTTAGGGTCCAGTAGGTAGTTATATAGATGACTATAGATGACTATAGATGACTATAGCTCACCTTAGGGTCCAGTAGGTAGTTATATAGATGACTATAGATCACCTTAGGGTCCAGTAGGTAGTTATATAGATGACTATAGATGACTATAGATGACTATAGATCACCTTAGGGTCCAGTAGGTAGTTATATAGATGACTATAGATCACCTTAGGGTCCAGTGGGTAGTTATATAGATGACTATAGCTCACCTTAGGGTCCAGTGGGTAGTTATATAGATGACTATAGCTCACCTTAGGGTCCAGTAGGTAGTTATATAGATGACTATAGCTCACCTTAGGGTCCAGTGGGTAGTTATATAGATGACTATAGATGACTATAGCTCACCTTAGGGTCCAGTAGGTAGTTATATAGATGACTATAGATCACCTTAGGGTCCAGTAGGTAGTTATATAGATGACTATAGCTCACCTTAGGGTCCAGTGGGTAGTTATATAGATGACTATAGATGACTATAGATGACTATAGCTCACCTTAGGGTCCAGTAGGTAGTTATATAGATGACTATAGATGACTATAGCTCACCTTAGGGTCCAGTGGGTAGTTATATAGATGACTATAGATGACTATAGATCACCTTAGGGTCCAGTAGGTAGTTATATAGATGACTATAGCTCACCTTAGGGTCCAGTAGGTAGTTATATAGATGACTATAGCTCACCTTAGGGTCCAGTGGGTAGTTATATAGATGACTATAGATGACTATAGATCACCTTAGGGTCCAGTAGGTAGTTATATAGATGACTATAGCTCACCTTAGGGTCCAGTGGGTAGTTATATAGATGACTATAGATCACCTTAGGGTCCAGTAGGTAGTTATATAGATGACTATAGATGACTATAGCTCACCTTAGGGTCCAGTAGGTAGTTATATAGATGACTATAGATGACTATAGATGACTATAGATCACCTTAGGGTCCAGGAGGTAGTTATATAGATGACTATAGCTCACCTTAGGGTCCAGTAGGTAGTTATATAGATGACTATAGCTCACCTTAGGGTCCAGTAGGTAGTTATATAGATGACTATAGATGACTATAGATGACTATAGATCACCTTAGGGTCCAGGAGGTAGTTATATAGATGACTATAGCTCACCTTAGGGTCCAGTAGGTAGTTATATAGATGACTATAGATGACTATAGCTCACCTTAGGGTCCAGTAGGTAGTTATATAGATGACTATAGATGACTATAGATGACTATAGATCACCTTAGGGTCCAGGAGGTAGTTATATAGATGACTATAGCTCACCTTAGGGTCCAGTAGGTAGTTATATAGATGACTATAGCTCACCTTAGGGTCCAGTAGGTAGTTATATAGATGACTATAGATGACTATAGCTCACCTTAGGGTCCAGTAGGTAGTTATATAGATGACTATAGATGACTATAGCTCACCTTAGGGTCCAGGAGGTAGTTATATAGATGACTATAGCTCACCTTAGGGTCCAGTAGGTAGTTATATAGATGACTATAGATCACCTTAGGGTCCAGTAGGTAGTTATATAGATGACTATAGATGACTATAGATCACCTTAGGGTCCAGGAGGTAGTTATATAGATGACTATAGATGACTATAGCTCACCTTAGGGTCCAGTAGGTAGTTATATAGATGACTATAGATGACTATAGCTCACCTTAGGGTCCAGTAGGTAGTTATATAGATGACTATAGATCACCTTAGGGTCCAGTAGGTAGTTATATAGATGACTATAGATGACTATAGCTCACCTTAGGGTCCAGTAGGTAGTTATATAGATGACTATAGATGACTATAGCTCACCTTAGGGTCCAGTAGGTAGTTATATAGATGACTATAGATGACTATAGCTCACCTTAGGGTCCAGTAGGTAGTTATATAGATGACTATAGATGACTATAGCTCACCTTAGGGTCCAGGAGGTAGTTATATAGATGACTATAGCTCACCTTAGGGTCCAGTAGGTAGTTATATAGATGACTATAGATGACTATAGATGACTATAGCTCACCTTAGGGTCCAGTAGGTAGTTATATAGATGACTATAGATGACTATAGCTCACCTTAGGGTCCAGGAGGTAGTTATATAGATGACTATAGCTCACCTTAGGGTCCAGGAGGTAGTTATATAGATGACTATAGCTCACCTTAGGGTCCAGTAGGTAGTTATATAGATGACTATAGATGACTATAGATGACTATAGCTCACCTTAGGGTCCAGTAGGTAGTTATATAGATGACTATAGATCACCTTAGGGTCCAGTAGGTAGTTATATAGATGACTATAGATGACTATAGCTCACCTTAGGGTCCAGTAGGTAGTTATATAGATGACTATAGATGACTATAGCTCACCTTAGGGTCCAGGAGGTAGTTATATAGATGACTATAGCTCACCTTAGGGTCCAGGAGGTAGTTATATAGATGACTATAGATGACTATAGCTCACCTTAGGGTCCAGTAGGTAGTTATATAGATGACTATAGATGACTATAGATGACTATAGATCACCTTAGGGTCCAGTAGGTAGTTATATAGATGACTATAGATGACTATAGATGACTATAGCTCACCTTAGGGTCCAGTAGGTAGTTATATAGATGACTATAGATGACTATAGCTCACCTTAGGGTCCAGGAGGTAGTTATATAGATGACTATAGATGACTATAGATCACCTTAGGGTCCAGGAGGTAGTTATATAGATGACTATAGCTCACCTTAGGGTCCAGTGGGTAGTTATATAGATGACTATAGCTCACCTTAGGGTCCAGTGGGTAGTTATATAGATGACTATAGCTCACCTTAGGGTCCAGTGGGTAGTTATATAGATGACTATAGCTCACCTTAGGGTCCAGTGGGTAGTTATATAGATGACTATAGCTCACCTTAGGGTCCAGTAGGTAGTTATATAGATGACTATAGATCACCTTAGGGTCCAGTAGGTAGTTATATAGATGACTATAGATGACTATAGCTCACCTTAGGGTCCAGGAGGTAGTTATATAGATGACTATAGATGACTATAGATCACCTTAGGGTCCAGTAGGTAGTTATATAGATGACTATAGCTCACCTTAGGGTCCAGGAGGTAGTTATATAGATGACTATAGATGACTATAGATCACCTTAGGGTCCAGGAGGTAGTTATATAGATGACTATAGATGACTATAGATCACCTTAGGGTCCAGGAGGTAGTTATATAGATGACTATAGCTCACCTTAGGGTCCAGGAGGTAGTTATATAGATGACTATAGATGACTATAGATCACCTTAGGGTCCAGGAGGTAGTTATATAGATGACTATAGCTCACCTTAGGGTCCAGTGGGTAGTTATATAGATGACTATAGATGACTATAGATGACTATAGCTCACCTTAGGGTCCAGTAGGTAGTTATATAGATGACTATAGCTCACCTTAGGGTCCAGTAGGTAGTTATATAGATGACTATAGATCACCTTAGGGTCCAGTAGGTAGTTATATAGATGACTATAGCTCACCTTAGGGTCCAGTAGGTAGTTATATAGATGACTATAGATGACTATAGATGACTATAGCTCACCTTAGGGTCCAGTAGGTAGTTATATAGATGACTATAGATGACTATAGATGACTATAGCTCACCTTAGGGTCCAGGAGGTAGTTATATAGATGACTATAGATCACCTTAGGGTCCAGTAGGTAGTTATATAGATGACTATAGATGACTATAGCTCACCTTAGGGTCCAGTAGGTAGTTATATAGATGACTATAGCTCACCTTAGGGTCCAGTAGGTAGTTATATAGATGACTATAGATGACTATAGCTCACCTTAGGGTCCAGTGGGTAGTTATACAGATGACTATAGATGACTATAGATCACCTTAGGGTCCAGGAGGTAGTTATATAGATGACTATAGATGACTATAGATGACTATAGCTCACCTTAGGGTCCAGTGGGTAGTTATATAGATGACTATAGCTCACCTTAGGGTCCAGTAGGTAGTTATATAGATGACTATAGCTCACCTTAGGGTCCAGTAGGTAGTTATATAGATGACTATAGATGACTATAGCTCACCTTAGGGTCCAGTGGGTAGTTATATAGATGACTATAGATGACTATAGCTCACCTTAGGGTCCAGGAGGTAGTTATATAGATGACTATAGATGACTATAGATGACTATAGCTCACCTTAGGGTCCAGTAGGTAGTTATATAGATGACTATAGATGACTATAGATGACTATAGCTCACCTTAGGGTCCAGTGGGTAGTTATATAGATGACTATAGCTCACCTTAGGGTCCAGGAGGTAGTTATATAGATGACTATAGATCACCTAAGGGTCCAGTAGGTAGTTATATAGATGACTATAGATGACTATAGCTCACCTTAGGGTCCAGGAGGTAGTTATATAGATGACTATAGCTCACCTTAGGGTCCAATAGGTAGTTATATAGATGACTATAACTCACCTTAGGGTCCAGGAGGTAGTTATAGGGCATGAAGATAATCTCGGCCTGCTGCTTTAAGGACCGGGATAGGTAGTATGGACACACCCTACAACAGCAAAGAACAGATTCAGTATGGACACACCCTACAACAGCAAAGAACAGATTCAGTACAGACACAACCTAGAAAACAGCACAGAATTACAGATCCAGTATGGACACACCCTACAAAGCAGCACAGAATTACAGATACAGTATGGACACACCCTACAAAGCAGCACAGAATTACAGATCCAGTATGGACACACCCTACAAAACAGCACAGAATTACAGATCCAGTATGGACACACCCTACAAAGCAGCACAGAATTACAGATCCAGTATGGACACACCCTACAAAACAGCACAGAATTACAGATCCAGTATGGACACACCCTACAAAACAGCACAGAATTACAGATCCAGTATGGACACACCCTACAAAACAGCAAAGAACTACAGCATAACAGATCCAGTATGCACACACACTACAAAACAGCACAGGATTACAGATCCAGTATGGAGACACCCTACAAAACAGCAAAGAACTACAGCATAACAGATCCAGTATGGACACACACTACAAAACAGCACAGAAAACAGATGCAGAGTATTCAACCCCCCTTAAAGTCGTCACCATTTTCACTACTATAAAAGAGACTAACACGTGATTTCCCAAACAGTAATATTATTGTGTAGATGTTTGCTTTTGTATGTTTTCAAAGGCAAATAAGTTGCTTTTTGGCTAATGCTAAAAACTAATGAATTTAAAAACTGTAATATACTATTTGCATAAGGGCTCAAACCCCTGTGCTTTCTGAACTCCAGATTAAGGCAGATGACAAAGGATCCTCATATGATACAGCGATGCCATTTGCCGTGTGTGTGTGTGTGTGTAGGTTTCTGTGGTTATACAAGACCAAAATAGAGTGTTTTTGGCCAATCCTCAAAGTGTAGCATGTGGTGTACCTCTCACACTGCCAATGTTTCAGGATACACCATCCCAGTTGTGAAATATGGCAGTGGCAACATAATGTGTTTTTATATGTGGGGATATTACTGATCTGCAGGAACCGGGGAACTCTATAGACTTGATAGAAGGATGAATGAAATCAATTCTAGACAAGATCACCAGAAAGCCCTATTGCAGCCTGTTGCAAAACTTAGGCTTGGGAGAGGCATAGTCTGCCAGCAGGCACAAGGCTAAAGCAACACTGCAGTGGCTCCAGAACAGTGAAGTGAACATTCTAGAATTACTCAGTCAACACCCTGATCAGAATTCTACTGAGAACCTGTGGAACAACAGACCAGCAGTGACATTCCGTCAACCTAGACGTTCTATTGACTGCATACAAAAACACTGCAGAACAACGTAAACGGTGTTAATTATCGGACAGCGTGTTATCGGCAAACGATTGCGTTGTCATGTTGACCCATTATTAAACTGAGCATATCGATTGTTTATCCATTATTAAACGGAGCATATTGATAGTTAATCCATAGATGGATGACTACTGCAGTAAGAAACGGCTCATTTTGAATGGAATATCTACATAGGTGTTCAAAGGCCCCTTTCTTGCCACCAACACTCCTGTGTTTCAATTGATTATGGTCTAAAAATAGTCAGAAAGAAGGAGCTTTCTTCAGACACTTGTCATCTATAGTTGAGCTCACAAGTGAAGGCTAATCCATGCAGGAACTAGCCAAGAAACTGAAGCAGAGGGGACCGAGTGCCCAACACACACACACACACACACACACACACACACACAGACACACACACACACACACACAAGACCTAAATCCCAACGGTGCCGTCAGGATCTCTAATATGACAAACGGAGGATTCACAGATCCAGAAATCACCAGTTTCTTCTTCTAGGCAGTGTCTAAGAAAAACTAGCCAAAAACTTCCACGACTGGCCAATAAAAAGGAAAAGACTAAAATTTGCAAAAGGAAACAGATATCGGGTGGAAGATCATTGAACAAATCCAGCTCACAGGAACACACACACACACACACACACACACACACACACACACACACACACACACACACACACACACACACACACACACACACACACACACACACACACACACACACACACACACAGATATCTGCAACAGCAGACAAACTGGTCAGACCATAGACTGACAGCTCAGAACTGACAGGCATACAGACAGACAGACAGACAACTCAGACAACAGACAAACTGTTCAGAGGTCAGCAAGACAGACAACTCCAAGAGCACGCACACAGACAGACAGACAACAGACAAACTGTTCAGAGGTCAGAGAGACAGACCACTCTAACAGCACGCAGACAGACAACAGACAACAAACTGTTCAGAGGTCAGAAAGACAGACATCTCCAACAGCCTGCAGACAGACAGACAGACAGACAGACAGACAGACAGACAGACAGACAGACAGACAGACAGACAGACAGACAGACAGGCAAGTAGACGGTACACACACACCTCTGCTTGTTGCCAGCCTTCACCAGATCCTCCACGTCCAGGATGTTGTTGATGAACTCTTTGTCTGTGCTCTTCTCTGAAGGGGACCCAGGGGGAAGGCAGTGTGTGTCGAGACGGACATAACATTAAAGAAGCATTCCGGATCAATTGCTATTCGCTAACGATATGCTAGCGGGTAAAACTAACGAAATCTCTTTGACATTATGACAAACTAGTTACTCAACAACTGTCCTAACAGAGTCAAACATCAAGCAAGTGCAACACAAGACAAAGCAAGAGGGCAAATAAGCTACTAACTAATTCGGCAGACAGTAGAAAGCCGGGCGGCGTCAGGCAATCTTACATTTAGCAGTTATAAGCCTATGGACCCTGGTATGGCAATGGCACGGAGGCGATTCTCCATATTAAAAGTCATTGTAGAGCCCCCATTTTTTTTCAAGCTGTTATTTTAAGGTAAAACTGCTTATCCTAACCCTAAAGTATAATTATTGCATACTGTTACTTTAACAGGCAGAACTAACAGTGACATCAGTAATGCTCTAGGCAGCGGAGGTTAATGTAGAGGGAAGATTAGAGTTGGTACCTTCGACGTTGTTGTAGAAAACACAGGAGCGTGTCGACACTTTTGCTCTGCACATGTGGACCTGAAGGGGGGAACCAGAGGGTCTGTTCTTACTCAAATAACTACTTTAGATAGATAGATAGATAGATAGATGATGATATATAGATAGATAGATAGATGGCTACTTTATTAATCTTTGTCTAGATAGATGGCTACTTTAGATAGATAGATAGATAGATAGATACAGATAACGCTGCCTTTAACAGGTCAAAGGTCACCAGATGGCATCACAAGAGGTTCACACTTTGTTACAAAAGCTGTTATGACCATAGAGTGTAGCAGGCAGTGGGGTATTGACCATAGAGTGTAGCAGTCAGTGGGGTTATGAACATGAGAGTGTGTGTGTGTGTGTGTGTGTGTGAGTGCAGCAGTCAGTGGGGTTATGGTGAGGGAAGGATCCAGTATGGAAATGTAAGAGTATACCAGTACGTATTTGTAAGTAGTGACATTATACCAGTATGGAAGTGTAGGTAGTGACATTATACCAGTATGGAAGTGTAGGTAGTGACAGTATACCAGTATGAAATGTAAGTGTATACCAGTATGGAAGAGTAGGTAGTGACAGTGTACCAGTATGGAATGTAACAGTATACCAGTATGAAATGTAAGTGTATACCAGTATGGAAGAGTAGGTAGTGACAGTATACCAGTAGGAAATGTAAAAGTATACCAGTATGAAACGTAACAGTATACCAGTATGGAAGAGTAGGTAGTGACAGTGTACCAGTATGGAATGTAACAGTATACCAGTATGAAATGTAACAGTATACCAGTGTATGGTTATTCTGCCAGATGATACTGCAGTGCAAGCAGGACGATATGACCTTGATACGTTAGGCAGACAGTGACAGCGTGGGTGTGTATGGATCAGTGAATCAGTGTGGTTGCTATGGAGATGATGCTGGGGTCGTCATGGAGATGATGCTGTGGCTGACTCACCTTCATGTGGTTGCTCTCCTGCTTCATCACTTCCTGGTTGATGCAAAGTTGTTCTCTGGAGCCAAGAACACACACCTTTGGCCTGGAGAAAAGGAAGAATGTAATGTGTACGTAAACACGCACGCACGCACACACACACAGTCACCTTTTGTCTGAGGTGATAATTTGTCTTACCTGAAGTGGGAACAGAAAGTGTGAAAGATAGAAACACCCCCCCCCCACACACACACACACACACACACACACACACACACACACACACACACACACAGAGACAGACACAGACAGACACACACACACACACTCATCTGGCTCTCACCTGTATGATGTGTTTTTGAGCTCTCCAATGACCTGTGCTAGCTGGGAGTGTGTGCGGGAAGCATATATGATCTTTGGGACGTCAGTGTAGTACACTGCAACCAAACAGAGCAAATTACCATGCAGTGTAGTATACTGCAACAAAACAGAGAACATAACATTGCAGTGTAGTACACGGCAACTAAACCAAGAACATTACCATGCAGTATGCTTCTCATGGTCAGAAACAGTTGAAGCAAAGTGATAAGTAATGGAAAAGATTTCTGTTGCAACTGAAAAAGCTTTAGTCATCTTGCTGCATAAGACATGCTCCACATTTATAAATAAACAGGTATGCATCAGGAGAGGTCAGAAGTTCAAAAGCCCAAGACTGTGTAGTGTTTTCTGTTTAATTTTTGGCGTACTAGTTGAAGTCCCCGTCCATGGCTGGGGTACCCCATGAAGAGATTTTACACACACACACCATTAATAAAATACACCCTAACAACTACACACACACACACACTCCCATTAATTAATACAGAATTGGGACTGTGTAGTGTTTTCTGTGCATTTTTTTGTCGTACTTGTTGAGTCCCCATCCGTGGCTGTGGTACCCCATGACGAGAGGGGTGTGTCGGGGAACATCTCAGCGCCCTGCAACTTCTCTGTGATCTTGCGGGCGGAGATGGAGTCTTTGAAGTTCGCCCTCCATGCCAGGGCGGCACACAGCAGGCACAGGGTCTTACCTGTGCCCGTCGGGCTCTCCAGGACGCCGTTCTTCTTCTGCAAACATGAGGATGGAACACTAGCACTTACTGACCATTGGTTTTAGTGGCATTTGGTTCTTATGAAATGCATTAATTCAACGATTCATATTTCTTAAATATCCATGATTTTACCCATTTAAAGACCCCGTTCTTCTTCTGCAATACAATTCAAGGCATTGACGTATATATCAAACATAAATCAAAATCAGACAGTACACATGAGGATGGAACACTACCAGTTACTGACCATTGGTTTTAGTGGCATACTGGTCTATATTGAAAATGCATTCAGTCAATGATTCATATTTCTTAAATAACCATGATTTACCCATTTAAAGCTTTCTCAAGCCTAAGAGATATATTGTTTTGTTTTGTCATACCGTTAAATTACCTGGTTTGGTGCATATAAACAATAGGAGCATGCACGTGTCTCTCAAAGATTAGGAAAGACTAGGTGTTTCTAAACTTTTGACAGGGATGCTTGTCAAAAGTTTGGACAAACTACTAACACTCCTTCCAAACACTATGTATTCAGTGCATAACCAGACACTGATCAGATATTCCAAACTTTGTTTTTGACTCTGGCCACAACGGCACTTACTTCTTGAAGGCATTCAAGCACTTTACTCATGTAGTCCGTCTGACTTGGATACGGCGTGAATGGGAAATCCACTGTTACTCCTTTAATCTTGAGCGGGGGCATCGTGATAAGAGGTAGCAAAAGCCTACTGCCCAGTCTGATCCGTTGCCGTGGTGATAAATGTCTTTGCAGTTACTTTGTTATCAAGCAACAACCTGTTGTGACGAGCGCAGTATCATAATATTATGTAGTCTTATAAAACACCAGTCTGATATTACCATTCGTTGTCAAGAACAAAAGTATCATTCAGAACTTGAGAAGTTCTTCTACAGTCACTGGACGCAATGCTGCTTCGGGAGTCACTTCCTGGTGCCGTGTTTGCCGCGGGATGTTCGGATTGATGAGCATGCGCTGTTCGATACTTAAAGTACTGCAAGAACCTGCTTACATTGTAACAATATGGAAAGTATCTGCTTTATTCCTGGGATGTACACACAGATTGGCCTAATAGCTAGATTGGGGTCGTTTGCTGTCAAGAAAAACAACTGCATAAAATGAATTGTATCAACGACGGCCTCTCTAACCCAATCGTCATTCTGCTCATGCGCAATTGCGCATTGAATCTTTGGTTACTCAATAAGGTCCAAATAAAGTGGCTTAGGCAGAGACATCACCAGTCTTACGGTAAGATTTCTTATCCCTCAAGGTTACGTTGGTAGATATGTTATATGGCTATCTGTAACATTATGGGGTTGAAATTTAAAGAGAGTTCTCGTACACCCCCTCAAATATCAACATTGCGTGCAGCCAGCTAACGTAGCCGCTGGCCTCACGTAACGTGCGAGGCACGTACATCTGCGTGAAACGCAACACAATCTACAGCAAACGTACAGCGTCCCGAGGACGTGCTCATGCTATCTTTCAGCTTCAGGGCTCAGCTACCTCTCAATTTATGATCCCAAACTTGTGTTTCTAAAAACAGTCAACCAACCGATGGCGACGAGAGTGACAGTTGCAGAAGCTAAGCTAGCTAGCCAGCTAGCTAGCCAGCCAGATATATTTAACCGCTAACACTCAGACGTCCAAAGAAGTGTTTCGGATCAGGTGGATCAGACTCGGCGGCTGTAGTCACCTGTTCACATCACAACAACCTCTCATGCTCTGATTATCTGGACAAAAAATGTCATATTGGACAAGAAATGTCATTTTATAGGCAGTTGAACTTTGCCGTTGGTTTCCATTGGCCTATTCACTATTGCCTGCTACCTATACCCACCTGTAAAGCCAATCATGTTTTACTTCCATGTACAGCCTACGTGAAACCATCTCGGGTAAAAACAAAGACAAAAGTGGGTCATGAAAGTGGTGCACGTTGCGTTTGACTTCTGTACACAGTTTAGGGATAATGTTGTACAGTGCATTGGCTCTGCCTGTTCTTCTGTTTCAGATGAAGAAAGAAACACTTTTAGCCTTTGCCACCTTTGTGGTCTGACTGAATGTGATGGGGAAAGTGTCACTGCAGACGGGGACGCCAATCTACTGCTAAACGCGCTTTATTCTTATTCCCTGCCTGTACTCTTAATGCCCTGACACACACACACACACACCCAAACTAACATAAATTCCTGACCTGTGTACTTCCAGTGTGGGCGGACCAGCATTAGGCCGCCTGACCAATGGCATCATCTGAGGTCAGC
The DNA here is from genome assembly GCF_963457725.1 of Sprattus sprattus. Lineage (NCBI taxonomy): Eukaryota > Metazoa > Chordata > Actinopteri > Clupeiformes > Clupeidae > Sprattus > Sprattus sprattus. Next base: position 3,640,640 of record NC_137921.1, on the reverse strand, counting down.
ATGCATGTGGAGGAGGTGGTTGTCGTGACAACGCCCGACAGTGAAGGACAAGGCAACTCTGTTGAGGAGAAGAGCGTGTTGGACACCACGGACCTGGAGGAGTCTGGGTAAGTGTATGTGACATGTGTACAAATACTCCCAGAGATATTGTCAAACTCAGCCTCAGAAATAAGCATACTCTTTCACTGGAATAGATGCCCAAGATGTGGATGTGTGGATATTAACGTAATCAAACATTAGCTGGTTGTTACAGTCAACAGCCAAGCCAGCAGACTTGTCTGTGTCTTCTCTCTTATGTGTGTTTTCTCATCTCAGATACACAATCTCATGTTTCTTATGTTAAACTGTAGTGTAGTGCCTCATCTGAGAGGAAATTGTCTGTGTCTTCTCTCTTCAAAGTCAAAGTAGCTTTATTGTCAATTACTTCACATGTCAATACATACAAAGTAATCGAAAGAACATTTCAACAAGACAGGACATTACCTAATACTAAGTAGAACATACAGACAAGACATTACATAATACAAGTAGAACATACAGATAAACGTATAGCAGCATAAGTTTTCTTATAAAGTGAGGTTATGGTAGTGCTTATGTGCGTTCACTCATCTCGGATACACAATCTCATGTTTCTTATGCTAAGCTGTAGTGTAGTGCCTCGTCTGAGAGGAAGTTAACAGTACTGTCCAGTGTTTCCCCAAGGTTCACCGCTTTGGGGGAGGGGGGGGGGGCGATGTTTTTTCGGCCTAAAATTCCTGATTTCGCGGGAGCTTTGGGGGGGATAAGCCCCTTCATAAAAAGATTTTTTTTTGAAAATAACTTTTTAAATAGTGTCCTCTAGTGGGTTTTAGGAAGAGAAATTAACACATTTAGATTTAAAATATGGCACAAATATAAACATATTGAAGACATCTGCTGAGATTTTCTTTACAATGGTAGGGGAAACACTGCTGTCTCTGTCTGTGCTCCCATGACTCCACCTTGACCTCTGACCTCAGGCTCTGGGTGTTTGTACTGAGGTGTGTGTGTGTGTGTGTGTGTGTGTGTGTGTGTGTGTGTGTGTGTGTGTGTGTGTGTGTGTGTGTGTGTGTGTGTGTGTGTGTGTGTGTGTGTGTGTGTGTGTGTGTGTGTGTGTGTGTGTGCAGTGCCTCGTCTGAGAGGAAGCTAACAGCACTGTCTCTGTCTGCGCTCGCAGCTCGGGGTGTTCATACTGAGCTGTGATTGTAAACTTCCCTATAATAAACTTTATTACAGGCTCAAGATCCACATGGGAGATGCACAATACATATAATCAATAAATCACATATAAATACATACATACATACATACATACAATCATAAATACATATAAATATACAAGGAAAGAAGGGCTGCTAAAAAAGGCACTCATGCCAGTGTTCCCAGATGTTAGATATGTAATTGACAGAGCTGCGGCCAGGGTCTGTATACCTGTCCTACAGCCCACTGCTTCCCTTGAAGGGAAGTTAATCAAGTCATATTTTTTTGTTTATAAAGCACATTTAAAAACAGCTCACACTGACCATAGTGCTTAACAACTAAGTGATTAAGTGAAGTGATTAATGGTTCTTTCTTACACTCCAGAGACGAGCCAACTGTCCGTGTCTGTTGTCTGTGTCCTCTCTCTTATGTGTGAACGCTTACCTCAGATACGAACGATGTGTCCTCTCTCTCTCTCTCTCTCTTTCTCTCTCTCTCTCCCCCTGTCTCTCTCTCTCGCTCTCTCTCTCTCTCTCCCCCCTCCTCTCTCTCCCCCCCCCCTCTCCCCCCCCCCCCCCCCCCCCTCTCTCTCTCTCTCTCTCGCTCTCTCCCCCCCCCCCCCCCCCCACCCTCTCTCTCTCTCTCTCTCTCTCTCTCTTATGCGTGGTCGCTAACCTCAGCCATGCTGTGTCAGCTTATTCCCAAAAGAGGAAGTTGATGTCCTGCTCTGTTCTCTTTCCTGTCAGGGAGGAGTTGACTGAGCACACCCCACAGACAGAGACTGTGGACACAGACATCATCTCTATCCCCAAGGATGCAGTCATAGGTGAGCCAACAGGGGGCGCTCTCTGCCTCTATCTATCTCGCTCTGTCTCTCTCTTTCTCTCTCTGCCTCTCTTTACCTTTTTCTCACTCTCTCTCTCTCTCTGTTTCTCTGTGTCTCTCTCTGTCTTTGTCTCTCTCTCTCTCTCTCTCTCTCTCTGTTTCTCTGTGTCTCTCTCTGTCTTTGTCTCTCTCTCTCTCTCTCTCTCTTTTTCTCTCTCTATCTATCTCTTTCTCTCTCTACAAGTGGGTACAAGCGTCTGCAATAGTGCTAGGCCCATGTGGCAGCACTTACAGATGTAACAAGATCACAAGCAGTTCCTTATTCACATCCTTCAACAGTGCGTAATGGTGATCGATTCCTTTCAGTATTCTTGTCATGGGATCTCAGGTCTGTTTACGAAGGGTGATTTTAGTAAACAAATGCATGCCAGAATTCCCTTCATCTCCATGTGTCCATATTAAACATACCTGCAAAAGGACTGACCTTTCCAGAGCACGCTATTTCTGTAATAATAATAATAATAAACTTTATTTAAATAGCACCTTTCATGCAAAAGAATGCAGCTCAAAGTGTTTACTGCTTTAGTGCTGTAGTGTGCAGGACTAGCCTGTACTGGTCCACAGAAATGTACTTGAACATCTGTATCTGTAATGTAATAATCTGTAATAGTCTGTTATAGTTAAGCAATAAGGTTCGAGAGGCGGTACTGTATCGTCAATAATGTACTTGTTCGAGGGTGTTGTTAGGCCCGACGCGCAGTTTATATTGATTTGGATATCGCCACTAACTGTGCCTCAATGAGGGAGGCTTGTGAGAGCAACGTTATACTTATTAGCAGCGAGGCTAGCTAGCTAATATGTGTTTCAATGGATTTTTGGTCTAAGCGTTAGCAGCAACCTACAAATAATATTCGAGAGCTTCAGTTAAGACCTGCAATACTCTACAACATTCGTGTAGCACATAAACAACTAACCGAGTCAATGTAGACATATAAAAAGTTGTGTAGATAGCTTAATTCACATAAAATATTTCCCACTAACAGGCTTCCAACACGCCGCCATCTTGGTTCGATTTCGAATCTACTGTTATTTTTGAGTGCGCACTGATATGGAACGCTGAGGTAAATGTAAACAGGTCGTACATTACCTTTATCGCTGAATAAAGCACACCCCGTGACTCACTCTCAACCAATCAGAATGCTTGATTTCATCTACCCGTGTTATAGTCTGTAATAGTCTGTAATAATCTTTAATAATCTGTTATAATCTGTAATAATCTGTAATAGTCTGTAATAATCTGTTATAATCTGTTGTGCCAGTGAAACTGTCTGAGGAGGTGTCTGTGGAGGCGGAGCTCCACTATCCAATCACCTGTGGGGACAGCAAGGCCATGCTGGTGTGGAGGAAGTTTGTGTGTCCTGGGATTAACATCAAGTGTGTGCAGGTAAGAGTGTGTGCGTGCGTGCGTGCGTGCGTGCGTGCATAAGACAAGCATTCACTACATGTGCTTCAGTTATATGCTCTTTGTGACACTGCCTGTGTGTGTGTGTGTGTGTGTGTGTGTGTGTGTGTGTGTGTGTGTGTGTGTGTGTGTGTGTGTGTGTGTGTGTGTGTGTGTGTGTGTGTGTGTCTCAGTA
>NC_137921.1:3626960-3631960 GCF_963457725.1 Sprattus sprattus | reverse complement strand
ACATGAGAGATTATTAGTTGATGGTTTTGTAAATGAAAACTAATAATCCTGAAGGTTATTCAGTTGTTGAACGGAGCCTATTTTAATATGAAGAGTATTTTCTTGCAGATCTAATATTTGGTATGTAGTTCTAGTTTGTATGAGACACAGATATTTGACCCTTTGAACTTTGACCTTTGCTCAGGAGCTTAATGCTGTTTTTATAGCCAGTTTGTGGAGGCTGCTGGGAACAGATATTAAACAACATTAACAAGTCTGTGATTTCTGCTTTTATTGGACACGAGCCCGAAGTAGTTCAGATTTTCTGGAGAAAGTTATTGAATCGACACATAACAATTACAGACCATTGTGAGAGTAATATTGAGGGTTTTTTTTGAAGGCCACATGAAATCGAAGATGAAACCAGTGTTCAAAGAATCCCAATGGTTGAGTCTCTCAGAGGCCTACTTGTGACCCCAATGGTTGTCTCTCTTAGACTGTGTTATTTTATATGGAACTTGGCGTCTGAAAGATTATGGACCCAGTTATATTAATCCCAAATGGTCTTCTCTCGTAGACTATCGTTATGGACCCAGTTATATTAATCCCAATGGTTGTCGTAGACTACGTTATAAACCCAGTTATATTAATCCCAATGGTTGTCGTAGACTATCGTTATGGACGCAGTTATATTAATCCCAATGGTTGTCGTAGACTACGTTATAAACCCAGTTATATTAATCCCAATGGTTGTCGTAGACTACGTTATAAACCCAGTTATATTAATCCCAATAGTTGTCGTAGACTATCGTTATGGACGCAGTTATATTAATCCCATTGGTTGTCTCATTTAGAGGCCTACTTTGTGACACCAGTCACTTACAACCTTGTGAACTATCTTTATGGACCGTTATATTTCATCATTTGAGGGTTTTGGTTTAACTGATACGCCACTATACATATAAGCCGAGGTCTCAATCACTTATGAACCCAATGTTATTTGTTATAAGTGACATTTAAGAAAGCCTAAACCCAAGGCACAACTAAGTGTTTCTATGACAACAGCAGCAGCTGGGTGTATTAGAGGTCATGTTAGAACAGTGTCCCCTTGACGGCGAGGCGTTGTTATGGACATTGCAAATTCCTGCTTGAATAAAATGTAACAGTACCTTGCAGAAACACTATGCACTTTCAAGCAGAACAAGTTCAATTTAGTCTTATTCAACATCATTTTGCTTAAAAGAAATGCCAACATTTAAATTGATTGTTTTATAAGCGGTGCAAACGTTTACTTTATTTAAGCTTCTGTCATAAATGCGGTAGGATCTATTTCACTCTAGCTTCTCGGCCGACCAAGCGCCCAAAGCCTGCTCTACGACCACCAACTATATATCCTAGCTATCCATAGCTCCTTAATTTCCCTCGGGATCAATAAAGTATCCATCTATCTATCTATCTATCTATCTATTTATCTATCTATCTATCTATCGACCAGACCACCAAACAAGGGTGAGCAGACTTAATTACCTGCGCTGCCCATGCACTGCAACATACTAACCACTAGAGGGGGCCCTTTCACAGCATATCCCCAAAGCGCTTGGGCGAGTCTGTCACAGGTCCAAGACGTCGTGCCCGCCGATCCTCAAACCTCAATTCACGTAAGTAGCGCGTATATTTCTCAGGGGTGGCTTTGTCTGCCTTCTCTAACCGCTACCTGGCAACGACAAAAGATCATCTATGAATCGGATGACCGGACGTCCCGTTTTATCTACACCGTCTTTTTTTTTGTCCATTCTGAAAAATAAAATCATATTTGTTCCGTATCTCCTCGTTCGTCAATATAAATCATGGGTTTGACAGTCATACGACAAGGTTTATGGGGACGTAACTTACCGAGACAGTCCATTCAGGAGTCAGTTGCGGCCAGCAGTGACTGGTTAGCCTTCTTATGAACTCCGAGTGACATAGGCACTTGTAGCATATCCACAGCCGTGTGTGATAAAATGAAGCGGGTCATGTTTCTTAAAATAACTACATTATTTTCAAGTGAAATAAACTTTATTATTAAGGAAGTATAAACATCGTAATACACTCATAGACCAAGTCCAGCCAAAATGACGTTAAGCTCACATTGTCACGGAGACCCGAAGTGTCAACAGTATATAGGTTCAGTTGTAAAGAAACGCAAAACAGCATTTCCTTGCAGCTTTTGGCAAATGAAGCACTTGCCTTTATTATGTATAGCCTATATATAGTTTAATCAAACAAGCACATCGATTTCAGTACAGGACTAACAGTGTTTGTGTTTACGCATAACAAGTGTTTCTTTTTTTTCCACCTGAATGTCCATAAGACTTGGTGACTTAACAAGAAGGACACGAGTCTGTGTTTTAACATGAGGTGATTGGAACCTGCAGTAACAAAGCAAGCTTCATGAACACAGACGCCAGAGAGACTTAACACGGATAAGATTCTTACGGATTTGCGAAAGAAGTTTTGAGTGATAGGCGGCTGTGATGGCAGTTGAACCGATGATCTAAAGACCAAAGTCATCATATGCAGGAGGGTCCTCCTGCGATCTCACTGAGAGTTTAAAGTGACGCCGTAAAAAACCGCCATATCTCTTCTGGTTGTCCCACCTGAGCTTGGGTCGAATCCGGCGCATGAAGCCGCCGTACCTTTTCTGCAGCTCCTGTCGGTTGCCTTCCTCTGAGGTCTCGCTTCGCTTTGGAAATTTGCGTAAAAATCCTCCGTAGCGTTTAACAGGGTTTAAGGCCGCGTCGTCGCCATATACTCCGGTTTCATTCTCTGATGCCTCATCCTCGCGCTCGGTGCCCCCATCGAATTCTGGTGCCTCGCGTTCACCAAATTTCCCAACGGGGTCACCGAGTTTCTTGGCGAAAAGTTCTTTAAGAACGGCATTGCCGTACCAAGGGGATTTGAAAGAAAGTTTATTTTTATCAATCCGCTTGATGAAGCCACCATAGCGCTTGACAAGGCTAGGGAGAGTAGACTCTTGGTTGTCCTCCGTGTCTGGCGCGCTCTGCTCATCATCGGTAGCGAGACCCTCCGACTGCGGGTTGAGCATTAGTTCACATTTATTTAGTTCCCAGGAACTCGTGAGGGCCCCTTCGCACTCTAACGTACAAGTCTGAGAACAGAGAAAAATACGTTAAAAAACCGTTAAAAACATCGTCATAATTGCATGTTTTTGCACTAAAACGCAGAGTCCCTAAATTGGTCTTTTTTGTCATATTGTTATAATAATCTAGAGTCATAAAATATTATACAAATTATTTGACAAGTGATTGTTTCATTGGAAAATGGTCTCACTATTTAACCATGTACTACTCATAAAAATAAAATAAAAACGGCGCTCTCCAAGGTCCTGAATTGCGCGCGTCGTTCATTTCCACTAGATTGCCGTTCACCGTTCACATGCGCATGGACACACCGAACCCGGTAACACGGACACACACTTGTCTTTAAAAAAAAAAAGCGGTATCGAATGGAAATCCCTGCACCTGTCTTACCACGCTGTCCACGGATGGGTCCGCGCGGGGCAACTCCTGCGCGCATTTCAGGCAGCGCGAGGCGCAGTCAGCTGCTGCTAGGGTTGGCGCGCTCAGGATCAGCACGAGCACACACACATACCACTCCATCCTGCTATCCTGGAGAAATATGGTGATACACGTTACACGTCGCACACACAAAACACAGAAACACGGCTTTAAACAGACACACACCACCACAAAGCACAAGAAAAAGTCAATAGAACGCAACACAAAATTGTATATCCGTACTTAAGTGAACCAGAATTGCCATTGTAAATGTTGATGTTTTATATGAAAATGGGAGAGAACATTGAATGTCCAGGAACATGACCCAGGCAAACCACTCACCATGGAAAAACATTCACATTTATTCATTCAGCGCAAACTTTAAGGGTTGAGAAAGCACACTATAATTGTAATTCATTAAAAAAAGTATTAATTATGTGTAGACTTACCTCGATGGAAGGGAAATTAAGCCTTTCCCTGGCGGGTCTCCGGTAAGGGAGAGGTGTTTAGTTCTGTGGAGACCTTCAGTCTGTAGAGAAGCGACGATGTCTGTAGAAGTGCGTCCTTTCTGAACGGAAGCGACGATGTCTGTAGATATGCGTGCCTTTCTGAACGGAAGTTGGACGCCTCGGGTTTTATTGCCGAAGACTACGTGGTGTCATCACGTGGTGTCATCGGTGCCAAACTCGCGGTTGACCAATGGGAAGAATAAGTAACAAGAATACACGCGCCCGCACCGGTCTCCACCCTCCTCCAAGTTCACCACACCCCACTTCCACCCACACACACACACACACACACACACATACACCAGCAAGCAGAAAGCTGCAGACTGATGTGTGAACGCTGAATCATAAAAGGGCGTGTGTGAGTGTAAACCCAGTTGAGCAAACTAAGCGTCGCTGAAGGTGTGAGGAGCGCCGGGTTCTGATTCTGGCGTTAGGTGCCGAGAGGCCTCCGAAACAGATCGTGCGTCATCGCTATCTTTTAATGCAAGCTTGATAAAACAGTGGCTTTAATGACATCACCATAACATCCCTGTCGAACCCAGCACCTTTCTCCTATAATACAATTCAATATAATATAATATGATTTAATACAGACCGAATAAAATCTCACGATTAGCCTATTTCCCCTGATGTTACAAAATTGTGGTCTATTTATTCCAATCGGAGAAGCGTACGGGTAGGCCCTCTCTGGCTCAACACCAGGCGTTCGTCTTGAAGCGTGGGGCTCTCTGATGTAGACAGTGTGTCTTACAGAGAGTGATGGTCGTGGCGGAAATCCAGAGTCGCGTGGGCTCACCTGTCTTTAGCCTTTATTAGATTTCAGTCGGCAAAAGCGTTCCTAAGCAACCCCTAGAATGGCCTTCCTTACTTGACTGTTTCACTTTGTTAATTTGTTTTCTGATAGGCGCTTTCATTGATTTCACGCGTGTAAGAAGAGCGCGTATATTACTCA
>NC_137921.1:3591960-3609460 GCF_963457725.1 Sprattus sprattus | reverse complement strand
CATCTATTAAAGATGTTTTTCTATTAATGATTGATCTCACTGCTTGTCTTTAACATTCATTCAAAGTCACGGTTCTTCTATTAAAGATGTTTTTCTATTAATGATTGATCTCACTGCTTGTCTTTAACATTCATTCAAAGTCACTGTTCGTCTATTAAAGATGTTTTTCTATTAATGATTGATCTCACTGCTTGTCTTTAACATTCATTTAAAGTCACTGTTCTTCTATTAAAGATGTTTTTCTACTAATGATTGATCTCACTGCTTGTCTTTAACATTTATTCAAAGTCACTGTTCTTCTGTTAAAGTTGTTTTTCCATTAATGATTGATCTCACTGCTTGTCTTTAACATTCATTCAAAGTCACTGTTCGTCTATTAAAGATATTTTTCTATTAATGATTGATCTCACTGCTTGTCTTTAACATTCATTCAAAGTCACGGTTCTTCTATTAAAGATGTTTTTCTATTAATGATTGATCTCACTGCTTGTCTTTAACATTCATTCAAAGTCACTGTTCGTCTATTAAAGATGTTTTTCTATTAATGATTGATCTCACTGCTTGTCTTTAACATTCATTCAAAGTCACGGTTCTTCTATTAAAGATGTTTTTCTATTAATGATTGATCTCACTGCTTGTCTTTAACATTCATTCAAAGTCACTGTTCGTCTATTAAAGATGTTTTTCTATTAATGATTGATCTCACTGCTTGTCTTTAACATTCATTTAAAGTCACTGTTCTTCTATTAAAGATGTTTTTCTACTAATGATTGATCTCACTGCTTGTCTTTAACATTTATTCAAAGTCACTGTTCTTCTGTTAAAGTTGTTTTTCCATTAATGATTGATCTCACTGCTTGTCTTTAACATTTATTCAAAGTCACTGTTCTTCTGTTAAAGTTGTTTTTCCATTAATGATTGATCTCACTGCTTGTCTTTAACATTCATTCAAAGTCACTGTTCGTCTATTAAAGATGTTTTTCTATTAATGATTGATCTCACTGCTTGTCTTTAACATTCATTCAAAGTCACTGTTCGTCTATTAAAGATGTTTTTCTATTAATGATTGATCTCACTGCTTGTCTTTAACATTCATTTAAAGTCACTGTTCTTCTATTAAAGATGTTTTTCTACTAATGATTGATCTCACTGCTTGTCTTTAACATTTATTCAAAGTCACTGTTCTTCTGTTAAAGTTGTTTTTCCATTAATGATTGATCTCACTGCTTGTCTTTAACATTCATTCAAAGTCACTGTTCGTCTATTAAAGATGTTTTTCTATTAATGATTGATCTCACTGCTTGGGCCCTATCTTGCCGATCAGAAACGCAAGTAGGACGGCGCCAAGCGCAAGTAGCTGTGTGGGCGGCTCTATGGCGCAGTTGCTATTTTAACGGCGGAAAAAACACACTTGCGTCCAGCGCAAGTGTCAAAAGGGTTGGTCCAAAGGAGGTTACTCAGCCATAGGTGTGGTTTGGGCGTAATATGCAATAAACCAATCGGAGCGTCATTTCACATTCCCTTTAAGAGCGAGAAGCGCATAGTCCATAGCGGCTTGTTATTTTGATGGCGGAATTACCTGGTGGAAGACCGGAGAAGTTCACAGCCGAGGAGACCGACGTGAGATTTACACCAATTTTTTGGCAAGCCATATATAATTACAAGGAAAATAAAGTATTTACCACTTGAGGAAATCATTGTGAAATCCATATCCAAGATATTTTAAAAATAAGCATACATGTAGCCTACACATTGACCCAAATGATTCAGGTTAATTGCAGCTGCGTGACATTTGATTTATTGTATGGCTTTGTAAAAAGCCGGGAGATAGATATATATGGGGATGCGAGAAACCCTCCAAAAGTAAGCAAAGTCAAGCAAGCATGTCAAGATATTGCCGTGATTGTTTCTGCAACGGGGCACCCGAAAACGTTGCCGAAAACGCTATAATGACGTCCGGAGACGTGGGACATCCAAGCTGGAAGGTAACACACGTTCTCGTGCCTTCACGGGAGGTGGATCTGCCTCGACCCAGGATCTGACGGCAGCAGAGGACATCGCCACGTCTACCCTCACGCCTGAGAGCGTGCAGGGATTTGGGGGCATGGAAATCGGCACCCAAGCCAGTGCACCAGCTGACCAAACCCAAGGTACATAAATAAAGTCCACATACACAGAGATGAGTTTACAAGATTTATAATAATACTGGCATTAAATAAATGCAACAAAGCCATACAATAAATCAAATGTCACGCAGCTTCAATTAACCTGAATCATTTGGGTCAATTGTGTACGCTAGATGTATGCCTAGTTTTTAAATGTCTTGGATACGGATATCACAATGATTTCCTCATGTGGTAAATACTTTATTTTCCTTGTAATTATATATGGCTTGCCAAACAATTGGTGTAAATCTCTCGTGAAGACGACAGAAGTAAAGTGTAGCCTACAGGTCCTATACTGTGCGGGCAAGCACATGCGCCCTTAAAATAGCGTTCTGAATACGCGTTACAGACTTTAGACATTGCGCCTCACATTAGACCAGCTTTTTTTTGGTCAATGGCGCACGGCGCACGGCGTTGTTTTGAAAACTGCAAAATACCACTTGCGCCAGAGAAACGCCTTCTCTGTTCCGCCCCCGCCCATGTCGACGCAAGTTCATTTCGAAGCGGACCTCTGGAGGGAAAATCGCGCTGTGCGCCGGGTGCAAGATAGGAATGATACTTGCGTCGGTGACAATGTCACTTGCGCTGGGTGCAAGATAGGGCCCACTTGTCTTTAACATTCATTCAAAGTCACGGTTCTTCTATTAAAGATGTTTTTCTATTAATGATTGATCTCACTGCTTGTCTTTAACATTCATTCAAAGTCACTGTTCGTCTATTAAAGATGTTTTTCTATTAATGATTGATCTCACTGCTTGTCTTTAACATTCATTCAAAGTCACGGTTCTTCTATTAAAGATGTTTTTCTATTAATGATTGATCTCACTGCTTGTCTTTAACATTCATTCAAAGTCACTGTTCGTCTATTAAAGATGTTTTTCTATTAATGATTGATCTCACTGCTTGTCTTTAACATTCATTTAAAGTCACTGTTCTTCTATTAAAGATGTTTTTCTACTAATGATTGATCTCACTGCTTGTCTTTAACATTTATTCAAAGTCACTGTTCTTCTGTTAAAGTTGTTTTTCCATTAATGATTGATCTCACTGCTTGTCTTTAACATTTATTCAAAGTCACTGTTCTTCTGTTAAAGTTGTTTTTCCATTAATGATTGATCTCACTGCTTGTCTTTAACATTCATTCAAAGTCACTGTTCGTCTATTAAAGATGTTTTTCTATTAATGATTGATCTCACTGCTTGTCTTTAACATTCATTCAAAGTCACGGTTCTTCTATTAAAGATGTTTTTCTATTAATGATTGATCTCACTGCTTGTCTTTAACATTCATTCAAAGTCACTGTTCGTCTATTAAAGATGTTTTTCTATTAATGATTGATCTCACTGCTTGTCTTTAACATTCATTTAAAGTCACTGTTCTTCTATTAAAGATGTTTTTCTACTAATGATTGATCTCACTGCTTGTCTTTAACATTTATTCAAAGTCACTGTTCTTCTGTTAAAGTTGTTTTTCCATTAATGATTGATCTCACTGCTTGTCTTTAACATTCATTCAAAGTCACTGTTCGTCTATTAAAGATGTTTTTCTATTAATGATTGATCTCACTGCTTGTCTTTAACATTCATTCAAAGTCACGGTTCTTCTATTAAAGATGTTTTTCTATTAATGATTGATCTCACTGCTTGTCTTTAACATTTATTCAAAGTCACTGTTCTTCTGTTAAAGTTGTTTTTCCATTAATGATTGATCTCACTGCTTGTCTTTAACATTCATTCAAAGTCACTGTTCGTCTATTAAAGATGTTTTTCTATTAATGATTGATCTCACTGCTTGTCTTTAACATTCATTCAAAGTCACGGTTCTTCTATTAAAGATGTTTTTCTATTAATGATTGATCTCACTGCTTGTCTTTAACATTCATTCAAAGTCACTGTTCGTCTATTAAAGATGTTTTTCTATTAATGATTGATCTCACTGCTTGTCTTTAACATTCATTTAAAGTCACTGTTCTTCTATTAAAGATGTTTTTCTACTAATGATTGATCTCACTGCTTGTCTTTAACATTTATTCAAAGTCACTGTTCTTCTGTTAAAGTTGTTTTTCCATTAATGATTGATCTCACTGCTTGTCTTTAACATTCATTCAAAGTCACTGTTCGTCTATTAAAGATGTTTTTCTATTAATGATTGATCTCACTGCTTGTCTTTAACATTCATTCAAAGTCACGGTTCTTCTATTAAAGATGTTTTTCTATTAATGATTGATCTCACTGCTTGTCTTTAACATTCATTCAAAGCCACTGTTCTTCTTTACAAGTGGCTGAGAGGGATTGCTTCACATCGTGTTGGGATTCGCTAAAATAGACGTCAGGCTTTCTTGGGCTATGGAATCAGCTACTAAATCCTATTTAGCCAATCAGAACATGTCCAAAGAGACCCCCTGGTAAATGATGTCGCCTTTACACATGTTGCAGAGGCATGTTGGTGCCCCTGGTGGCAAAATTGATATTGTTTATAGCAGCTTTAATTATATCTTGCGGTTTTTTCACGTCAATCGCTGATGGACTTCTATGGAGAAATAATAATGATTTCTTTTTGACTGACTTTGACTATTGACACCATTTACTATGTACTTTGTTTTGCTCTGTTTAAAATAATTGAATTACAAAAAAATGGAAATTTTCATAACCCTGCTAAACCCATAAAACCTACAGAAAACCGATAAACTATAGACTTGGATCTTCATTTATGTTATATGTTAATTCAACAACAAAGTAGGAAGCAGTCAAAGTGCAGAGTGGTATCAGTGTGTGTGCCCTCTCTGGTATGTCTCCTCAAGTTCGTCTCATCAGGTCAGTGTGTGTGTGTGTGTGTGTGTGTGTGTGTGTATGTATCAGTGTGAGAGTAGCTGTCTGCCCTGAAACTCAGGCGTAACTGCAGTGATTCCAGCTCATTAGGGCACATTGTGAGGTCGTTAGGGCACATTGGGAGGTCGAGCTGATGATGGTGGGGAGGGGTGATGGTGAGACAATCAGACTCAGTGGAGCGGGGAGCGGAGGGGGGGGGAACGGAGGGAGGCGGGGGGGTCAGGGGTGGGGGGGACTATGGGCTTCAACATTTCATCATCTCCTGACATTAAGAAGTATGATGAGCCATTATGAAGCAGATGATGCGTTCAACACTGAGTTAAACGATTTTGTTTTAAAACATAAAATAGCTGAAGCTGTTGATGATATGTTGCTGTACTAGGGTATTCTGAAGCTGCTGAAGTATTCTAGAGCATTCTGAAGCTGTTGGAACATACTCTGATATTCTAAAGCGGCTGAAACATTCTGGATCATTCTGAAGCTTTCTGAGGCATTGTGGGCTATTCTCATGTTGCATCAGGTCCCCATTTCAATTGGGAAGCCATTGATAAACTTGATCAATACTTATCTATCTGATGACTTTGTTGAGTATTCTGAGGACTGTTGAGCAGAACTCACACGTTAGGGGGCTGTTCGGAGGCATTGGGGGAGGACAGATGGTGATGAAATATTTGGATTTGGATGTGAACTGATGAGGGTGACAGAGGGGAAAATGATTAATTTGTATTTCAGTATTTTTGGACTGGATTAAAATATCTCACAGGGTTAATTTCAGCTCTTCTATCGTTCTGTTGCAGCGTACTGGTGAGACATCGTGAAGCATCTCCAGCTGCACCTCCAGGAGTGTGTGAATTCATCTCTCCTCTCATTCAGAACATTCTGATACTGTTAAAACATTCTGGAACATTCTAAAGCTGTTGAAACATTCAGGACAAAGCAAAAAAAATGCATTTTGTCGTATTCCAAACTTTTGGATTACGTTGAATCATTCCGGGGTATTCTGAAGTCATTGAATCATTGTGGTGCATTCTGAAGCTGGCAGTTGGTCCGAGGTCCTTGAGGATCTGATTATGAGCTCCAGCTGAGCCGTGCGTGTGAATGTGTGTGTGTGTGTGTGTGTGTGTGTATGTGTGTGTGTGTGTGTGTGTGTGTGTGTGTCATTCTTCTCACTCAGACATTACCAGCATGACCTCTGCCCATTAGGACATTGTGGAAGGCCAGGAGCGTGTGTGAGAACCTGTGTGTCAGGAGTGTGGGCATGTGAAGGAGAAGGGATCAATCAACTGATGAGAGAATCTGATTCTGCGACTATGGAGGCATGATGACGATGCTGGTCATTCACACTGATTGTGTGTCTCCTCCTGATGTGTGGCTCTGCTCATTAGGGCAGTCTGGTAGGTCTGGTTGAGACAGTTGGATGGTGGGTGGTGGGGTGTGTGTGTGTGTGTGTGTGTGGTGTGTGTGTGTGGTGTGTGTGTGTGTGTGTGTGTGTGTGTGTGTGGTGTGTGTGTGTGGGCAGAGGTGGTGATGAGACAATTGGATTCAGACATGCTGGTGATGCTGTGAGTGACATCCAGGTCTGGATTTTCCGTGTTTCAGGGACAGATATCCAGTATAACAAGACATGAATGACCCTGATGAAGCATTGTGAAGCGGCAAACTGTTGAAGCATTCCGGAACATTCTGGAGCTCATCCTATGAGTCAGACTGCTCCCTGTCACTCAAGCGTAACTGACATGACCTTTGGCCAGTGGGGATTAGGGTCATGTTTGAGGTCAGATCTGGGGTCAGGTTTTTGGCAGGGTGGGGGGTGATGGGCTGAATAGAGTATGTGTTTGTATGTGTTCATACGTGCGTGTGTATGTGTAGTGTGTTAGTATGGATTGTGGGTGGGCAATAGTAGTCTGTGAGAGAGGGGGGGGGGGGGGGTTGCTGGTGTGGTTTTGAGTGGTGGATGGGGGGGGGGGGGGGCTGCACACTAAAGGTGCTGGCAGCCATTTTCTCTCTATCCAGCCGGTGTTATAGTCTCTCTCTCAGTCTCACTCTGCCTTTGGCCACGGATCCAGCTAGCATCCTGGCCTGGATCCTTACATTACATTTACTCGTTTGGCAGATGCTTTCACCCAAAGCGACAGGCGAGGTGAGGAACATCACTCAAAGCTTCAGCACAGTAGGAGACCTTGGAGTTAGCACTAAATGTTCAAAAAGCAAATAATGAAACACTTGGGTACAGCATACTTGTGACACTAGATGGAGATGCACTGTACATCATGAATGGGTAGAACTTTCTTACAGGGTTTGCAGTTTTCGCTTCTATGGAATTTGTTTAATATCATGACAAAGGTAAACTTGCATAACCACTATGTTATTTTTTTATATTTGCAATGTAAAATTGAATGATCATTATTTTTTTGTATTTTAAATTTTGATATTGGTAATGTTATATATGTTTGAAATGTTAGATATTGGTATTGTAATGTATGTTTGAAATGTTTGATATTTGTATGTAAGTCTTAAATGTGGACCCCACGAAAAGTAGCTCTGTCTTAGGGTAGAGCTAATGGGGATCAAACAAAGAAACAAATACTCAATATGGCAAAATACAAGGAGATCAGGATCAGATTATGTGCAGATACAAGCCAAGTCTGATCCAGAGTCAGCTGAGGAGGTTTCTGTAGCCCTGGACCTCTGTGCATGCATACATAGAGACCCAGGGCGCTGTAGCAGCATTCCAAGGCATTGTGTTGAAGCATTCTGGAACTTTCTGAAGCTGTTGAAGAATTCTGAGGGTGTGGTAGTGTTCTGGAGTTTTCTAAAGCTGTTGAAGGATTCTGAGGGTGTGGTAGTGTTCTGAGGGTGTGGTAGTGTTCTAAGGTAGTGTTCTGAGGGTGTGGTAGTGTTCTAAGGTAGTGTTCTGAGGGTGTGGTAGTGTTCTGAGTGTGTGGTAGTGTTCTAAGGTAGTGTTCTGGAGCTTTCTGAAGCTGTTGAAGCATTCTGAGGGTGGGACAGCATTCTGAGGGTGTGGTAGTGGAGGCATAGCAGAGAGAGAAAGCACACAAGAGATGCAAAAATCAATATTCAACTTATGCCTTGTAATAGTGAGTCTGCCAGAACCATAAGACGTAATCACATCAGCAAATCCATTATATATGGGCCATTTTTCTAGATTGTTTTTTTTTCTTGCTGCATATATATATTTATTGGAGTTTGCACATTTGAAAACTGTCATTACAAATTCACACAACGCAACAGTATTTCAGCTGAGCCCATTCTAAAGAGGGACTTGGTCCAGCTAAGTCTACCTGCTCCTGGACAGCTGTAAGAATGACAAAAATGAATATCTGTATATATATAATATATACTGTATATATTTTTTTTTTTACAAATTGCAATTACAAACAAATACAATGAGAAAGAACAACTGTTTTTAAATAATTTGATTCAAATTGTATTGCATTTCATCTTATTGTATAAAACTGCACAATCCCTTTGTAAATACAAAAATAAGCACCATTGTTCCTCTTTAATTAAGACAGACATAAATGGGTTTGTCTTGAATAAATACGTGGAAGTATGTCAGTGATCTGGTGCTTAGTAAGTTAAACAGTGTTGCCTTACCATGGTTGTTATGAGTTTACTTACCTAGCCACAACAAGCATTCAAGTAATGTTCTAAATATTGTGCTAAAGAGACCGCTGTGTTAGTGACCTTATGGGTAAAGTAACACTGGGGGGAAAAATGTGTTATTTATTGTGCTTGGAACCAAAACTCAATAAAGGTCAAAGTAAATGTAATACAATGGGCTTTATAGCCAACTCTGTCAGATAGACACTGCAATGGATTAACTTCCGGGGGGGAAATAAATGAATCACAAAACATCAAAACGAAAATTAAATAAAATATGCTGCTTTTTAATACTTTTACAGAAACATGTATGACATGCCAAATGAATACGTTTTAATTTATGACTGCAATTATAACAAGTCAATGTTTATAAAAAGCATCAGCCCATCCCCTGCACTGTTTAAGAACAAAATTAATAATAATTTAAAAAATGAAAGACAAATCTGAAAAATACCACAGAAGCAGACAGAATGCATAGAATATAAAATGATAATGAAAGGCATAAATAAGAATATCAAGTGGATTAAAAGTTAGTGAAAATCTAGAAATAACGAGGAAGGGCATGTATTTTTGGCCAAATTCAGAGGCAAATCAGAGGTTGTGTTTTCGTTAAATGGTGGAAATATTTCTTCTTGAGGAAAAAGTGGGATTGGACAACATTTTGTTTAAGATCTAAATAAGTTTCATAAACATAAGCTATTTATATATTTATCCAGGGTTTAACATATGAAACAATATATTTGTGTTCATATCTAATTAGATGATTTATTTATATGTAATGTATTTATAATATATTAAATCAGTGTCATACAACTACAAATACTAACAATGCTCATCATCATCAATCAACATCACCATCCATCCATCATCATTATCATTATCATTATCGTTACATTTGCTTTTGAGGTAAAAAAGAAAAGCCTTTTAAGAGTTTCTTCTGCTAATTGAAAGGTAACATGCAACATACACACGTATCTCAGGATTTTCCAATTAGGTATTGGGTCTTCATGCTGTTATGTGAAAACATGAAAACGTAAATATATACTGTATATAGGCTACACACGAGTACATGTAACATTTATATATTCAGTGTCTAATTGTATTCATTTTGTTATTTAATAATGTATTCATCCAAGTATTTAACCATTCATTCATTTATTTATTTAGTTTTGGCCCCTATAATCCTCCAAAGTTATGCACTTGCCAAATAACCACACGTGCGGGTCCATGCGGTTTGTGCTGCAGCTCACGGTGTCTCTAACGTCTGGGGAACACTAAACTCTAATACGAGGACAGTTTCAAGCCAATAACCCTTAAATCGCACCAGAACATTGAAGGGAATTATTTCTTGTGTTTCTCTGGCAAATATTGGTAATGTAGGAGAGATCTCCCTTTAAATCTGAGATGAGGAACCACGCGAATGTTGTTTATCCGCCCCTAACGCGGAATAGACTCGTCCTCATTTGCATATCACACCAAGAACAAACTAAATACGGAGGAGATTATTCAAAGAAAACAGCCGCTGTTCATTTTAAGAAAATAGAATACATTTTTACAGATGTGTTTTCAATATATGATTGAATTTACTGGTACATTATGTTCCTTTGTTTGAGAGATGAAAGGAAAAGTCTCAGGATTCTGGCTCGAGCTCCCCGCCGCTCTGCGTAAATGGTCCAGGCTCTCTCGAGCGGACCGCCCCCTCCTTACATCACCGAATGCTCTGACGGTCTTTATTTTTGTTTTTGGGGACAGCTGCTGATTTCGAAGTCATTCTCATCAAAGCGAAACGGGAATTGCTACTGTTTTGATCGAAGAAACACGGCGGCATTCCACAGTAACATCGCCTTATCGTGCTCGACAAGCACAAGTTATGAAAAATAGAAAGGGTTTCCCTGTACACTCGCTTGTTAAAGGGTCCCTTTCATGGATACACGCAACACGATGCGGAGAAAGTTAAGAAGTGTGCAGGTCTGCAAGAGGGCGGCCGTGCAGAAGACGAACATGAAGCGGGACGTGGGTAAAGTTCTGCGAGCTATCCCGGTAGGGAACAACGAGGACACAACAGAGGTTCCGATGGAGGCCCGAGACGACCCGATGATGGAGCAGGGCTGTTTCTCCACGGGCTTCTTAAAAAACGAGGACTTGGAGAACGCCATGATCATGGCTCCTCGCTACAGCCTGCTCCGGGAGGTGGGTCGGGGCAGCTACGGGGTAGTGTACGAGGCTGTGGCCCGGAAGACCGGAGCCCGGGTGGCAGTGAAGAAGCTCCGCTGCGACGCACCGGAGAACGTGGAGCTCGCCCTGTCCGAGTTCTGGGCCCTGGCGAGCCTCGAGAAGAAGCACGAGAACGTGGTGCAGCTCGAGGAGTGTGTGCTGCAGAGAAATGGACTCGCGCAGAAGATGAGCCACGGCAACAAACGATCCAAACAGTATCTGCGGCTAGTGGAAACCTCGCTAAAAGGTAAAGGGGCTAATGGCTATACTGTGTGAGCACCTATGGCTGGCAGAAGGGCACTGTTGTTGTTGTTCAGCAAGTGTGTTTGGCTTTTTTGGAAATGCGAATGTGAATTAGACATACATTTAATGCAGGAGGAAGTGAAATGATTAGGTTTCATTTTTGTTTACAGGAGATAATCCATAGGCTAGGCTACTGATAGAGAAGGTCTGTCTGTCTCATTGTTGTTTTTCAGTACAGGGTTGTAAATAGGTGACAATAGAGAGGCTCTTCGGAGGGAGAACTTGCTATTTTAGGATAATTGGGTACAATGTCACAAATGTAACGTTGTCTTTTAATGCTGATGTTGTATTCCGTTGTAATTTCGGACTGGTCATGTTAGCCTCATTGTTCAGTATGTTTTTCTTGGTGGCTTGTTTAGTCTCAAACGGGGCAGTGAAAGTTGCACAAACTAATCACAACAGAAGCGTAACGCCAACTATTTCGATTATAAAAGCATGTCACCGATTGAGAAGGTTTTTGTTTTGTTTTTTTTACAAATTCAAATAATGCGTCCGAACCAACCCGGATGGGTTGTTGGGCGCAGGGGCAGCAAGTCCCTCCGTTCAGGGAACATCGTGTTCTAGTTGGCAGCAGCTGTTAACCCTTTCGCTGACGCGCACTCAATGTTAAAGGTACATTCACTTCTATTGTGCTAATTAATGAGCGGAAACTACTTTCGATCCCGTTGTCCACGCTGTTGATCGTCAGAAATTATAGCCTGACTTAATTGCAATTTTGAAGTCGTTTTGCACGGTCTGTGCGGGTGTTTTTAGGAGTGAAAAAGAGACAGAGTACAGGGCTTTGAGGCGACCAGCGGTGGACGAATGGCTAGACTTTTGTAGGCTACAAGCTTACATAAGCAGACTGTTAGGTCTTCTTTCTGAGTGAAATAAAATATTAATCCTGCAAGTGCTGCTTGTCGTCTGTGATGATAGATGTTTTCTTAGCTGCCTATTTTTATACCTCTCTGGGTTATATAAGCACAACGCTTCTGGAGTGATTTAATGTATGTTTAAAATCTTAATTGAGGCCTTAATGAGTCAGATTGAAAATAATGTTAATCAAGGCATTTTAATTTTAATTTTTTTTTTTTTTACAGTGGGTTGTACTTAAAGATCTTTGCCTTCATTGAAAGTAAACAATCTGATACAGGTCTTGGAAGAACAGATGAGTTCTAATCCAATGTTTACCTCTTTTTAATGGGGATTCTTTTGAGGTGTTGAGGCAATATTACCCTGATATGGAGAATATACGTGAGTGGGGAGATAAATAATGTGTGTGTGTGTGTGTGTGTGTGTGTGTGTGTGTGTGTGTGTGTGTGTTCTGTCGGGTAGTGTATAGCCTACAGATAGAATAACCTAGGGAGTTTGCCATAGTTTTGATTCTGAGAAGGAACTGCATAGCGCAACCATCAGGAAGCTTAAAGAAGAATGGAAAGATCTGTCCGCAAAGTTGTGTGTGTTTGTGTTTGTATGAGTCAGTTGGTGCACAGGTAGAGGTGTGTATGTGTTGATACTCAACTTTGTTTTTGTTTGAATTCAAGTTCAGTTTAGTTTCGAGTTCTTGTATTATACACGCATGCACAGGTAAAGGTGTGTCTGTGCCAGTTGGTGCACAGGTAGTTGTGTGTGTGTGTGTGTGTGTGTGTGTGTGTGTGTGCGCAGGTACAGGTGTGGGTGTGGCTGTGTGTCTTATCTAAATTGTGTTGTGTGGTTTGTTCTGTGGAAGTGCGTAGTTTTGGAAAAGTGTGTGGGTGTCTGTGTCATTGCTCTGTCCTGACAGTGATCTTGTACCAGACAGCTTATATCTAATTGACCTAATCCAGAAGCCTGTACTGTTTCCATTATCTTGTGTGTGTGTGTGTGTGTGTGTGTTAATCACAAATGATTCAGAAGAGGCCTGAAGATCACCCTCAAACCCTCAACCAACTGCTTTGTATGTGTTAACTCATTCTATTCCTCTGTCTCTCTCCCTCCCTCTCTCTCCCTTTCTCTCTCTCTCTCCCTTCCTCTCTCTCCCTCTATCCTTCCCTCCCTCCCTCTCTTTCTTTCTCTCCCTCCCTCCCTCCCTCTCTCTCTCTCTCTCTCTCTCTCTCTCTCTCGCTGTCCTCCCCCCTCTCTCTCTCTCTGTCCTTCCTCTCTCTTTCTTTCTCTACCTCCCTCCCTCCCTCCCTCTCTCTCGCTCTCTCTCTGTCCCCCCCTCCCTCCCTTACTCTCCCTCTCCCTCCCTCTCTTTCTCCCCCCTCCCTCCCTCTCTCTCTCCCTCTCTCTCTCTTTCTTTCTTTCTCTCCCTCCCTCCCTCTCTCTCTCTCTCTCTCTCTATCTCTCTCGCTCTCTCTCCCTCCCTCTCCCTCTCTCTCTCTCTCTCCCCCTCCTCCCCTCCAGGTGAGCGTGTCCTGGGCTGTCCGTCGGAGCCGTGCTACCTGTGGTTCGTGATGGAGTTCTGCGAGGGCGGCGACCTGAACGAGTACATCCTCTCCCGGCGGCCCGACCCGCGGACCAACCGCTCCTTCATGCGGCAGCTGAGTCGCGCCGTGGCGTTCCTGCACCAGAACAACATCGTGCACCGCGACCTCAAGCCCGACAACATCCTCATCTCCCAGCGCTCCGGCAAGCCCGTCATCAAGGTGGCCGACTTCGGACTCAGCAAAGTGTGCGCCCGACTCGGCGCGGACCCGGACAACGGCGGCGCCGGTGACTACGGCGACCGTGCGGCCAGCCGCGCGATCCGCAACGTCGTCAACGTCAACAAGTTCTGGCTGTCGTCGGCGTGCGGTTCGGACTTCTACATGGCGCCCGAGGTGTGGGAGGGCCACTACACGGCCAAGGCGGACATCTTCGCGCTGGGCATCATCATCTGGGCGATGATCGAGCGCATCACGTTCATCGACGGCGAGTCGAAGCGGGAGCTGCTGGGCTCGTACGTGCGGCGGGGCGCGGAGATCGTGCCGGTCGGGGAGGCCATGCTGGAGAACCCCAAGATGGTGCTGAGCATTCCGGCGCGGCCGCGGTCGTGCATGAGCGAGGCTCTGAGGCGCCTCCTGCTGGACATGTTGAGCGTTAACCCGCAGGACCGGCCCGACGCCACGCAGCTGCAGACACGTGTGGACCAGGTCACCTGCGCAGCCTGACGCGCACACACACACACAGGTGAGTGCTGTTAAACCACACACACACACACACACACACACACACACACACACACACACACACACACACAGAGTGCTGTTAAACCACACACACACACACACACACACACACAAACACAAACATCTGCACAGGTGAGTGCTGTTAAACCACACACACACACACACGCACGCGCACACACACGCACGCACGCACGCACGCACGCACGCACGCATGAATGCATCTGCACAGGTGAGTGCTGTTACACCACACACACACACACACACACACACACACACACACACACACACACACACACACACACACGCACGCATGAATGCATCTGCACAGGTGAGTGCTGTTAAACCACACACACACACACACACACTTTTTCTGGTAAATGCATGCACATACAAACTAAGTGATCAGGTTAGCCTATCCACTTGTAATATACACTCAGAATGACCTATATATAGAATGAACTGGCTGTTCACAGACACAGACACAGACACAGACACAGACACAGACACAGACACAGACACAGACACAGACACAGACACAGACACAGACCTGTGTTCAATATGTATACACCAGTGAACATTCATTGGATTTTGCGCATACAAATCCCTTAAAGATATATTAAGAACATTTTAAATGACTTGCACCACTGTAAATAGCTAATTTAGTAACAGAATTTTACAATAATTATTCCATTTCATTGATTTCATGAATAACATATGCAGCTAAAATCAGTTAAATGTATTTATTTATATTTATTTACTACATTAACCCAATACTGGTCAAGAGTATGAGTCATGAATACATCTTGTTCAGAGAAACGTTAAGAAACTCTGAATCACAGAATGTACTAGAACACACCAGAAAATAAACTACATAACGACAAAAACAAAACAAATTAAATAGAAGTATTAAATAAAGTTAAAGGAAAGAGTTGAATAAAATGCACCCATATCGGAAAAAAATATTTTTTATTTGTAAATAAAAAAATCTAAATATAGAGAGCAACAGTAAATATTTAAAAATCACTCAATCCCATTTACCAAAGAAATATTCATATAACATTCATAAAAAAAATTAAAACGAAAAAGGCAATATAATAATGGAACGACAATTATCTGGCGTGTTGTAACACGTTATAGCTTTATTTCACCAGGCTACAGAATGCTTGATTCTGATTGGTCCGTGGCCTAGATAGTGTTGATATTTTCCCATGCTTAAGTGCAAAGACATAAAGCCTTGTGTAAATGTCACAGACGTATGGGTAGACTGCTTGTTTTAAGGTAGATCTAGCATTCATAGCCATATAATAAGTTAAATATTCAGTACATGTTTAGGCTAAATGCAGATATCTGATTATACTCTCAGTGCATTTCAAATACACCCTGGACTCTTGCATATAACTGGCAAGTGAAGTAAATGAATCAAGAAATAAACAAACAAATAAATACACTAATAATGACAGACTAAAAAATGTACAGAAATATACAATGAAGATAGTATAGTATATAAAGTTGTAATTCTTATCTGCAGGCGCAAACGGTAGCGGAAGTTACAGACGCATGTCCATCATTTCACAGAAAAAAGAGAAAAGAAAAAAACTTCAGGAAGGTGTTTTCAAATCACTAATTTGCCAAAGTGAATCTAATACTAATGTTTGGTTAAAAGCAGACCAGTAGCATTGATGAACAATCCCCTTCAGCTTAATGCATCAGACTAGATGGCAATATCGACCTGACTTCATGCTAGTGTTTTCTTCAAGGAGTAAACAGTTATGCTTTTTCTGTTGTTCCAAACGATCAAACTCGCTGACACATAATTGCAGCTCATCAGACGTGTTTTAAATTGCCCAGGCCACAACCATCAAACTGATGTTGTATTGTTAATCAGGGTGTGCGATTTTGAGCCTGTAAAATAAGAAAATGTTTTGCACTCTAAGGTTCCATGACGGTAACAAGGAAAAAAATTAATTCTCAAGATTAATATTACCCATAAATATCAATACAACTCTGGAGAGTTTATTTAGACCTTGAACGAAAGATTCTCAGACATGCTTAACGTGACGCGTTCAATTTAATAAAATAAACTCGTCAAATGGAACACATTTGCAACTTCGGGGGTTAAGGGCTGAAACGAACGAAAGTAGGCATTTATAAAAAATAGGTATTTCTTCTTCTGTCTGCATCTTATTGCACTACAATATGTGAACACAACTAACAAGAAAGGTCATTATTGTGTATTTACGTGATGGGTGAGGTTGGTTTACGTGATGGGTGAAGTTGGTTTACGTGATGGATGATTTTTGTTTACGTGATGGGTGAGGTTTGTTTACGTGATGGATGATTTTTGTTTACGTGATGGGTGAGGTTTGTTTACGTGATGGATGATATTTGTTTACGTGATGGGTGAGGTTTGTTTACGTGATGGATGATATTTGTTTACGTGATGGGTGAGGTTTGTTTACGTGATGGATGATTTTTGTTTACGTGATGGGTGAGGTTTGTTTACGTGATGGATGATATTTGTTTACGTGATGGGTGAAGTTGGTTTACGTGATGGATGATATTTGTTTACGTGATGGATGAGGTTCGTTTACGTGATGGGGGATATTACTGCTGACTGAGCATTTAATTAAAGTCGGACCTCTTCCCAGAAGCTTGAGACTTTAAAGTAGGTTTAAAGTTAAACTTTTCAAAACAAATATTTGTATTCTTTTTTTTATAAGGACGTCCTTGCTTATATAGAAATATGTAGGCATAGTGAACGACTCTTCCAATAAAGGGAACTACATGGATGAATCAGAACTGGGCAGTCATGGTTTGTGATTCGCCAGTGCAAATGTTCCCTGAGAAGAATATGCCTGTATTCAAATTCCACGCCTCGGCCGAATATTTCATTTATCGCGGGATTTTAAAGACGACCTGCTCAGGCAGAATTAATGTCCCATAGCCCCTCAGAGTAGTTCATCGGGAGTTTGTTGGTGTGTGCACGTGCATGTGTGTTTGTGTGTGTGCACGTGCATGTGAATGTATGTGTTTGTATATGTGAATGTGTGTGTGTATGTGT
Source organism: Sprattus sprattus (assembly GCF_963457725.1). Taxonomy (NCBI): domain Eukaryota; kingdom Metazoa; phylum Chordata; class Actinopteri; order Clupeiformes; family Clupeidae; genus Sprattus; species Sprattus sprattus. Next base: position 3,592,137 of record NC_137921.1, on the reverse strand, counting down.
GTGTATGTGTATGAGAGTGTGTATGTGCACGTGCATGTGAATGTGTGTGTGTGTATGTATGTGTATGTGTGTGTGTGCACGTATGCATGTCTGCATGTAAGCTGCTGGCCTCTACATGTCAGAGTGCCTGCCTCCTCCAAGAGCATGCTGGGATAGCCCTTATGTAACCATGCAACA
>NC_137921.1:3586857-3589260 GCF_963457725.1 Sprattus sprattus | reverse complement strand
TACCAAACGGGCCTACAGGTCCCAGGCCCAGGGGCCCATGAGCTCAGGGGGGCCCTAAGCCAGAGCCTCTGTGTGAAGGCGCTGTTATGCATCTCTTATTTGTGGTTGAAAAAGTTATTTTAGTTAATTTGCTATTGCATTTAATTGAGTGTTCCTGTGCTGTGTTGGAAAATGTACAAGTGCACTAGGGGCTTAACCATAGACAATGCAGCTAGCACAGAGGGTTCATAGTCAAAGCAGACCCTGCCTAATTACTGCTCCCGGACATATGACTGTCAGAGGGTCGCTAGTTTAATGCATCAGTGATCCAGGATGATTTTTTTGGGAGTTCCTAGGATACCTTATGTTATATATGCCCTCAAAATGGCAAACCTGTCTCTGTCATGGTTTTCATCATTTGTAGGGGGAAATTGTCAGTAATCTATAACACAATAATATGCTTATCGTACATACACTATAGAAACTATAATTTTCTTTGTTATTTTTGTCATATACAGATATGCAATGATAATTGCTGGGTAATATGTATCTTGTTGTCCAATGTCAAGTCTCTATTTGATCATGTGGTGAGACAATATGATATAGCTAGTTTAGGTGCAAAATCTGAACGTCAAGACCTACAAGCTGACTGAGCACAGCCAGAGGCACAGTACACCTGCCGAACGACACCTTTCAATGATAAAAGTGGTGATGTATGATTTGCTTTTTGAATGGACAGGATAGCCAGCCCATTCAGCCTCTTCTGCCCCATGCTGCCCCTCAGGTAGGTCTTAATGAGTTTCAATTTGGAAAAGAATCACTCGGCTGTTGCCCTGTCACATGTAATGTCAGGAACAATAGCCGGGCAGCGCACACCTCACCGAAGGTGGATGTTACGGAGTACCCCCAATACAATAAGTACAATACAAAGTAAATTCCAACACATTGCTGGTCAAACAAATATAAACGCTAATGGTGTTTGTGGGTGCGTGTACATGTTTTGCGAGCGCACACATTTTCTTTTTACAACGGGGGGGGGGGGGCTTGTACATGTCTAGGCCCAGGGGCCCGTGGTTTCTTAATCCGTCCATGCACACACGCACACGCACACACACACACACACACACACACACACATACAAACAGGTTCACATTCACCAGCAGTCAGCAGCTTCTGTAAATTGCCTTCAGCTGTGTTGTGCATCTATTGTTGGGCAGTAAATTAAGGCAGGGGTCAGTAAATTAAATACTGGGATGAGGCTCAGGATGTTAATGTTGATGAGATGCCACGAGCCAAGATGACCTCTTGACCTCTCTGTCCTGCTCCAGTCACCTGACCCACACACACACATACACACACACACACAAACACACACACACACACAAACCTGCTCCAGTCACCTGACCCACACACACACATACACACACACACACACACACACACACAACAACACAAACCTGCTCCAGTCACCTGACCCACACACACACATACACACACACACACACACACACACAACAACACAAACCTGCTCCAGTCACCTGACCCACACACACACACACACACACAAACCTGCTCCAGTCACCAAACCCACACACACACACACACACACACACACACACACACACACACACACACAAACCTGCTCCAGTCACCTGACCCACACACACACACACACACACACACACACACACACACACACACACAAACCTGCTCCAGTCACCTGACCCACACACACACACACACACACACACACACACACACACACACACAAACCTGCTCCAGTCACCTGACCCACACACACACACACACACACACACACACAAACCTGCTCCAGTCAGGGGCGGTTCTAGCCAATTGGAGGCCCTGGGCAAAGAACAATGTTGAGGCCCCCCCCCCCAAAAAAAATAAAACATCGTTTTAATGTTATGTGGAACTGACATTTATTGTGAGTATATGACTTTAACAATTAAACAGTTGTAAATTATTTGAATTATGAGGTTTTGAGTGCAGTGTTTTAGACGTGTTACTTTTGTATTACTTAATCAAAACAATGTTACTTGTTACATTTGATTAATGCTTTATAGTTCTGTTTCTGAATGTTTTCAACTGAAACCTCCAAATGTGTAGGCCTACAGGTCCTGCTTTAACCATTTCAATTCTCTCTATATCTGTTAATTTGTCATGCCATAGGGGTCTTCACTAATCACTGTATCACCACCATCGATGTTACTCACATTGTTGACATCACTGCTGTCGTTATCAGCCAGCTGTGCTTGAGCTGTGTTCATGACCATGGCAGTATCATGCGAGTCGTCAGTAGGGGTGTGACAGTGTCTCGGATATGGGCAGCTGTGGTACATGATGGCTCACCGTTTGTAGAAGCAAAGCCAGCAGAGCTAGTTGGTGTCACTACAAGCTGTTTGT
>NC_137921.1:3574357-3576857 GCF_963457725.1 Sprattus sprattus | reverse complement strand
TGACCATAAACCAAATCGAATATACATATTTAAAAGGGTGTGAGTATTATATTATTAAATAGTCATGATAGTTAGAATTGTCAGTTTTTGTTCAAGTGTTTTATTCAACTCGGTGTGCTTCTTGTATGATTCCAAATCAGATCGGACAGGATTCTTGGATTCATATAATCCTCAATTAAGCCAGACTTGTTATTAGAGCCAATGTCTCGGTTATTGCTTATCCTCAGTTTTGACTTTACACGTGTCAAGCAGATGAAACATCTGTCTGCCGAAGCAGTCGAGACGGGCATAATCAGTAGAAGATTAATTATATTGTCAATGATTGGGTAGGCTGCATGTCCATTGTGTTGGATGGTGCACAGATCCGAATCAGTTCCCCGGCATAGCCTTGTGTTGCGCCACCTAGAGGTCCAGCTCCGCATCTGCAGGCAGACTATGCTTACTCAGTGACGCATAAATTTGGCTTCACCGCCTGTTTGCTTTTTAGTTATTAAACTACATAGCTTTTATTTTTTTGTGGGGGCACGACTGACCTGGCACATAGGGACTACACTTCTAATGGAGTAATAGAGAGTAATGTCTAAACCTACTGATTGGAACAGAAGGACATAGCTGTCTTTATCTCTTAATGATTTAAAAAGAACAGTTTAATACATATTATAACAGGTTTATACGACAAAACATCATAAAGTCGGCTATAGGCTATTTATTACTCCCTATACATCCATTCAAACTCTCTGTTGGGCGCTCCCCAATAGATTTACAAGGAAGCTTTCCTTCGCAAGTGGGTCTTTTATAGGGACATCAAAGCCTCTTGAACTCCCCGAACTCTGCTCTTACGGACGTATTCACGACCATCACGACGCGGGGGATAAAGCCCCTTGATGCCACTGTGTCTTTTGATTGAAGGGGCGACTTCCCGTGTGCGCGCGTACTGGTACGATGTCGCTTGAGTGTGTATATCAAAATAAAAGCCGTTGTTGTGTACTCTACATATTTTTGCACAATGTGTATCCTGCTAAACCCAGTGGTGTAGTGGTCCCTGGCTGGAGAAGTGGGTATACTCTTGATTATTTTTAAACAGCCCATACAGCACAGGATAAACGCTCTGTTTTGAGAAGTGGGTAGGCTAGCCTACTCAATGCTGACCGGAAAATAAGTGGATATACACTGGACTACCTATTGGCTAAAGCCACTCTGAAGTCATGATGGTAAGCAGGTAAAAAAAAAAACAAGTTTCCACTGAAGTCACCCCACATACTTCCAGGACTATGTTCTCTGTCTCAACTACAGCACTGAAAAGAATAATTTGCCATTGTTGGACAGAACCTGTGTGTGTGTGTGTGTGTGTGTGTGTGTGTGTGTGTGTTAACTCAGGACTCCGGAGCTGTATGGAAGTATATTTATTAGACAAACAAACAAAGACAATTGCAATCGGGCTCCCCTCCCAGCCGAGGCTGACAGTGAAGGGCTGATAAACCCTTCACACAAGGTTTATATAGTCAGATGTTTAGCTTTCAGCAGGGTTAACCACGTGGTGGATTTCTCACGTCCGAGGCTCCCTGTCTTGCAAGGATGGCAGTTTTGCACAAGGTCGGAAGAAGCACAGTTCCTTTCTTATCTCCTCTGGTCTAAACATGCTCTTGTTCATATGCAGACTTAGTGGCACCTAATATTCTAGTTACACACACAGAGAAAAACCATGCTCCTGCTTTCATAAGCGCGTGATTCATACAAGGAATATATTAATACAAGGCCCTTGATTATTATATTCTTAAGTCATTAACCTTGTTTGGAAATAATCTCTATCAGTGTGTGTGTGTGTGTGTGTGGGGGGGGGGGGGGGGGGGGGGGGGCAGACCCAGAACCTGTGCACTTAAAGTTATCTTTTAATAAGCAGCTGCTGAAAGTACAGTTCAATGGCACGTGAGTTAAAGGCCAACCAGGCGTTAATATTGAACAGTAGTATATCACACAAATGCATTCCAATTTTGCTTTGTTTCGGCCTACATGAGGCAAATCTGTATACACGCCATCAAAAGGAAAAAGCTAGCTCACAAACACCAACCCTTCCCTGACTACACCGTCCTTTCAACTTTCTGACCGTTTAGTACTCTTATTTTGATACAATGCTACAGTTCAAAGTAGCATCAGCTGCTAACGCGTTGCTCCCTCAGTGTAGGCGTTCGTTTCTCACTGTTTGAGTTCGCGACATTAAATTGTGTTTATAGTTAGACTGTACCACACTTTTGGCCGGTGGAGGTCATGGCTACTCCTGAGAATGTATCCGGTGAGGCACAGGACCGACCGGAGCCGTTATCCCCCCGTGATGGCAGCGGCCCGAGCTCCGTGGATGCAGACACGGCTGTCATCTTGCTCGGAGCGGGTGTCACAGCCATCACCCACCCGCTGCTCTACGTCAAACTGCTCATACAGGTAAGGTTGAAAAAGCACGGATTCTACTATTTGCGTGGTAACTAAGCAGCAGAAGGGTGGTTAC
>NC_137921.1:3559357-3566857 GCF_963457725.1 Sprattus sprattus | reverse complement strand
TCCTGGACTAATTAAGTATGGATACAGTGCGGAATATATACTTCAGTACTATACTACAGTATGTTTAAATATATTCAGTTAAGTATTTACATGCTGGTATGAATAAACTTTAGCCTGTGTGTGTGTGTGTTGTGTGTGTGTGTGTGTGTGTGTGTGTGTGTGTGTGTGTGTGTGTGTGTGTGTGTGTGTGTGTGTGTGTGTGTGTGTGTCTGTGTGCGTACGTATCCATGTGTGTGTGTGTGTGTGTCCATGTGTGTGTGTGTTTGTGTGTGTGTGTGTGTGTGTCTGTGTGTCTGTGTGTGTGTATGTGTGTGTGTGTGTGTGTGTGTGTGCGTACGTATCCATGTGTGTGTGTGTGTGTGTGTGTGTGTGTGTCTGTGTGTGTGTATGTGTGTGTGTGTGTGTGTGCGTACGTATCCATGTGTGTGTGTGTGTGTGTGTGTGTGTGTATGTGTGTGTGTGTGTGTGTGTGTGTCCACAGGGCCAGCTGTTTCGAGGCTCCAGCTTCTTCTTTCGCCGAGTGCCTGTGACCGCCCTGCCTGTTGATTAGCCACGCCCACGACCACAGACCCCGCCCATCCACAGTGGACCCTCCTCATTGAATGCCTGTATGTGGAGTAGCCACACCCCTGGAGTAGCCACACCCCTGGATTAGCCACACCCTAAACGACCTTTGACCCCTACCCTCTGCCAAATCTCCTAAGGTGCCAAAGGCTGACCCTAACCCTTTTCCCCGACTCTTGATCTTTCCCTGACCCTTAAACCGATCCTAGCACTGACCGTGACCCCTTCTCTCAGGAATAGACCTCCCCTCTCTCTTCTCATCTTCACTCCTCCTCCTCTTCTCTCTCTCTCTTTCTCTCCTCTCTTCTTTCCTTCTCCTTTACCCTAATCTCCTTTCAACAAATGTCTTATCCTCCTCCTCCTCCTCCTCCTCCTCCTCCTCCTCCTCCTCCTCCTCTCTCTCTTTCTGTCCTCTCCTCTCTCTCTCTCTCTCTCTTTCTTTCGCGTTCTCCTCTTCTCCTGCCCTCTCTGATCTGTGCCATCTTTAGATGCTTGTGTGTTTAGATACCTGTGTGTGTGTGTGTGGCATCCCAAGTTAGTGCCCACGTCTCTTGGCATCAGTGCCCTCTCCTACTGCAGTGCCAACCCCCCATCTCTGCTCTCACCCAGGCATCAGATGTACTGAGTCCCCTAACCCTATCCTGGTACTACCCACCCCCCCATGGCTGTTATACCCCCTATCCTGGTACTACCCACCCCCCCATGGCTGTGATACCCCCTATCCTGGTACTACCTATCCCCTCCTATCCCTGTGATACCCCCTATCCTGGCACTACCCATCCTCCTATGGATGTGATGCCCTCTGTCCAGGCACTACCCATCCTCCTATGGCTGTTATACCCCCATCCGGGCACTACCCATCCCCCCATGGATGTGATACCCCCTATCCTGGCACACTACCCATCCTCCTATGGCTGTGGTGCCCACTATCCTGGCACACTACCCATCCCCCCATGGCTGTGGTGCCCACTATCCTGGCTGTCTTACCTTTAGGGGTGTGGTCCTCTCTTAGGACAGGTTTAATTCTGTTCCTGTGGTGTTTGATCTGTAACATGTAACATGTAACAAAAAATGACTTTTTAATAAGATATTTTACCCGGGTCACAGTGGGCTCGTATAGTTCGAACACAGTCATTCTAACTCGTGATCGATTTACCGGCCGTTGCACTAATTTATTGAATCTTTTTGTTATTGAATATTATTGTTTATTTTTTGTTCTTTCACAGCTTTATTTTTATATGTATAGTTTTTATCTGACTTTATCTAACTTAATTACTTTCTTATTTTTCTTGTAACATGTTCATGCCAAATATGTTCTTCTTGGTTCTCTCCATTTTGGTTTGGCGTTGTTTTCCCGTGTTTCCTTTCGTTTGTTTTTCTGTCCTTGTGAGGGTTTTGCCATGAAGGCCAGAGTGGATCACTGTGGCCTCAGCTCTCATTCTACTCCATATTCTACTCATCATTCTCCTAATGGCAGCTATCTCTGGCCCCAATCTGGCCCTGGTCTGGCCCCGGTCTGGCCCTGATCTGGCCCCGGTCTGGCTGTACTCTGGCCCAAGTGTGTCACAGAGTTTGATGCCAAATGGGTATCTGCTGCTGTGTATGTAAATACTCTGACCAGTGATACAGATGTTTGTATGACTCCGAGAAGGAGGCAATGGAGATGTGTGTGTGTGTGTGTGTGTGTGTGTGTGAGTGTGTGTGTGTGTGTGTGTGAGTGTGTGAGTGTGTGTGTGTGTGTGTGTGTGTGTGTGTGTGTGTGTGTGTGTGTGTGTGTGTGTGTGTGTATGTGTGTGTGTGTGTGTGTGTGTGTGTGTGAGTGAGTGTGTTATCGCTTTAGTGTGGACATATCAAGCTAATATCACATCACCTTATGATGCTATGGTTACCGTGGTGATGAAGTGGTGAGGTGTTTTCCTGTGATGAATTTCCTCCTCTGACCCCTAGCCACTAGCCACGACCCCAGCCACGGCCTCGACCTGGAACAGATCTGGTGCTAGATTAGGGTCAGATGCATGCCAGGTTAGAGGTTGATGAGGGTCAGATTAGGGGTTATTGAAGGCCAGATTGGGGTCAAATGCATGCCAGATGAGGGCCAGATTATGGGTTATTGAGGGCCAGATGAGGGGTTGATGAGGGCCAGATTAGGGGTTGATGAGGGCCAGATTAGGGATTGATGAGGGCCAGATGAGGGGTTGATGAGGGCCAGATTAGGGGTTGATGAGGGGTTATTGAGGGCCAGATTAGGGGTTGATGAGGGCCAGATTAGGGGTTGATGAGGGCCAGATTAGGGGTTAATGAGGGGTTATTGAGGGCCAGATAAGGGGTTGATGAAGGCCAGATTAGGGTTGATGAGGGTCAGATTAGGGTTAGGGTTAGGTGAGGTATCAGATTAGGGTTGATGAGGGTCAGTTGCTGTGTGGGGACCCCTGTGTTATCTGTGATTCACACCAGAGTCTTACTGAAGATCTGCTCTCCCGCTGGTCACCATTTACTTCCCAGGGGCAGCAGTGAATGGAGCAGAACTGCGCCCCCCACTGGAGCAAGTGGTGTAGGACAGCTAATTAGTGCAAGAATGTGCCATTAACCTCCAAATGACACTCCGCCTTCCGCCGTTAGCCCCCTGGCTAAGGAAGTGCTTAATCTCTGCTTTGTTAGCCCTTGGCTAGGGAAGTGCTCAAACTCTGCTCTGTTAGCCCTTGGCTAAGGAAGTGCTCAAACTCTGCTTCGTTAGCCATTGGCTAGGGAAGTGCTTCATCTCTGCTCTGTTAGCCCTTGGCTAGGGAAGTGCTCAAAATCTGCTTCGTTAGCCCTTGGCTAGGGAAGTGCTTAAACTCTGCTTCGTTAACCCTCACAGCGTTAGCCGTTATTTTCACCTCTCATTTGTCAAGAGGTCGCTGCATGTGTACTGAATGCCTGTCTGTGTGAGTGTGTGTGTGTCTGTGTGTGTGTGTGTGCTGTTTAACTCGAGTCTGAGGTGATGGGAAGGCCTTGGCTTTGGTTGCCATCATATGACATCTTAGTGAAGGGTACACAATGTTTTTTTTTCTGTTGTTTTTGTCCCCGTCTTTAATCATATCAAGTGTTGCATATGTGCGGCACAGTTGAAGGTGTTTTACCCTTGCAGATAGTGACTCTGTTCTGTCATGTCACAACACTTCAATGTCATATGTGAGGTGGTGTTGAAGTCATGCAGTGTGTTATCTGTTCCGTTCTGTGAGTCCTCCTTGCCTTGTGTTCAGAGTTCATAAAGACAATAACAATCTGAAGACGTGTCTATGAAAATTATTATTTTACATGTTTGATTGTTTTATTTAAAGTGACTAATGCTGATTAAAACACCAACACAGCACCCAAATATCAACTGTGTGTGTGTGCGTGTGTGTGTGTGTGTGAGAGAGAGAGATGCGACACCAGACACTACACACATTGTGCACATACATGACTACACACACACGTGCGCACACACGCACAGGCACAGGCACAGGCACACGCACTTCACAAATTGTACACATACATGACTACAACCACACTGTGTGTGTGTGTGTGTGTGTGTGCGTGTGTGCGTATAAGAGAGAGAGAGAAGCGACACCAGACACTACACACATTGTGCACATATATGACTACAACCACACGGTGCAAATAAATAGCCATCTAATAATACCTAGAGGTGACAGTTTAGCCATTTGCACCCTAACCCGTCAACACAGCACAGATTTCATGTCCTAGACCGCCATAAATCAGAGCGATTAGTTTGGTCTTGTAACCACACAGTGTCAGAGCGATTAGTTTGGTCTTGTAACCACACGGTGTCAGAGCGATTAGTTTGGTCTTGTAACCACGATGTCAGAGCGATTAGTTTGGTCTTGTAACCACGATGTCAGAGCGATTAGTTTGGTCTTGTAACCACACAGTGTAAAAGCGATTAGTTTGGTCTTGTAACCACACAGTGTCAGAGCGATTAGTTTGGTCTTGTAACCACACGGTGTCAGAGCGATTAGTTTGGTCTTGTAACCACACAGTGTCAGAGCGATTAGTTTGGTCTTGTAACCACACGGTGTCAAAGCGATTAGTTTGGTCTTGTAACCACACAGTGTAAAAGCGATTAGTTTGGTCTTGTAACCACACAGTGTCAGAGCGATTAGTTTGGTCTTGTAACCACACAGTGTCAGAGCGATTAGTTTGGTCTTGTAACCACGATGTCAGAGCGATTAGTTTGGTCTTGTAACCACGATGTCAGAGCGATTAGTTTGGTCTTGTAACCACACAGTGTCAGAGCGATAAGTTTGGTCTTGTAACCACACGTTGTCAGAGCGATTAGTTGGGTCTTGTTACCACACGATGTCAGAGCGATTAGTTGGGTCTTGTTACCACACGGTGTCAGAGCGATTAGTTTAGTCTTGTAACCACACAGTGTAAAAGCGATTAGTTTAGTCTTGTAACCACACGGTGTAAAAGCGATTAGTTGGGTCTTGTTACCACACGGTGTAAAAGCGATTAGTTTGGTCTTGTAACCACACAGTGTAAAAGCGATTAGTTGGGTCTTGTAACCACACGGTGTCAAAGCGATTAGTTGGGTCTTGTAACCACACCGTGTCAAAGCGATTAGTTGGTACTTGTAACCACACGGTTTTAGAGCGATTAGTTTGGTCTTGTTACCACACTTTTCACAGAGATTAGTTGGGTCTTGTTACCACAGTGACAGAGCGATTAGTTAACGGCGGACATTTGAACACTTCCCCAGAGAAACACAAGTCCTCAAAGCAGCAGCCTACTTCCTGGTTGGATAGTTTTTGAAATTACCATAACCATAACAATAACAATATCAGGGGCATGGGATGTTTCTCTAAGAGCAGTTTTAGAGCCTTTGCACTGTGATGCAAGGATGGAAACTCATCTGCACGGCCCTGTTGGTATGTATTATTGTTATTACCTCCGCCAAGGAGGTTATGTTTTCACCCCTGTATGTTTGTTTGTTTGTTTGTCTGTTTGTTTGTTTGTTTGTCAGAAGGATTACGCAGAAACGCATGGACCGATTTCCATCAAACTTTGTGGGGAGATTGGGTAATATAATGGCAATAATTGATTAGATTTTCAGATGTCAAGGTCAAAGGTCAAGGTCACAAGGCGGAGGTTTGCATTCTCTGAATGCTCCCATTCTTGTTTTATCTGAAACTGAACAATTCCTTTTGAGGAGATCTTTACAATGTGCTGATCGATGTGTAGGCTCTTGAACATGGGGCAGCCATTCATTATGGGAGCCGTTGATGCACACACACGCGCACACACACACACCCACACACACACACACACCCACACACACACACACAGGTCTTACTATAAAAACACCATTGCACAACACACTTGCAGACAGTATGGTTTATATTCATAGCATTTATTTACATTCAGGCTGTTAACAGGAGTCATCTGAGTTCATTTAAAATCAGTCTCTGTCTCTATGGCAACCTGTGGAGTTGTCTGCTATAAGTCAAGCTGCCTGATGAGAATGTAACAACCTCATACACATATGTTTGCATTTAAAACTCTTTTTTTTCATTTTCCCTTACAGAACAATATCCAGCATATTCTCTTAATTCCCTCTGACACATTATATACGAGAGAAAGGTTCTCTACACATAGATCTCAACAAAACCCAGATGTCCCTGTTTGTGGCATTCTAATGGAGACGTTACTAAGACGACCAGTTACTTACATGCACTGTTTCTGCTTGTCAAATAAAACATTGCTTTGGAGCTAAAATGGTGTTACATGTAAAAAGCAAATACAATCTTTATCCATAAAATTCCTATATGAATAAAACAATATAGAAAACACAGACCACATTTCTTTGCATGTAGCCATCATTTGTGGATGCTATACATTTTACAGAAACATACAGCCAACTGCAGTCAGTTAGGATTGCAATGGAGGCAGCAACAGGCCAAGCAGAAGGAGATACGTGTTATGATATGAATCTGTGTCATAAGCTGTCATGAGCTGATATGGGCCGTCATGAGCTGTTATGAGCTGTCATAAGCTGTCATGAGCTGTTATGCGCTGTTATGAGCTGTAATGAGCCGTTATGAGCTGTCATAAGCTGTAATGAGCTATTATGAGCTGTCATAAGCTGTTATGAGCTGTAAAGAGCCGTTATGAGCTGTTATGAGCTGTCATAAGCTGTAATGAGCTGTTATGAGCTGTCATTAGCTGTAATGAGCAGTTATGAGCTGTCATAAGCTGTTATGAGCTGTTATGAGCTGTTATGAGCTGTTATGAGGCGTCATAAGCTGTTATGAGCTGTAATGAGCCGTTATGAGCTGTTATGAGGCGTCCTTCAGTAAGGAATGATGCCTCACATACCTGACTGAGAATTACAAGGGAGTAGCAAAGTTTTCTACACTACCCCTTTAAAGCTAGCCTGGTTCCTATTGGTTCCAGCTACCTGGCTACCTTAAAGGCACAGTCTGCAATATTTGACAGATGTTTATCAGCCTTAATGGCCATTCAGAATGACATGAAAGGAGACTTAAGACAAAATGAAACTGCATTTCCTCAAGATCAAAGAGACTTATCTATACACTCCTGTAAAGACATTCAGCATACATAATAAGACATGAATTGATTGTAAACAAAAACTGATGTGCAAGATATGTATTTATAAACATAAAGCTTTTCAAAACAGTTTCCAGCATAAAAAGGCGGAGTAAAATATGTTTTGCAGTCAAAAGATAGAAGTCTGTTCTGTTAATCGTTTGCATTCGATTATAGACCAAACATGCAAAAAAGGCAGCTTTCTTTTTCACACACGCCCCCCCCCCCACACACACACACACACACACACACACACACACAGTCAGCTTTCTTTCTCACACACGCCCACACACACACACACACACACACAGACAGATTTATTTCCATCTCCAGCCTATACACTGT
>NC_137921.1:3534357-3536857 GCF_963457725.1 Sprattus sprattus | reverse complement strand
TGCCTCTGTGTGCCTCTGTGTGTGTGTGTGTGCGTGTGCCTTTGTGTGTGTGTGTGTGTGTGTGTGTGTGTGTGTGTGGGTGTGTGTGTGTTGTAGGCGGCGTGGCTGAGCATATTGCGGAGCGTCTAGTGGCGGTGCTCTTCGAGGTTTGGCTGCTGGCATGCCTGCGTTCCTTCCCCTCTCCCCCATACTGGAAGACGGCGCGGGAGATGGTGGCCAATTGGAGACATCGCCCCCAAGTGGTGGAGCAGTGGAGTCGCGTCGTAGCTGCCCTAACCTCAAGGTACTCTCTCACTTTCAACATGCACACACACACACACACACACACACACACAGACACACTGTCACTATCTCAACACACACACTCACACACTCACACACTCATATGCTCTCACATGCTCTCACACACACAAACACACACACACACACACACACACCCACTCACACACACACACACACACTTTTAGACTTCTAACAAAGATATATTTACACACAGTATCATGGCACTGTATGCACATACAGAGTTTGAACATGGTGGTAAACCTTAAATGTGTGTGTGTGTGTGTGTGTGTGTGTGTGTGTGTGTGTGTGTGTGTGTGTTTAGGCTCCTGTCCTTCACCTATGGTCCGTCCTTCCCGCCGTTCAAAGTACCAGAGGAGGATGCCCAGCTGGTTCCCATGGAGATGGACAGTGACTGCGTGACCCAGACCTGGTTCCGCTTCCTGCACATGCTCAAGTGAGCACACACACACACACACACTCTCACACACACACACACTCTCACACGCACACAAACACACACACACTCACACACTCACACACACACACCCTCGCACACACTCTGTCATACACACACTCTGTCACACACACACTCTCTCACACACACTCTCTCACATACACTCTCTCACATACACTCTCTCACACTCTCACGCACACACACACACACACACTCACCCACACTCACACCCTCACACACTCTCACACACACACACACACACACATACACTCCAACACAGATGAAAATGCACCTTATGTGTTTTGTTTTCCTTACAAAGATGGCAGAAGGGCTAATGTTGTGCCAGACTAGTTGCTCATTTGTGGTCCAGGGTGTTTTTTTTGCTCAGGTAAGAGTAGAAGAAGATGAATCTCAGGACTGATAGACTTCAGAACCACTGTCTCTTACCCCCCCCCCCCCCCACATCAAAAGAAATACATGACACTCTTCTAATCAAGGGAGTGTGAGGTAGGGATGCACCGATCCGCTTTTTTCACCTCCGATACCGATACCGATACATGAGGTTTTGTATCGGCCGATACCGATCCTATACCGATATTAAAAAAACAGCGCGAAACTATGGTAACTGTGTGTACAGGGCTGGACTGGCAATCTGGCATACCGGGCGTTTTCCCGGTGGGCCGAGGTGCAATATGGGCCGAGAGTCCCGAATTTATTATTTAAAAAAAAAAGAAAAAAAAAAAAGAAATTTCTTTTTTTTTTTTTTTTTTAGAATTTTTTTTTAGAATTTTTTTTCCCCATATAATGGTCTGACCGGCTGGCCCACGAAAGTAGTTCATGAGCGGCCCTATTGACACTGGGCTGGCCCAATCACATCCCCTGGGCTGACCCAACACCAACCCCTTTCGGTTTGGACCTGCCTACATAATGGATTAGGACGGGAAACAAACTCAGCGTGGCCCATGGCCTTGACATGCTTGACAAGCGCATGCTAGTCTGCGGCCCATTGGCTGTCTTCTTTAGTGACAAGGGGCTCGTCCAATCATATCACCAAACACCTTCTACCTTTGGCTTGGGCGGTGCACAGAAACGCACGTTTCGTTAGAATCCTCCAGTCCAAAATGGAGAGAAAGCGAAAAGAGGGTGCGGAGAAACTGCGAGATAAGAAGAGGCTTGCTTTTCAAGCCTACACTGCCAAATGTGCCAAAATATCGGAAATGTTTGCCACGGCAGGGCCATCATCAGGTACCGTGGATGAAAGTGATAGGCCTACTGGTGGCGACAGCCAGGGAGATACGATACAACGACCTACGGTAAGCTTACTGATCATGAATTCAAACGTCTCTAAAATATGTTTGACTTAGGACCTATGTTCTATGGCCAAGTTCGTTTGCATTGTAAATACAAGACAAGTCTAGCTGTTGCTAGCCCTCAGCCTACTCTACTCTGAAACAGCCAGCCGTTAGCCTACACTCTATGTTGTGTGTTTGAGTGGTGGGCAAGCCCCTTAGCCTATTGGTGCGCGGTGCCATGTCAATGTTCCGAAAGCCCAGTATTCCCAAACCCTATGAAAATATGCCAATTTGTCCAGATAGCGAATTATGATAGCCCGTTATACGCTCCAGTTTGCCCCCCGAAGTTCAGGGGCGTGGTACAAACGTTAGTGCCACCTCATCAAGCGCGTTTCCTACAGGAGGAAATAGACTCCCTTCTAGGAAAGGGAGCAATACAGTCTGTACCTCTCGTAGACGAGAACAGGGGGTT
>NC_137921.1:3519357-3529357 GCF_963457725.1 Sprattus sprattus | reverse complement strand
TGTGTGTGTGTGTGTGTGCTGTAACAGCATCCTGGATCTGTTCAGCCAGTTGCTGTTTGATGCAGCTTAAGTGTATGTGTCCTTTAGTCCAAATTAGCGTGTGTGTCCTTGTGTGTCATCGTGATCTAAATTAGTGTGTGGTTCGATGCGGCACCAGTGGTACAGCTATAGAATCTTAATGAAGACCCTCTCCAGAACTGTGTGTGTGTGCGTGTGTGTGTGTCTGTGTGTGTGTGTGTGCACTAGAATGCAGATCTTTCCAGAAGGCCAGAGCTATTGTGATGAGCCACCCACCCAAAGTCCTTCAACAGTTTCAGAGAAATGCTCTCCTGGTTTTTCCTCTAATCTCTCTCTCTCTCTCTTTTTTTCTCTCTTTTTCTCTCTCTCTGCTTGTGTTCATTGATCTTTCAGCAACTTTTATCCAAATTCTCCTCTCTTATAAATCTTGTAAGTAACTAACTGCTGCCTTTCTGTTTGAAACCACCATCAGCTATGTGGAATGTGTAGTCAATGTGTTTAGGTTTCATTGCCATTTCTCTATTCTCATGCGTGTTCAGTGATGGGGAAAAAACTCAGTTTCCCAGCATGCACTTGTGGAATGTGTAGTCAATGTGTTAAGGTTTCATTGCCATTTCTCTATTCTCATGTGTGTTCAGTGATGGGAAAAAAAAGTTTCCCAGCATGCACTTGTGGGATGGTGCTTGCCGATGGCACTTTTTGTTTTGCGTTTCCATGGTCACCCATTCATTGATTGTCCTTGTAATGTTTTAGGAATGTGTCTTATTTCATTTGATGGTGCGAGTGGTTGCTGTGGTTACGCTGGGTATGGTTGGATGAGTTGAAGTTAGAGTCTCTCAGTGTCTGCAGTTGAAGGATGGGCATTTGAACTGTCCTGCTAAGTGTACACCAGACTGTTGTGTGTGTGTGCTTTACAGGTGTGCACACAGCATGACTGTGTGTTCGCACAGGTGTGTGTTCATACAGGTGTGTGTTCGCACAGGTGTGTGTTCATACAGGTGTGTGTTCATACAGGTGTGTGTTCATACAGGTGTGTGTTCGCACAGGTGTGTGTTCATACAGGTTTGTGTTCATACAGGTGTGTGTTCATACAGGTGTGTGTTCGCACAGGTGTGTGTTCATACAGGTGTGTGTTCGCACAGGTGTGTGTTCATACAGGTGTGTGTTCATACAGGTGTGTGTTCGCACGGGTGTGTGTTCATACAGGTGTGTGTTCGCACAGGTGTGTGTTCATACAGGTGTGTGTTCATACAGGTGTATGTTCATACAGGTGTTTGTTCATACAGGTGTGTGTTCGCACAGGTGTGTGTTCACACAGGTGTGTTTTCATACAGGTGTGTGTTCGCACAGGTGTGTGTTCATACAGGTGTGTGTTCATACAGGTGTGTGTTCATACAGGTGTGTGCATGGACGTGCATGTGTCCTATTGCAGTTTCACTTGTGAAATCTGTGTGTATGCGTGTGTTTTTGTTTCTTTGAACTATGAGCTCTTTGAACATGTGTGCTTATTCAATTCAATTCAATTTTATTTATATAGCACCATAACAATACAATTGCCTCTAGGCGCTTTACAGAGCCCAGAGCCTGAACGCATGCTTATGCATGCATGTGTATGTGTATGTGTATGTGTATGAGAATGTGTGTGTGTGTGAGAGAGAGAGAGTTTGGTGTGAATGTCTGGGTGTTGAGTGCACAGTGAAGTTTATTTACTAAGGTGAATGTGTGTGCGAGTGCGTGTGTGTGTGTTTGTGTTTATTTATTTGTATGTATGTCGTGTGTGTAATTCCCTCTCTCAGCATCGGTGTGTCTGGAGTAAGAGTGTGTTGATGTGTGTGTGTGTGTGTGTGTGTGTACCTCCCTCTCCCAGCATCAGTGTGTCTGAAGTCTGGAGTAAGAGTGTGTTGATGTGTGTGTGTGTGTGTGTGTGTACCTCCCTCTCCCAGCATCAGTGTGTCTGAAGTCTGGAGTAAGAGTGTGTTGATGTGTGTGTGTGTGTGTACCTCCCTCTCCCAGCATCAGTGTGGTGATGTGTGTGTGTGTGTGTGTGTGTGTGTGTGACTCCTCTCTCAGCATCAGTGTGTTGATGTGTGTGTTACTCCCTCTCTCAGTATCAGTGTGTTGATGTGTGTGTGTGTGTGTGTGACCAGTGGCGCAAAAAGTGGGTATGCGCTGTATGCGGCGCATAGGGGCGCCGCACCATGGGAGCGCCAAAGCGATGGTAAAAAAATAAATTTAAAAAATGTTTGGGGAATTTTCTATATGTAGCTGCTGTTGTGCGTTTCTAAATCATTTCTGCATTTCCTTAATGTTATATAACATTTTAGAGGACTAAACAGACTAGAGTAGGCGCCTCATCTCTTAAGATTCCATAATAGAATTTTGACATAGAAGAGGGAGAGTGAGCACCGTGACCGCTCAACATACGAGCAGTTAGAACTAGGCTACGAGTAGTGAGTTGGTTGGATGGAAGATGGATAAAGCAAAAAGGCTGTCAGGAGCTGAAAACAGAAAAAGAAAGGGGGAAAAAGAGAAGACATGTCAGGGGATGCAACAGCAATTAAATAAGTGGATGGTGAAAGGCAACAGGTAGGTTTTAAGGTGACTTTACGTTTGTGCTTGGAGGCTTGCAAATAATGTTAACAGACTAGCTAGCAGGCTAGCTAGCGTTTGCTAACATAGAAATGTAGCAGCCAAATGGCTAGTTTAAGCCTCATCAATTAGGCTGATGATAGCTACATTTAGATTTTGGTTAAACCCTACTGTACCAATCCCATGTATGACACATCTCAATTTTATTAGGCAAAATAACAACTGGAAACGTAACTCTGGATACCATGGTTACCATTAGCTGTTCATGTTAGCTGTGCTGTCAAACATACAGGCTATCTGTTGGCATGGTGCAATACTAGATAAATGAGCAAGTGCAAAGGCACGGCGTGTTATTATTTAGTAGCAACTAAAGAGCACTCTAGAATATTTTGGTAGCAGCATTGTTACACATCATCACCTTAAAAGATCTTTATTTGTAGACTTACTTTTGCGTTTTAAGGCATTATTTTGCAATGGTTATCATTTTAATGTTAATGTTTGCAACTGTTTATTATTTGTTAACATTGTTACTAATATATATATATATATATTTGTGTGTGTGTGTACAGTATACTGTATGCCCCATAGGGCACCATTATGGTAGGCATGCAGTGGCTGATATACTTTAAAATAAACCTTTATTATTTAAAGCCCATACATGATGATGTCTGGCACACTTATTTATTTATTTGTTTAAGAAAAGAAAAAAAACGTGTGTGTGTGTGTGAGGGGGGGGGGGGGGGGGGGGGGCGCCAAAATTGTTGCTGCATACCCCCCTGGCATTGGGCAGTTGCACCCCTGTGTGTGACTCCTCTCCCAGCATCAGTGTGTTTGAAGTAAGAGTGTGTTTCTCTGTGTGTGTGTGACTCCTCTCTCAGCATCAGTGTGTGTGTGTGTGTGTGTGTGTGTGTGTGTGTGTGTGTGTGTGTGTGTGTGTGTGTGTGTGTGAATCCTCTTCCAGCATCAGTGTGTTGATGTGTGTGTGTGTGTGTGTGTGTGTGTGTGTGTGTGTGTGTGTGTGTGTGTGTGTGTGTGTGTGAATCCTCTCCCAGCATCAGTGTGTTTGAAGTAAGAGTGTGTTTCTCTGTGTGTGTGACTCCTCTCTCAGCATCAGTGTGTGTGTGTGTGTGCGTGTGTGTGTGTGTGTGTGTGTGTGAATCCTCTTCCAGCATCAGTGTGTTGATGTGTGTGTGTGTGTGTGTGTGTGTGTGTGTGTGTGTGAATCCTCTCCCAGCATCAGTGTGTTTGAAGTAAGAGTGTGTTTCTGTGTGTGTGTGACTCCTCTCCCAGCATCAGTGTGTTGATGTGTGTGTGTGTGTGTGTGTGTGTGTGTGTGTGTGTGTGTGTGTGTGTGTGTGTGTGTGTGTGTGTGTGTGACTCCTCTCCCAGCATCAGTGTGTCTGGAGTCTGGCGTGAGTCTGGAGTTGAGGAGGAAAGGGTCCCAGCTATCTGCGCTGTCTGGTGACTCCCTGGTGTCCAACCCTCTGTTCGACTACCACGACCTCCCCGACAGCTACGAGGCGGGCCGCGCCGAGGCCTGTGGCGCCCTCTGCAGGATCCTCTGCAGTAAGCGCACCAGAGAGAACATCCTGCCGGTCTACCTGTCCAGGTGAGTTATCCTGCCTGTCTACCTGTCCAGGTGAGTTATCCTGCCTGTATGGAGGGGGGAGGGGGGCGGGGGGGGAAGAAGAGATGAAGAGAGAAGAGAAGAGCTAGGATGACAGGATGAATTGAGGAGGACGGAGAGGAGAAGAGCTCGGATGAGAGGATTAAGATAGGAGGATGGAGAGGAGAAGAGCTCGGATGAGAGGATGAATTGAGGAGGATGGAGAGGAGGGGAGGGCAGAGGAGAGGAGGGGGGGAGTGCAGGGTAAGGGTTAGAGGGGAGACAGTTAGGTCTGATAGAGTGATAACACCGGAGAGAACATCCTGCCTGTCTACCTGTCCAGGTGGGTCACCCTGTCTTGTAGGGAAGGGGGGGGGGGCAGGAAGAGATGAAGAGAGGAGAGCTGGGATGAGAGGATGAAGATAGGTTGATGGAGAAGAGAAGAGCTCAGATGAGAGGATGAAGATAGGAGGATGGAGAGGAGGAGAGCTTGGATGAGAGGATGAAGAGAGGAGGATGGAGAGGAGGGGAGGGCAGAGGAGAGGAGGAGGGGAGTGCAGGGTATGGGTTAGAGGGGAGACAGTAAGGGGTGATAGAGTGATAACACCGGAAAGAACATCCTGCCTGTCTACCTGTCCAGGTGATTCATCAAGCTTCTCATGATGATCAAACGGGTCTCTTTTATCAACGGAATACTTTACTCTCCAATATGAAGCAATATTTACAAAGAAGAAGAATTTCTAATTAAATAGGTTCGTTAAACAAGGCAGGTTCATGTGACTAGCGACTTCACTTACTAAATCATTACTTAAAACTAACGAGAACATTTGCACATCACTTCCTGCACTTCAGAATTAAGGGGTCTCCTTTCAAATTAAAACACCTTCAGATGAATAGCAAATTTCCATCAACAACAGATAAGGATTTTTTTCATATTTACTGTAAATAATGTAAATAGATCATTTAACATTTCTATTAACTGTTCTTTAACAAAACAAAATAAATCAGTTAGTTTACCCTTAACTTCAAATAATTAATGAGTCTACCATATCATTACTTGATAATAATTCACAACAGTACCTGGTCAGGTAACTGGCCCTTCCTACATACCTGACCAGGTAAGGCAACCTGCTTGTATATCTGGTTAGGTAACTCAACTTATCTGTATATCTGGGCAGGTATCTAGCCCCACCTGTATACCTGGTCAGGTAGCCGTTGGCGACAGTGGTACAGGAGGTAGAGAAGTAGTTTAGTAATCAGAAGGTTGCAGGTTTGATTCCCGGTCGAAGCGTCCTTGAGCAAGATATGAACCCCTAATTGCTCCTGATGTGCAACGTGCCATCAGTGTCAAAATGTAAAACGTGTATTCATCCTTGTAACTCACTTTGGATAAAAGCGTCTGCGAAATGTGTAAATGTAAATGTAATTGGCCCTTCCTACATACCTGACCAGGTAAGGCAACCTGCTTGTATATCTGGTTAGGTAACTCATCTTATCTGTATATCTGGGCAGATATCTAGCCCCACCTATTTACCTGTTCAGGAATGTCACCTTCCCACCTGCCTGTCCAAGTAACTGTCCCTTTCTGAGCACCTGTCCTGGTGGGAGCGGAGGCATGAGAACTGCATTTGATTTGTGTGTGTGTGTGTGTGTGTGTGTGTGTGTGTGTGTGTGTGTGTGTGTGTGTGTGTGTGTTCATCTGGGTGTGTTAGTGTGTATGTGTGTGTGTGTGTGTGTGTGTTCATCTGGGTGTTTTAGTGTGTGTGTGTTTTGTGTGTGTGTGTGTGTGTGTGTGTGTGTTCATCTGGGTGTGTTAGTGTGTGTGTGTGTGTGTGTGTGTGTGTGTGTGCGTGTGTTTGTGTGTGTGTGTGTGTGTGTGTGTGTGTTCATCTGGGTGTGTTAGTGTGTGTGTGTGTTCATCTGGGTGTGTTAGTGTGTGTGTGTGTTCATCTGGGTGTGTGTGATTAAGTTCAGATCAGTGAGTGCCCTCACACTTAGCAGCTGGTTGTAGGTCTTAGAATCTAGTCTTAGATAACAAAAGCCAAACCAGAACCCAAGAGATGAAGATGAGTCCCCAAAAGCTTGTTGTCTTTCCACGGTTCCTTTTGGGTTCCCCGTCACCCCTCTCTGTGTCTTTCCTTTTGGGTTTCCTGTCACGCAGGCTTTTAGCGATTATTTTTTGAGGGTCCATTTTGTCATTTCATTCACATCCTAAATAAAATAGATACAATCTTGCATTTTCATGTTTCCACTGCACTGGACGAGAAAGTTGTTCTTAATATAACAATTTGCGAGGTGTCAGATAGCGAGATTTGCCGAGCCTTCATCAGTAGGTAAACATGGCGGCGGTAACTGGCTGGACTCGGCGAGTTTTGATCGCTTTCAGCAAGTTACCGGGAAAACAGGGGATGAAAAACGTTGGGCGTCTGTAGGGCGTCTTTCCTAAAAGTAGTGCGTCCAATTTCGTATTATTTTAGAACAGTGCGTCCAAAAGACGCATGGACGCATGCCTGGCTAAAAGCCGTCACGCCTCTGTGTTCTTTCCTCGGTTCCGTTTGGGTTCCCCGGCGTCACGTGTGTTCTGTGTTCCTCCAGGTTCTACATGGTTCTGATCCAGGGCCTGCAGGTGACGGAGTTCCTGTGCCGTCCGGTTCTGGCCAGCATCATCCTCAACTCCACCTCCCTGTTCTGCAGCGACCTGAAGGGAGTCAACCTGCTGCTGCCCTACTTCACCCGAGCCCTGGAGACCATCCTACCAGACAGGTGAACACACACACACACACGCACGCACGCACGCACGCATGCACGCACGCACGCACGCACGTACGCACACACAGAGACACACACACACACACACACACACACACACACACACACAGGTGAACACGCACACACACACATACGCACGCATGCACACACACACACACGCACGCACGCATATGCACACGCACACACGCACACATACACACACACACAAGCTGAATTGGGGTCTACCTGCTTCTATCGTACTTCACCCGTGCTCTGGAGACCATCCTACCAGACAGGTGTACACACACACACACACACACACACACACACACACACACACACACACACACGTATTTAGCCTGAGGGGAGTCAATCTTAACAAACAATTCTGCATCTTGTGTGTGTGTGTGTGTGTGTGTGTGTGTGTCTCTGTGTCTGTGTGTGTGTGTGTGTGTGTGTGTTAGGGAGCTGGGTAAGTTCCAGGCGTGTGTGAATCCTGTGGATCTGCGGCGAGCCTCCATCCTGCTGCTCCTCTCCATGCTCCCTCTCCCACTGCACTTTGGGAATGTCAAGACTGAGGTAGGGTCCTGTGTGTGTGTGTGTGTGTGTGTGTAGCAGGTGGGGGGTGGGGTTGTTTGAACTCTTAACATTTTTTTGATTAATTGCAAAAATTCATGTAAGGGTATGTGTGCATGCATGTGATATGATATATGTGTGTGTGTGTGTGTGTGTGTGTGTGTGTGTGTGTGTATGTGTGTGTATGTGTGTGTTTTGGGAAAAATAAAGTGCCTTGTGTGTGGTTCTCAGGTGATTCTGGAGGGGAAATTCAATAATGATGAGAATTGTCAGGGGGACCAGCCTGTGTCGTTCATATCGCTACGGTTACGTCTCGTCAACATCCTGATTGGAGCTCTGCAGACTGAAACAGACCCTGGCAACACCCAAATGATCCTAGGTGTGTGTGCCCGCTTAGCCCCGTCACACTCACACACACTCGTGCATGCTTACATACACACACATGAAGTTACATACATGCACAGAGACACACACACACACACACACACACACACACACACATGAAGTTACATACATGCACAGAGACAACATCACTATCGTAACAGTGTTAATTATCGGACGGCGTGTGTTATCGGCAAAAGGTTTGCGTTTTTATGTGAATCTATTATTAAACTGAAGTTGTAGATTGTTTATCAATTATTAAACTTAGCATTTTGATTGTTTAACAGAATGGCCAATGTTTGACACTGTCAGATTACTGACACAGCTACGCTATCCACTTGTCCAGAATCTTATTTTATCATTCTTCTTACACACTCTTATCTTACACACTCTTTCATATCTCAGGGATCTTTATGTCTTCCTGAAACCGTATTGCTTATATTTCTAATATGCTTTTTTTCTGTGTGGGTCTGTGTGTCTGTGTGTCTGTGTGTCTGTGTGTCTGTGTGTCTTTGTGTCTGTGTGTCTGTGTGTGTGTGTGTGTGTCTTTGTGTCTTTGTGTCTGTGTGTCTGTGTGTCTATGTGTGTGTGTGTGTGTGTGTGTGTGTGTGTGTGTGTGTGTGTGTGTGTGTGTGTGTGTGTGTGTGTGTGTGTGTGTGTGTGTGTGTGTGTGTGTGTGTGTGTGTGTGTGTCAGGTGCCATGTTGAATATGGTGCAGGATTCAGCACTGCTGGAGTCTATTGGAACACAGACAGAACAGGTGGGAGCAGCTCAGAGCCTGGCCACATGACCTCAACTGGTCACATGACCCCCACTGGTCACATGACCTCCACTGGTCACATGACCTCCACTGGTCACTGTGTTTGTGTGTGGTTGTGTGTGTGATTCATTTGTTGATGTGTGTGTGTGTGCGTAGTTGTGTGTGTGATTTCATATGTTGTTGTGTGTACGTGTGTGTCGGATGTGGCTCCTGGTTTTCCTCAGGGTTCGGTGGGAACGGCGCCCTCTGTAGGCCACAGTCGGAAGAGCAGCAGCCTGAGTGCCACCAGCAGAGGCAGCGTGGAGCTGGCCAGCTTTGATTCCGACCGGACCGTCCATTCCCTCCTGCGTGACTATGGTAAGAGCCCACTTCCTGCTGCGTAACTATGGTAACTCTCTTCTGCGTGACTATGGTAACAGCCCACTCCCTTCTGCGTGACTATGGTGAGAGCCCACTCCCTGCTACGTAACTATGGTAACTCCCTGCTGCGTAACTATGGTAACAGCCCACTCCCTGCTGTGTAACTATGGTAACAGCCGTCCGCAGACACCAGTGGGGTGTTTAAAGGCCTGACTATGTATTAATGTAACGTGACATTGAGAAGGTTGGAGTTGTTAAGCTACTGCTATCATCCCACCCAATGCTAGCGCTAACATCTAATCCCATCCTTACCCCTAACATCCTACCCAATGCTAATTCTAACGCTAGCACATAATACCATCCTTACCCCACACATTCTACCCAATGCTACTGCTAACACTAGCACATAATACCATCCTAATCCCTCACATCCTACCCAATGCTAATGCTAACACTAGCACATAATACCATCCTAGTCCCTCACATCCTACCCAATGCTAATGCTAACATTAGCACATAATACCATCCTCATCCCTGGCATCCTACCTAATGCAGACACAATCATAAATGTACACCTGATTTTCGATTAAGTGTTTATGCTTACAGCAATCTCAACCTTCTACTCATCCAACTCAATCTTAATGTTTCCGCATAATCCCAGTCTCACCCTTCACATCCTACCCAATGCTAACGCTAACACAGCAACTTAATCTCATTCTCACATCCTACCCGATGCTAATGCTAACACAGCAACTTAATCTCATTCTCACATCCTACCCAATGCTAATGCTAACACAGCAACTTAATCTCATTCTCACATCCTACCCAATGCTAATGCTAACACAGCAACTTAATCTCATTCTCACATCCTACCCAATGCTAACGCTAACACAGCAACTTAATCTCATTCTAACATCCTACCCAATGCATGCTAACGCTGATATGCTAACCTCTGATCTCAT
>NC_137921.1:3489357-3496857 GCF_963457725.1 Sprattus sprattus | reverse complement strand
CATCAGAAAATTAAAAGGAGAACAAGAGTATTTTCTTGTAAGTTTTATGATTGGAAGGGACGTCGTAGCTCTTCTCCCAACTGGCTTTGGGAAGAGTTTAATCTACCGAATGCTTACTAAACGTTGCTGATTGGTTAAGGGAACTCCAATGATTTTAAACCTCAAGATAAGCACCCGCCCATCTCGGAAACCAAAATGCATTGGGTTGGCCCAGACTGAAAGACGGAATGAAATGGAGTCACAGGCTGGTAATGGCCAGGCTAGCTGTTTGTGTGTGTGGGGACGGATTGGTGTGTGTGTGTGAGTGTGTGTGTGTATACCTGCTGTTTGTGTGTGTGTGTGTGTGTGTGAACCTGCTAATTTAGTAACCTGAATCTGATTTAATAAACTGAAGTTAATTTAATTACCTGGCAAAATCATCTGTAATTTCATAACATGAGCAAGGTTCTAAGACATGTATCTAATTGTGTGTGTGTGTGTGTGTGTGTGCTAATTAATCTCCCCATTCACTCTGATTCTCTGTGTACCACTCAGGCGCGTGTGTGTGTGTGTGTGTGTGTGTGTGTGTGTGTGTGTGCGCACATCTCTGTGTTTATATATGATGTCATGAACACATGTTGTTGTTTACTCGTAGAGACTGGTTTGTAGATATAGAAACAGATATCTGAGATCTTATCGTGATGTACCCTCTGAGAGAGTGGAGACCCATCACACACACACACTGCTCTCCTCTAACCTGATCTTAGTACCAGAGAAGCTTCCAGGAAAGATCCAGACCTGCATAGATACACGAAGGCCATGTAGTGTCAACACACACATGTGAGGTCAACAGGGCCAACACACCATGATCAGGTGATGTCAGGATCGCCCATACACACACACACACACACACACACACAAACGCGCACACACACACACAGACACACAGACACACAGACACACAGACACACACGCAGACACACAGACACACACGCACACACACAACCTCTTTCTCTTTCTCCCAGGTCACACACATTGTCTGTCTCTACCGGATACACACACACACACACACACACACACACACACACACACACACACACACACACAGACAAACATTATCAGCAACACCATCGTTTTGGCTATAATGTAGAAATGTCCTTTATTATATGGGCTGAAAAGTTACCAAAAAAATCACCAATTTTCTAAAGTAGCAGAAAAACACATACTACAAATGCTTCTATGACATCAGAAACCTCATATTTCATATTAGCATTAGCACATCATATTAGCAATGAGTTGGCATGAATGGAAAGCTGAGCTGTATCTTCAACAGGTGCAGCCGACACAGGACAGAAGCGTGTTCAGTTCAGACACAGGAGAGAAGCGTGTTCAGTTCAGACGCAGGAGAGAAGCGTGTTCAGTTCAGACACAGGAGAGAAGCGTGTTCAGTTCAGACACAGGAGAGAAGCGTGTTCAGTTCAGACACAGGAGAGAAGCGTGTTCAGTTCAGACGCAGGAGAGAAGCGTGTTCAGCTCAGACGCAGGAGAGAAGCGTGTTCAGTTCAGACGCAGGAGAGAAGCGTGTTCAGCTCAGACGCAGGAGAGAAGCGTGTTCAGTTCAGACGCTGTCTTCAGCCACTTCCACGTCATCATAGAGGTTTTCATCTCCGCTTTGCTGCCCCTCTCCGCTCTGACGTCCAGAGGCCTGTCCTCCTCTTCTGCTCCTCAGGTTGAACCAGATCCCAGCAGCCCCCAGGCCCAGCAGCCCACAGCACAGTGGAGCGTACGCCTTGTAGAATGGAGAGTCCACCCCAAAGGGGTCCCTGTACAGAAGACGGATGCTTCCCTCGGAACAAACCCTTTGATATGTCCCCTGTTCCAATCCAAAGACCCTCCACGTGTACAGCCCACTGTCCTCTGCTGTGAGATTGGATATGATCAGGGTGTGACGAGGGTCTGATTCAGTCACTCTGCCCCTCAGATCCTCAGGCAGAAGCACAGTATCATCGTTCCTGTCTAGAATCAGAACCTGGGGCTGTAGAGCTATCTGACGGTACCACCGTAACTCCAGATGGTCAGACATTGGATGCATAAAGTTGTGTGCAGTGGCATTATATTCCAGAAGGACACTCTCACCGTGAGAGAACATGAGCTCCAAGTGGGACAGTTTGTAGCAAACATAAAGCCAAAAGATCTTCTTGAAGCCAAGCCCACCACACCTGTATTCCCCATGGTGTTGCTGAGACACAGAGGGAATGATGAGGGAGTAGTCTCCAGTCTGGCTGCCATTTAGCATGTACATCTCTTCCTGTTGACGAGTCTGATTGTTGCTGAGACGGACATCCCCAGCACGAGTGTTCCAGTACATATCGGCGGGGGACTCTCTTTTTGAAACACAAGGAAGAGTCAGGTTCTCTTCTTCGCGAGCTAAGACGTATTGTTCCGGACTCACAACACTAAGGGTCGCACTTTGGCACTGACCTCCTCTCCATGTGATGCACCAGAAAAAGTCATCATTCTTGAGAAGACGGGAGCTTCTGGGGAAATCACTCATACCGAGGTCATCATCCGTAACCCCAGAGAGTGTGACCTGAGAGTTGTTGAGATCAAGGTGCAGTCGGCCTCTCATCTCCTCCAGGAGTGGCTCCAGGGAGGAGCTGGTGTCCAGGACCAGAGCAGTCTCATCCGTCATAGCATTGGCTCGGTACAGCTGTAGGCTCCTCCCGTGCCCCGGGGTGGAATCTGGCTGGCACAGCACAACACTGCCGTCATGTCTCACATCGCTTCGCCCCGCATAATACATCTTCTTACAGACCGTGAGACGGTACCTGGCGTGTTCTGTGGTGTTTCCTCCTGTCCAGCATTCAGTCCTGTAGACTCCACTGTGGGCAGTAGTGACGTTGGGCATACTAAAACGACTATCCTCACATGTGACATTGTAGCCATCTGGCTGTGGTCTCTCTGGCTGTGAGCAGTTGACCAGAAGCAGATCTTCATCCCCAGACACTCTGTACAGCGCTGAAGCATTACTCTCCCCGTAGGGCCAGCATGGAAAATCAACACTTTCTCCTTCAACCTTAAACATGAAAGGATCAGCTTTGAGGGCGCCAGTGTTGACAAACAGCAGCAGAAATTTACTCATGACCACTGAGGTCTCCATTCTGAGTTCTGTGTTCTGTTCAGTTCAGTCTTCTTGTGTCCTTCTGATACCACCAGGCAGAGAGTTGTGTTAAGTAAGGCAGACCGTGGGAGCTGAGAGGCTCTTCCTGTCCCTCTCGGTAACGGAACTGATGTGTGTGTGTGTGTATCTCTGTGGGTACCTGTGTGTGTATCAGTGTGTTTGTGCGTGTATGTGTCTATGTGTATGTATCTCTGTGGGTACCTGTGTGTGTGTGTGTGTGTGTTTGCCACGGTGACGTACTCCTGCCACCAGAAACACCACAGCTTCGCCCCCCTTCTCTCTCTCTCTCTCTCTCTCTCTCTCTCTCTCTCTCTCTCTCTCTCTCTCTCTCTCCCTCTCTCTCTCTTTCGCTCTCTCCCCACCCCCACCCTAACTCTTTTACTTTGTGTATGTGTAATAAGTGAGAGTTTGTCTTTGTGTGCGTGCCATGTGTGTGTGTGTGTGTGTTTGTTTGTATTAGGTGATGTTATCTGTCTGTGTGTGTGTGTGTGTGTGTGTGTGTGTGTGTGTGTGTGTGTGTGTGTGTGTGTGTGTGTGCCTGCTGTTTGTGTGTGTGGACACGGAACGGATCCACTAGTTTGAAGTGCTAGTTGCCCTGTGATATTATTTATTTCGTTTTCTTGGATTGGTGCTATCCAATGCTTTTATGGAAAGACTCCATGTATCTAATTGTGTGTGTGTGTGTGTATGTCGATGTGTGCTAATTAATCTCCCCATTCACACTGATTCTTTCAGTAACACTGAGGCTTGCGCACATGTGTGTGTGAGAGGCAGTAATTGTGTCATCTAAGCAGTTGGCATCACTTCCCTGACTGGTAAAAACACTGGAATGTCAGTGAACTATTATCACAACACTTTCCTAGCTTGGACACCCCACGACCCCACGACCCCACGACCCCACGACTCTCACTACATCAACTGTGTGATTTGGTTTGGATAGTGGCTGAATGAGAGTTACCTAATACAGCATAGCAGATGAGATTCTGAGAAAGACGTTGGTCAGTGGCGGTTCTAGACCACTGGCTATATTGTATATCATTTTGGCTATATTGTAGAAATGTCCTTTATTATATGGGCTTAAAAGTTACAAAAAAATCACCTATTTTCTAAAGTAGCAGAAAAACACATACTACAAATGCTTTTAAGACATCAAAAACCTCATATTTCATATTAGCATTAGCATATCATATTAGCATGAGTTGGCGTGAATGGAAAGCTGAGCTGTATTTTAAACAGGTGCAGCCGACACAGGAGAGAAGCGTGTTCAGTTCACACACAGGAGAGAAGCGTGTTCAGTTCAGACACAGGAGAGAAGCGTGTTCAGTTTACATACAGGAGAGAAGCGTGTTCAGTTCACACACAGGAGAGAAGCGTGTTCAGTTCAGACACAGGAGAGAAGCATGTTCAGTTCAGACGCTGTCTTCAGCCTCTTCCACGTCATCATGGAGGTTTTCATCTTCGCTCTGCTGCCCCTCTCCGCTCTGACGTCCAGAGGCCTGTCCTCCTCTTCTGCTCCTCAGGTTGAACCAGATCCTGTGAGACAGCCCATGAGTGGAGCGCACGCCCTGTAGAATGGGGAGTCCACCCCAAAAGGGTCCCTGTACAGAAGACGGATGCTTCCCTCAGAACAAACCCATTCTCCTGTCTTCAGATCCCGTCCAAAGACCCTCCACGTGTACAGCCCACTGTCCTCTGCTGTGAGATTGGATATGATCAGGGTGTGACGAGGGTCGGATTCATTCACTCTGCCCCTCAGATCCTCAGGCAGAAGCACAGTATCATCGTTCCCGTCTAGAATCAGAACCTGGGGCTGTAGAGCTATCTGACGGTACCACCGTAACTCCAGATGGTCAGACATTGGATGCATAAAGTTGTGTGCAGTGGCATTATATTCCAGAAGGACACTCTCACCGTGAGAGAACATGAGCTCCAAGTGGGACAGTTTGTAGCAAACATAAAGCCAAAAGATCTTCTTGAAGCCAAGCCCACCACACCTGTATTCCCCATGGTGTTGCTGAGACACAGAGGGAATGATGAGGGAGTAGTCTCCAGTCTGGCTGCCATTTAGCATGTACATCTCTTCCTGTTGACGAGTCTGATTGTTGCTGAGACGGACATCCCCAGCACGAGTGTTCCAGTACATATCGGCGGGGGACTCTCTTTTTGAAACACAAGGAAGAGTCAGGTTCTCTTCTTCGCGAGCTAAGACGTATTGTTCCGGACTCACAACACTAAGGGTCGCACTTTGGCACTGACCTCCTCTCCATGTGATGCACCAGAAAAAGTCATCATTCTTGAGAAGACGGGAGCTTCTGGGGAAATCACTCATACCGAGGTCATCATCCGTAACCCCAGAGAGTGTGACCTGAGAGTTGTTGAGATCAAGGTGCAGTCGGCCTCTCATCTCCTCCAGGAGTGGCTCCAGGGAGGAGCTGGTGTCCAGGACCAGAGCAGTCTCATCCGTCATAGCATTGGCTCGGTACAGCTGTAGGCTCCTCCCGTGCCCCGGGGTGGAATCTGGCTGGCACAGCACAACACTGCCGTCATGTCTCACATCGCTTCGCCCCGCATAATACATCTTCTTACAGACCGTGAGACGGTACCTGGCGTGTTCTGTGGTGTTTCCTCCTGTCCAGCATTCAGTCCTGTAGACTCCACTGTGGGCAGTAGTGACGTTGGGCATACTAAAACGACTATCCTCACATGTGACATTGTAGCCATCTGGCTGTGGTCTCTCTGGCTGTGAGCAGTTGACCAGAAGCAGATCTTCATCCCCAGACACTCTGTACAGCGCTGAAGCATTACTCTCCCCGTAGGGCCAGCATGGAAAATCAACACTTTCTCCTTCAACCTTAAACATGAAAGGATCAGCTTTGAGGGCGCCAGTGTTGACAAACAGCAGCAGAAATTTACTCATGACCACTGAGGTCTCCATTCTGAGTTCTGTGTTCTGTTCAGTTCAGTCTTCTTGTGTCCTTCTGATACCACCAGGCAGAGAGTTGTGTTAAGTAAGGCAGACCGTGGGAGCTGAGAGGCTCTTCCTGTCCCTCTCGGTAACGGAACTGATGTGTGTGTGTGTGTATCTCTGTGGGTACCTGTGTGTGTATCAGTGTGTTTGTGCGTGTATGTGTCTATGTGTATGTATCTCTGTGGGTACCTGTGTGTGTGTGTGTGTGTGTTTGCCACGGTGACGTACTCCTGCCACCAGAAACACCACAGCTTCGCCCCCCTTCTCTCTCTCTCTCTCTCTCTCTCTCTCTCTCTCTCTCTCTCTCTCTCTCTCTCTCTCCCTCTCTCTCTCTTTCGCTCTCTCCCCACCCCCACCCTAACTCTTTTACTTTGTGTATGTGTAATAAGTGAGAGTTTGTCTTTGTGTGCGTGCCATGTGTGTGTGTGTGTGTGTTTGTTTGTATTAGGTGATGTTATCTGTCTGTGTGTGTGTGTGTGTGTGTGTGTGTGTGTGTGTGTGTGTGTGTGTGTGTGTGTGTGTGTGCCTGCTGTTTGTGTGTGTGGACACGGAACGGATCCACTAGTTTGAAGTGCTAGTTGCCCTGTGATATTATTTATTTCGTTTTCTTGGATTGGTGCTATCCAATGCTTTTATGGAAAGACTCCATGTATCTAATTGTGTGTGTGTGTGTGTATGTCGATGTGTGCTAATTAATCTCCCCATTCACACTGATTCTTTCAGTAACACTGAGGCTTGCGCACATGTGTGTGTGAGAGGCAGTAATTGTGTCATCTAAGCAGTTGGCATCACTTCCCTGACTGGTAAAAACACTGGAATGTCAGTGAACTATTATCACAACACTTTCCTAGCTTGGACACCCCACGACCCCACGACCCCACGACCCCACGACTCTCACTACATCAACTGTGTGATTTGGTTTGGATAGTGGCTGAATGAGAGTTACCTAATACAGCATAGCAGATGAGATTCTGAGAAAGACGTTGGTCAGTGGCGGTTCTAGACCACTGGCTATATTGTATATCATTTTGGCTATATTGTAGAAATGTCCTTTATTATATGGGCTTAAAAGTTACAAAAAAATCACCTATTTTCTAAAGTAGCAGAAAAACACATACTACAAATGCTTTTAAGACATCAAAAACCTCATATTTCATATTAGCATTAGCATATCATATTAGCATGAGTTGGCGTGAATGGAAAGCTGAGCTGTATTTTAAACAGGTGCAGCCGACACAGGAGAGAAGCGTGTTCAGTTCACACACAGGAGAGAAGCGTGTTCAGTTCAGACACAGGAGAGAAGCGTGTTCAGTTTACATACAGGAGAGAAGCGTGTTCAGTTCACACACAGGAGAGAAGCGTGTTCAGTTCA
>NC_137921.1:3479357-3481857 GCF_963457725.1 Sprattus sprattus | reverse complement strand
ACAGCCATGCTAACGCAGCCGTGCTAACGCAGCCGTGCTAACGCAGCCGTGCTAACGCAGCCGTGCTAACGCAGCCGTGCTAACGCAGCCGTGCTAACGCAGCCGGGCTAACACAGCCGTGCTAACGCAGCCGTGCTAACGCAGCCGTGCTAACGCAGCCGTGCTAACGGAGCCGTGCTAACGCAGCCGTGCTAATGGAGACGTGCTAATGCAGACATGCTAATGTAGCGTCTTTGATTGAGCTGGACTCTTTGATTGACTTGAATTAATCACATTTAATTCATTTAAAACATTAACTTGAGGGGGGTCACTGTGGTGTGAGCCAATAAGCCCCCCATTTCAAGCCTCAATGCCCGCGGTGGCACAGGTTTGATTCCGGCCTGCTGTCATTTCCCGGTCCTCTCCCCACCTCTTCCTGGCCAAATACTTCACTGTCCTATCCAAATAAAGGCTAAAAAGCCCATTGATAAATCTTAAAAAAAAAAAAAAAAGTAAAACATTAACTTCAATTGGACTGAGAGAATGGGAGTGAGGGATCAGCAATGCAGAAAGGAATGGGAGGAGAGCGGAACAGGAAAAGCCACATTCCACAGAGGATCCGAGGTGTTCCTGTTCCTGGAAAAGGACTCAGGGCACTCGCTCGGCAGGTTCTGCTCTTTACAATCGGAAACGGATCTGGGACAGATCACACACACACAGATCAGGGCCTCGTCTGCCCCGGAGGTGACTGTGTGTGTTTGTGTGTGTGTGTGTGTGTGTGTGTGTGTGTGTGTGTGTGTGTGTGTGTGTGTGTGTGTGTGTGTGTGTGTGTGTGTGGTGTGTGTGTGTGTGTGTGTGTGTGTGTGTGTGTGTGTGCGAGTGTGTGTGTGTGTGTGTCTGCCCCGGAGGTGACTGCTCTGGAGCGGGCCGAGTTTGGATGAGGCATTGTTTGGGTTAGGGATAGTATTTATCTTTTATTATTTTATTTTATTTTTAATTTAGGGATAGTATTTATGAGTGTGATGATAATATGAGTATGATGAGTTTGGATCATTTTTAATTAAAGGATAGTATTTATGGTCGAATTTGGATGAGTTTGGATGATTATTGATTTAGGGATAGTATTTCTGGCTGAGTTGGAGTGAGACTTTGTTTAATTTAGTGTTGATATTTATGGGCAAGCAGGTATGAATTTGGATGATCGTTGCTTGGGTTATGGTGGTATTTTGGGTGAGTTAATGGTTAGTGCGAGGTTCGTGGACGGCCTGAATGTGAGGGTTAGAGAGATGAATGAAGCAAACATGTGAGGTTGTGGCTAGGCTATTATTTGTGGGAGAGGCTACGGTTATAGATAGGTAGAACTGATGGAGCAATGAGTATTATGGGGTGTGATCAGCTGTGACAGTGCTGTAATTAGCATTACTTGCTTCTGACGCCAGCAGTTGTTATGGTGGAACTTTGGGGTGTGTGTTTGTCTCTGTGTGTTTTTAGGTGTGTGAAGTGTGTAATGTGCTGTCAGCGTTGGTGTGTGTGTGCTGTGTTTGTAAGTGTGTGTGTGGGGTGAATTGCATGGATTGTGTATGTGTTGGTTGAGAGATTTGTGTTGGCATGTGCGGTGTGAATGGTGTGTATTCTGGTGGTTGTGTTTGTGTGTATGTGTGTGTGTGTTTGTGTGTGTTTGTGTGTGTGTGTGTGTGTTTGTTTGTGTGTGTGTGTGTGTGTGTGTGTGTGTGTGTGTGTGTGTGTGTGTGTGTGTGTGTGTGTGTGTGTTAGAGATGCGCGGATGGGCTATTATTTCATCCGCAACCGCATCACAAAACGCATGATCCATCCGCTATCCATCCGCACCAATTTTTTTGACCAATTTTCAAAACCGCACCCGCCCGCCATCCGCCTGTTGTTTTTAGGTATAGGCGCTGTGACGCTAGGCTAGAAAGTTCTTGCCTGTTCTTGAAAGGAGACTGATCCAATGCCGCAAAGATATTTAAAGGATAAAGCCCCTAGTATGAAAGCCTATTGGCTATGTTGTAGCCTATCCTCAGAATATTATCAGTGAAGTGACGTCTGTCTCCGATCGATGCACAGGGAGAAACTTTAAAATAGCCAAGCACATCGGCAAACCTGACCTTACCATAGGCTAGTAGGCCTACACTTTTTTATCATTGTAATAAAACGCAATTTTGTACACCATTTTAATATGGTAATATAGCCTACTGTTTTTAGGTTAGAAGGAAACGCAGAGTCTATTAATTCCAAAATTTCACCGCATTGTAGGCTTTATACTGTAACAACCCCAACACTTGCCTGCTTGCCTTGCAAATCAAAGTTTTCCGACTATTTTTCTTACCTTCTTTCTTAGCTGGTGATGTTAATGAGCTAGAAGTTTAACTTGTTCATCTCGCGCTGCCAATGCCCAATGTCACTTCTGAGTCAAATCACTCCATCATCTCTTTGAAATTCCTTATTCCACGAGTGGTAGGCTACAATGACTGGCTGTTTTAAAATATAACTAATAGCCTAA
>NC_137921.1:3459357-3474357 GCF_963457725.1 Sprattus sprattus | reverse complement strand
GCTACCTTCTATCCGCCTCCTGCTACCAGCTATCTGGTACCGGCTATCTGCTATCTGCTACTTGCTACCTGCTACCTGTTACCTGCTACCTTTTTTTTTGTGCTGTAAACTGAATTATATAACTGCACTGTGATGAAACACATCAATGCTGTTGTTACCATGACAACATACACTTTGACCTCTGACTCCTGCCTCAGCCCCTTACCCCCCTTTGAGCGCTTTCCAGAAGGATGCAGTGGGCGGAGTTAGACTGTGAGGATCAGGAACAGAGTTAAGGTTGTGGT
This sequence comes from Sprattus sprattus, assembly GCF_963457725.1. NCBI lineage: Eukaryota > Metazoa > Chordata > Actinopteri > Clupeiformes > Clupeidae > Sprattus > Sprattus sprattus. The sequence continues at coordinate 3,474,073 of NC_137921.1, read as the reverse complement.
TAGTATTTGTGGGAGACGCTATGGTTATAGATTGGTATAACTGACGGAGCAATGAGTGATATGGGGTGCGATTAGCTGTGGCAGTGCTGTAATTAGCATTACCTGCCACTGACAGGTCAAGTGAATGGTTAGTGTGAGGTAAGTGGATGGAGTCAGGCCTGACTGTGAGGGTTAGAGACATGAATGTAGCAAACAGAGTTAAGGTTGTGGTTAGTATTTGTGGGAGAGGCTATGGTTATAGATGGGTATAACTGACGGAGCAATGAGTATTATGGGGTGTGATCAGCTTTGATTAGCATTACTTGACACTGACACCAGCAGTTGTGATGGTGGAACTTTGTGGTGTGTGTGTCTCTGTGTGTTGTGTGTTTTAAGTTGTGTGAAGTGTGTAATGTGCTGTCAGCGTTGGTGTATGTGTGCTGTGTTTGTAACTGTGTGTGAGGTGAATTGCATGTATTTGCATGTGTGTGTGTGTGTGTGTGTGACGCCAGCAGTTGTGATGGTGGAACTTTTCCTCGGTTCTAACGCTGTTCTGTATATTCTATACAGCTCTATGACGCTATGGTTGTAGATAGGTATAACTGACGGAGCAATAAATGTTGTGGTGTTTGATCAGCTTTGATTGGCTCAGGCAAGTGCTTTAATTAGCATTACCTGCCACTGACGCCAGAAGTTGTGATGGTGGAGCTTTGTGGTGATTGTGTCTCTGTGTGCTGTGTGTGTTTTTGGTGTGTGAAGTGTGTAATGTGCTGTCAGGGTTTGTAACTGTGTGTGGGGTGAATTGCATGTACATGACGCCAGCAGCTGTGATGGTGGAACTTTTCCTCGATTCTAACGCTGTACTGTATATTCTATATATTCTATTCAGCTCTATGCGGTGAGACAGGATGTTGCCGCCTTGGCAAATCTGAAGTGGCTGAGCTGAGAACCCCTTGACTCTGAGTTGACTCTGAGTTTTGAATAACAGTTTTTCTGTTGTCCTCCAGACGCGTCCAGTTACCACGACGATCCAAACCGGGTGAAGGGGAGGGACCACAAGCCGTCGCTGAGCTACATGGTGCCCACGCCCCTACTCCTGGCCAATGGCGTCAGCTTCCTGCGGCCAAGAACATCCTCGTCCTCGTCGGCTGCAGACCACAAGCCAGAGCCCCACGCCACTGGCACGGGCATCGCCAAGCACACCACTGACACGGGCATCACCCCTGGCAACACCACTGACATGGGCATTACCAAGCTAGCTGCTGAGACAGCTGGCATCGCCCCTGGCAACATCACTGCTGACCCAGAGAAAGCCGCCAGCGATAAACTCACTACTGATCCAGCTGATGTCATCACTAGTCGACACACTGCTGCCTCAGGGGAAGTCATCAATGATGGTCCAGATAAACCCACTACTGAACTCACTACTGATGCACTTGAAACAGCCACGGGTAAGACGGCTGGCACAACTCACCCGATCGGTGAGGGACACACTGTGGATCCCACTGAAATAGCTACTAACACAAAGACCAGCGATCCCGTTAAATTGATCACTGCTAATCTAGCGGGTGACCCTGCTATTGACTTCAAGCCTGCGGAATCAAACGCCATGGAGGCTCATGAGAGTTGTGCCCCCTCAGATACCCCTGAGGGCACCAGTGAGGAGGGCACTAGTGGGCAGGGCATCCCTGAAGGCTCTGGCCATGCCAGTGTGGCATCTACTGCCCTGGAAGCCCCTGGCATTGCCCCTGTTGAAGCTGGCATAGAATTTCTCCCCCCTCCTATGGCCTTCATGGACGACGAACCTGAAGAGCTCAGCAGCTGTGAAGTTCCGGCGCACTCTGCCACAACTCCTGCAGGCATCCCAGCTCCAGATTATCCAGCGAAAGACGTTCCTGCTTCCGAAACTGCTTTTCCAGCATCTGACATGCCAGCTCCAGATGTTCCAGCGAAAGACGTCCCTGCTTCTGATACTGCCTTTCCAGCGTCTGACATTCCAGCTCCGGTGATTCCATCTGCAGATATTCCTACCCGGAATGCTTCCGACGCTGCTTCCGCAGATGATCCTCCTCAGGCTCCCTCTGTCGCTGCTCTCCCAGCTGCTAGCACTCCAGCCCTCGTCAATCCACTGCCAGAGATTCCAGCACCCAAGATTCCAGCTCCCGATGTTCCGATTCCTGTAACTCCCACTCTAGATATTCCAGCTGTCATTGTTATTCCAGCCACCGACATTCATGGTTCTGAAGGAGATCCACAGAACGCAGTTCCCCCTTCCCAGAAGCCACCGGGGGAGAGTGCCAACGCAGCCAATCAGAGGCCGGCGAGTGTCGACGCAGCCAATCAGAGAGGCCCTCTGTCGAACAGCGAGCTCCAGAAGCTCCGGAAGAAGGCCTCCACGAAGAGACCTCCAGATGCCGTGCCTGTGGTGCAGATCCGCAAACCGGCCCCCCTCTCCGTGACCTCTGTGACCTCCGAGGCCCTGCCTGACCCCCCTCAGGAGTACTGCGACCCCAAAACCCCTCCGGCCGTAGCCCCCAAACCCAAGAAGCTGCCCGCCAACATCATCCTGAAGCCGCACCGTCCGGCGGAACCGATGGCCGCCCCGCTCATCCCCCCCGACCGTGTTCTAATGGACCCGCAGAAGGTCCGCATGGAGGCGCTGAGGAAGCTTGGCCTGCCCACCCCCAGCTCTGCCAGTGGCCCCTCCCTCCCAGCAAGGTCACGCATGTCAATGTCAAGGTCAACACCTCCGGGTCCCACGTCACCTGGCCCGTACACCTCTGGTCATTCCACCTCTGATCAGCTCCCCCCCCCAACTCAGCACTCTCTGAGGCAGCCCTCTGGACCCCGACCAGAACCACCCTCTACATCAGAAGTACCAAGGTCAACACCCCCAGGTCCCAAGTCACCTGGCCCGTACACCTCAGGTCATTCCACCTCTGATCCAAATGCTCAGCTTCCCCCCCAAACTCAGCCCTCCCTGAGGCAGCCGTCTGGACCCCGACCAGAACCAGCCTCTACATCAGAAGTACCAAGGTCAACACCCCCAGGTCCCACGTCACCTGGCCCCAACACCTCACCTGGCCCGTACACCTATGGTCATTCCACCTCTGATCCAAATGCTCAGCTTCCCCCCCCAACTCAGCCCTCCCTGAGGCAGCCCTCTGGACCCCGACCAGAACCAGCCTCTACATCAGAAGGACCCAGCCCCAAGCAACCCTCCCCTGCCCCCCCTGGCAAGATGGCAGAGGTGCACCTGGCCCCCCCACAGGTGTTCGCCGCCGGGGTAGCGGAGCCGCCCACGGGGGGCTTTGGGTTGCCGCGGGAGACAGAGGAAGACGACCAGGACGAGCTGGAGGTGCCCGATCATCTCCCGCCCAGCCCCCCCGCCGCACACGCCCCCTTCAGCGCCGACCATAAGACTGCACCCCGTTACCATGGCAGCATCAGTGTCCAGATCAGCCCCCACAGCAAGAACGAGGAGGACCGGCGCGCCGCGCTGAAGAAGCTGGGTCTGCTGAAGGACTAGCGGCCTTATTGGACCAGGATCATCTCACTTGACCAGAACCATCTTATAGCAGTATCCAGAACCATCTCATAGCCGTATCCAACCTCACAGAACTAGAACCATCAGAACCATCTTATAGCAGTATCCAACCTCACAGAACTAGAACCATCAGAACCATCTCATAGCAGCATCCAGCCTCACAGGACCAGAACCATCTCATAGCAGTATCCAGAACCATCTCATAGCAGTATCCACACCAGAACCATCCCATAGCAGCATCCAACCTCACAGGACTAAAACCATCTCATAGCAGTATCCAGCCCCACAGAACTAAAACCATCTCATAGCAGTATCCAGCCCCACAGGACTAAAACCATCTCATAGCAGTATCCAGCCCCACAGAACTAAAACCATCTCATAGCAGTATCCAGCCCCACAGGACTAAAACCATCTCATAGCAGTATCCAGCCCCACAGGACTAAAACCATCTCATAGCAGTATCCAGCCCCACAGGACTAAAACCATCTCATAGCAGTATCCAGCCCCACAGGACTAAAACCATCTCATAGCAGTATCCAGCCCCACAGGACTAAAACCATCTCATAGCAGTATCCAGCCCCACAGGACTAAAACCATCTCATAGCAGTATCCAGCCCCACAGAACTAAAACCATCTCATAGCAGTATCCAGCCCCACAGAACTAAAACCATCTCATAGCAGTATCCACACCAGAACCATCTCATAGCAGCATCCAGCCTCACAGGACTAAAACCATCTCATAGCAGTATCCAGCCCCACAGAACTAAAACCATCTCATAGCAGTATCCAGCCCCACAGAACTAAAACCATCTCATAGCAGTATCCAGAACTAAAACCATCCCATAGCAGTATCCAGAACCATCTCATAGCAGCATCCAACCTCACAGGACTAAAACCATCTCATAGCAGTATCCAGAACTAAAACCATCCCATAGCAGTATCCAGAACCATCTCATAGCAGTATCCAGCCTCACAGAACTAGCATGAACTTAAAACAATGTTCAACCACACAGGACTAACATGAAGCACACTGGACCCTCATGAAGGGCTTAACCGAGCGTCTATCCACAATGACACAGGAGCTGGAGATATCAGTACACTTAGCCTGTACTGGCATTTGCTAGCAACGACTCATACTGACCATTAAACCAGTTTTTTTTCCAAAGAACATGGACTAACACCAGTTGATATAAACTGTCAGACCCAACTGGGACACACCCACTTGTTTCAGTAGCCAGGTCAGAAGGGCTATCTGCTGTAGCCAGGTCAGAAGGGCTATCTGCTGTTGCCTCCACCCAGGTCAGGGCTATCTGCTGTAGCCAGGTCAGAAGAGCTATCTGCTGTTGCCTCCACCCAGGTCAGGGCTATCTGCTGTAGCCAGGTCAGAAGAGCTATCTGCTGTAGCCTCCATCCAGGTCAGAAGGGCTATCTGCTGTAGCCTCCATCCAGGTCAGAAGGGCTATCTGCTGTAGCCTCCATCCAGGTCAGAAGGGCTATCTGCTGTAGCCTCCATCCAGGTCAGAAGGGCTATCTGCTGTAGCCTCCACCCAGGTCAGAAGAGCTACCTGCTGTAGCCTCCATCCAGGTCAGAAGGGCTATCTGCTGTAGCCTCCATCCAGGTCAGAAGGGCTATCTGCGGTAGCCAGGTCAGAAGAGCTACCTGCTGTAGCCTCCACCCAGGTCAGAAGGGCTATCTGCTCCAGCCAGGTCAGAAGGGCTATCTGCTGTAGCCAGGTCAGAAGGGCTATCTGCGGTAGCCAGGTCAGAAGGGCTATCTGCTCCAGCCAGGTCAGAAGGGCTATCTGCGGTAGCCAGGTCAGAAGGGCTATCTGCTGTAGCCTCCATCCAGGTCAGAAGGGCTATCTGCTCCAGCCAGGTCAGAAGCGCTATCTGCTGTAGCCTCCACCCAGGTCAGAAGCGCTATCTGCTGTAGCCTCCACCCAGGTCAGAAGGGCTATCTGCTGTAGCCTCCACCCAGGTCAGAAGCGCTGTCTGCAGTAGCCTTCATCCAGGTCAGAAGCGCTATCTGCAGTAGCCTCCACCCAGGTCAGAAGTGCTATCTACAGTAGCCAGGTCAGAAGCGCTATCTACAGTAGCCAGGTCAGAAGGGATATCTGCAGTAGCTTCCGCTAATATTCTGCGTTTATGGACTGACTTCAGTGTGTAAAGCTCTTAATGGGGAACGTTAATGGTACTCACGAGAAAGGGAAAGGGAGTCTGCAATGTAATGTCCAGAGTTGTAGTTTGCAGCTGAACAACTTAACCTCCTGCCTGTAACATGCTAGGGGTTACTGTGCAGTTAACAGGATCATGGGATTCTCTGAAAATGTATAAAAATTTAACTTTCTGTGTAAATAAATGTATAAAAATTAAACATGGACTCTGTGTAAATAAATGTATTAAAATAAAACATGTACTCTCTGCGTAAATAGATTTATTAAAATAAAGCATGGACTCTTTGGGTAAAGACATTTATTAAAATAAAACATAAATGTGTTCAAATAAAACATGGACTTTTTGTGTAAATACATTTATTAAAATAATTCATAAATGTTTTAAAATAAAAGCTGATGTGCTCTTAGATTCTCTGTGCTCTTGGCTTCATACTAACTGACTGTGGTGCCGATCTCACCACAGCCCTCCACAAGGACTGACTCAGGTACACACACACGCTCACTCAGGTACACACACACTCACTGAGGTACACACACTCACTCAGGTACACACACACTCACTGAGGTACACACACTCACTCAGGTACACACACACTCACTGAGGTACACACACTCACTCAGGTACACACACGGTGACTGTGGAGCAGATCTCAGCACAGCCCTCCACATGGACTGACTCAGGTACACACACACAGCGAAACATATAAACAACTGAACAAAGACACAAACATCCTACAAGCACAACACTTAAACAAACACTAGCATCCAGGTGGCGGGTCACTCAGGTGCCCCGTCACAAAGGGAAACTTCGGGATTCTTTAACCAGTGCCCTATTTTCCCCTTTTCCCATTTTCCTGCTGGGGACACAAACATATAATTACAGTATGAGCCTATCGGTGGCTTGGGCGTGGATGCATTGGATAACATTGTCTGCCCTTTTTTCGGTTGCCGGTCATAGCATTCCAAAGCCGATTGGACCGGTTGGGATTGCCTTTGTCCCTAGTGAAAATCAGATCTCCTCCTTCGGGAGTGCACCTGACACAGAACTGTGTCTCTGGTCTGACAGGTGTCGTGTGTGTACCTGAGTGAGTGTGTGTGTGTACCCGAGACAGGGTACCTCTGGTGTTTCCTGTGTTCAGGTGTGTTCACTGTACCTCTGGTGTTTCGTGTGTTCAGGTGTGCTCACTGTACCTCTGGTGTTTTGTGTGTTCAGGTGTGCTCACTGTACCTCTGGTGTTTCGTGTGTTCAGGTGTGTTCACTGGGTACCTCTGGTGTTTCGTGTGTTTAGGTCGACACACCTCTATAGAATGCAGCAGGTGGTTTACCACTCTGCCATATCGGATGGAGGGTTTCGAGGCGTGAAAAGCAGAGGATGCTGCAGCGTCAATGCACCTGTAATAATCACCTTAGAGCTTAAGAGCTTTCAATGGGGCTAGAACTACTGCAGAAAGCTTCTGATCGTTAGTATACAGGTGTACTTTTAAGGGGGCTAGAGTTACGTCATTAGTGCTTCTGATCGTTAGTGTACAGGTGTACTAGCTGGAACGCAGCAGGTGTTTAACCCGAGGGGAGGGTGAATATTTATCATATTTACGTGGAATGTCCTTTGGCAGATTGTTTTGTACAAAGTGACCTACAAATGAGGTTCAATCCAAGTAAATAACTCATGAAGGGGGGAAATAGTGAGACAAAGTTAAAAGAAAAGTGTCCATTGAATTGAATTGAATTTTTTTTTAATGCCAGTGGAGGAGGGCCACAGAAGGTTGTTTTTTATTCTCTAGCAGGACAGGAACAGTGTGTGCAGAAATGGACTAGCACTGCCCGTCAGCGGTGCAGATGGGATTTTTGAACTGGGGGGGACGCTAACATTTTTAAAAACTTTATTTACTGATGATTGTCGCCTTACGTAGGGAGAGTGGTGGGGACGGATCAGGGTCACTATGAATCGGGGGGGACATGTCCCCAGTGCTATCTGCGCCCCTGCTGCCCGTATTATAGAGTGCCTTAGCAATGCTAATGGACTAGCACTGGCCTTAAAGAGTGCCTTAGCAATGCTAATGGACCAGCGGACCAGCACTGGCCATATTATAGAGTGCCTTAGCGATGCTAATGGACTAGCACTGGCCGTTTAATAGCGCGCCTTAGCGATGCTAATGGAATAGCACTGGCGTCTTATAGAGCGCCTTAGCAATGCTAATGGACAAATGGACTAGCAATGCTAATGGACTAGCACTGGCCGTCTTGTACAGACATGTACAGTATGCAAAGTTTGGGTGAAAATTAGTTTATGATAGATATGATATGAAAGCATAGCATTTATGCCTGAGGAAAAAGACTTGTGTATCAGAATCAGAATCAGATTTTATTGGCCAAGTAAGTTTGAACAAACAAGGAATTTGATCTGGTGAACTGACTCTCATTGTGCTTACACATAATATACATTACAATACAATACAAAAACAAACACAATACAATACAATACAATACAATACAATACAATACAAAATAACAAAAACACAACACAATACAATACAAAAACAATATATTACACATAGAGAAATGTGTCTGAGGATAAAGACTTGTGAGATTTGTGTATATTACACAGAGAGAAGTGTGCCTGTGAGGAGATGCAGCCACCTAATCAGTGTGTGAAATGGAGGCTGCCCCACAAAGCTCTAAGGCCATGATGGAGGTCTGGCTTTTGATGTGACATCACTGGTGTTCCTCATGTTTGAGTGGCTGCGGATACGTGCGTTCTTATCAGCACGAGAGAGAAGAATGCGAAGGGAAAGCCAGCATTCACTCACACACCCACTCACACACACACACACACACACACACACACACACATTCCTGTCCTTGACACATAGTGCTCTCTTTGTTTAGCAGAAGGCCTATTTGATTTCCTAAAATCTCTGGCAGCAGTCTCTAAACGTGTATGTAGTTGTGTGTGTGTGTGTGCAAATGTGTGTTTGTATGTGTGTGTGTGTGTGTGAGCCTGTGTGTGCATGTGCTGTTTGTGAGTGTGAGTCTGTGTGTTATCTGTGTGAACCTGCTAGCAGCACGAGTCATTCTCATCTGTGTGTGTGTGTGTGTGTGTGTGTGTGTGTGTGTGTGTGTGTGAGAAAGAGATAGAGAGAGAGAGAGAGAGAGAGAGTGTGTGAGCTTGGGTATGTACAGTATGTAGAGTTGTGATCAGATGTGTTATTATATTCCAATATTCCATGTGGTGACATGAATACATCAATGAGTGATGACACCCACTGATGCATCATTCTGATTGGACACTGATACATCATTCTGATTGGACACTGATTAGATATTTTTAGGAGTTTACATCTCTAGTCTACATTACAGGTCCGAATAAGTATTCATTAATGTTGTACATTTAAGCTTTTAATTATTCTATTATGTTATACATTTGAGCTTAATTATTGTATTATGTTGTACGTTTAAGAATCATTATTATATTATGCGTTACACAGTGGCGGTCCGTGCATTTCACGACTGGGCCTTCAGCGATGTCCTACACGATGTTAAACTGAGTGAATCCACCTCCTAATACTATCATTATGACGCCATGGCTCTCGAACCATTATATTTATCCAGAAAGGCAGTATAAGTGAGCATTGCATCACCTTAACATAGTCGAGTACAACAGACTTTATTAATATTTCCGGAGCATTTAAAATCAATACACCCATATTAACAATACATTGAGAGTAGTAAACTCTCAGTTATATGATCGCTTGGATATTACTGTCACAACTTAAAAATAAAAGGCGATTTTCAGGGATTAGTCTACAAAGTTTATTAAGTCTACCGAAAGTAGCCTATGAGAGCTTAAACAAGTTTGTCCACTAAACATCGCATTGTCCCACCTGCAAAGCAGTTTCATTAAACTTCCCATCCTCACGATATCCAGTTTTTCTTGAAAGTTCCGTCTTGAAAATGGCGTTGTAATTGTATCAAAAACTGGATTTATGAAGTTGGTGTAAACTAGTTTATTTGAGTTGGTTAATGTAATTATATTTAGTCTTACCAATTGAAACAACTAGCATAATAAGCATTGAAACCGATGTACGTCGTTTTCCGTTTTCGCATTAGCCAGCTAAACTGAGCACTGAAGCACTGCACCGGTCTGCCTCAGTATCCAATCAAAGGACGTTTACGTGTCACGTTCAACGCGAGGAAAGAAATATTCCGGGCCTTCTAGAAGGCCCAGTGTCGCCAACTCGAAATCTGATTGGTTGTCACAACTGTCTGTTTCAGTTCATTCAACTTAAATGAACTGAAACAGCCAGTTGTGAAAACCAATCAGATGTACACGGGCCTTCAATGTGAATTCTGAAGGCCTCAGGGAAGAATTCTGTTCTCGGGGAAGGTTTCTCGGAGCGTGGCAACACATGATAGCTGAAATATGATTGGATGAAAGCTCTAACATAAATTAACAATGCTGGAAGCTATGAAATGAAGATAATGGACTATGAGGAATAATTGAATACATATTTATGAAAAGAAAATATTAAAATTAAATGTATTTATTACATTTATTTTCTGATGATGTTTAGGCCAGCAGAGAAGGCCTTGAAGGCCCTGATGGACCACCACTGGCGTTACAGTACATTTGAGCTTAACTACTTTTATTGTGTTTTACATTTAAGCTTCATTATTCTATTATGTAATTCATTTGAGCTTCATTTTGTCTTCTTGCAGTGTGAGAGACACCTTTTTGGAGAAAAAAAAAAGATCACCTGTGCACTGCAAAAAACGCTTTTCTAACCTAGTGTTATTACTCTTATATTGAGATGAAAAATCTAGTTGGTCTTGTTTCAAGCTAAATTGTACTTACCTAGTGCTTTCTTGGTAAGGTTATTTTTTACCTATTTCAAGCAAATATTACTTATTTTAAGAAATCTTAACAAGCCAAATTTGCTTAACGCACTGGCAGCCAAATGTGCTTGTTTTAAGCAAAATCCTGCTTAAATATGTAATTATTTGTCTTAAATCTAGAGGGGCATTTTTTGCAGTGTGTGAACTGAATAAACCTGATAAAAGAGACACGTGTGTGTGTGTGTGTGTGACGTCAACTCAACGTTTAATTACTCATGGCACAGCAGCTGATCCAGCTGACAGAAACTTGTTTGACTTGCTGGGTGTGTGTTGGCGTGTGTGTGTTCCACTGGGTGCTGCTCTGTATGTGTGTGTGTGTGACACATCAGAAGCTCACGCAGACACCACAACCTCATTTAGCCGTCTCAGTGTGTCTGGACATGTCTGTTGATGAATAGTTCCTTTGAAATGGTGTTTTGTCCAAGAAAATCATTTAGTTAAAAAAATGTAGTCTGCTCTTTTCTTGGAAAGAACGTATTGTTTTCACTCTTCTACTAAACTGCGGTGCAGTGAATGTTCCCCACTGCACTTTCTGTCTCGAGTCTGCTGTCACACACACACGCACACACACACACACACACACACACACACACACACATTCGCTTTTTCAATCACCTGATTTTATGAGCAGCATTCCTCTACCAGTTTAGACTCTTTATGGGGATGTTTGTTTCTGCGGAGACAATAGACTACACCGCAGGAGTGGCGGCTGGGTGCAGCTCTGTGGTCAGTCAAAGGGATGGCACTGGGGTGGCTGCACTACTCCTAGTCAACACCAGGTGGCAGCACACACTTATGTGTAAAGTTGACAGAATGTCCTTTAGTTTGTCTCTGAAGCTCTCTTCAAGCTGATGAGTCAGGATGTCACACACACACACACACACACACACACAAACTCTGTCTCCTTGTCTCACACTATCACTCACACACACATACAAACACACAAACTCGTCATACACACACACACACACACCCTGTCTCCCTGTCTCACACACTCACACACACATACAAACACGCACACACACACTCATCATACACACACACACACAATCTGTGTCACACAATCACACACACATACATACACACAAACTCTGCATACACACACACACACTGTCTCTCTGTCTTACGAACACGGACACACTCGTCATACACACACACACACTCTGTCTCACAGACTCACACACACATACATAGCCCCTGTATGAGCAATGGTCATCTTTCTCTCTTGTTGTTCTTTTTTCTGTGCCACATTTGTCTTTTTTCGGCTCTGGGACGTCTCTCCCATGCCATCTCTCTCTCTCTCTCTCTCTCTCTTTCTCTCTCTCGCTCTCGCTCTCGCTCTCGCTCTCTCTCTCTCTTTCTCCCCTGCCATCTCTCTCTCTCTCTCTCTGTCTCGCTCTCTCTCTCTCTCTCTCTCTCTCTCTCTCTCTCCCATGCCATCTCTCTCTCTCTCTCTCTTTCTCTGTCTCGCTCTCTCTCTCTCCCATGCCATCTCTCTCTCTCTCTCTCTCTCTCTTTCTCTTTCTCTCTCTCTCCATCTCTCTCTCTCTCTCTCTCTTTCTCTGTCTCGCTCTCTCTCTCTCCCATGCCATCTCTCTCTCTCTCTCTCTCCCATGCCATCTCTCTCTCTCTCTCTCCCATGCCATCTCTCTCTCTCTCTCTCTCTTTCTCTTTCTCTCCATTTCTCTCTCTTTCTCCTTTTCTCTCCATGTTAATTGACATTACATAGTTTTGCTGTGAATTGATGTACTCCTCCGTTGACACGTAACACTTGTGTGTGTGTGTCTGAGTGTGTGAGACAGGGAGACAGAATGTGTGTATCATGACGAGTGTGTGAGTGTGTGAGAGAGAGACAGAGATACAGAGTGTGTGTGTGTATTACGAGTTTGTGTGTATGTATCTCCTCGTTGCCAACACTTTCTGTCTTGTTTGTGTTATCTGTCTGCTCATGGACTGGTTTTCTCTCCAACTCTTTCAGAGGGACCCTATCGTTTCAGAGACACACACACACACACACACACACACACACACACACACACACACACACACACACACACACACACACACACACACACACACACAGGGAGACCAGCTCAAAGCAGTCTTCATATCGAGTCATCTCATGAAACCATGCCTATTATCATTGTAGGGGGGAGGGGGGCTGTTTGAAGTGGTCTTACCGACGCTCACACACACACAGACACACACAGACACACACACACACACTCTCTCACAAACACACACATACACTCACTCACACACACACGCACACGCCACACACTATGAAGGAAAGATTATTATGAAAGCTGGAACATCCACTCAAAGTGGTGTCTTATTTTAATTAAAATGTGTCCGTGTTTCCTCTCAGAGCTCTCGTTGAGTCCCGCTTCAGAACAGACTCGGCCCAGACCCGCCGTTAATTCGGGTCAGAACCAGTCCAGCACACACACACACACACACACACAAAATCAAACACACACACACACACAATCACACACACACACACACAATCACACACACACACACACACACACACACACACACACACACACACACACACAATCACACACACACACACAATCACACACACACAATCACACACACACACACCACACACACACAAACACACACACACATACACACACACACACACACACACACAATCACACACACACACACACACACACACCACACACACACACACACACACACACAGAACCAGAGTCCAACACACACAGACATGCACACACACACACAAAATGAGTCCCGCACAAGCACACACACACACACACACACATACACACAATCACACACACACACACACACACACACACACACACACACACACACACACACACACAACCAGTCAGTCCTGCTGCTGTAGGTCTCCAGCCAGTGGCCTTAATTAAAATGCGCTGACAGAGGGGGGGGGGGGGGGGGGGGGGTATTTTTCAGACTGAGACATCAAAAGCTCTTAAGACTATGAGTGCGCCCCTCTACAGTCCCCCCCCCACCCCCCCTCCCTATAGGAGCCACTCAGGGTGGGGGGGGGGGGGGTCGTGAAGGGCGCTGGGGGGGGGGGGGGGGGGGCCTGCCCACTCTAGCACCCTGTTTTAAGGGGGGCTTACAGGGGGTAATTGGTGATGTCTGAAAGGCCTGAATCTGGGCCTTTGGACTGGAGTGGTTCTGAGATCAGCATCAAGGCCTGTGGGATTCCTCTCTCTCTCTCTCTCTCTCTCTCTCTCTCTCTCTCTCTGTCCCCCCTCTTTCTCTCTGTCTCTTTCTCTCTGACTCTTTCTCTCTCTCCCGCTCTTTCTCTCTCTCCCTCTCTCTCTGTCCCCCTCTCTCTCTCTCTCTCTCCCTTTCTCATCCTCTCTCTCTATTTTTCTTTCAGTTTTTTTTCATTTTCTCTCTCTCTCTCTCGCTCTCTCTCCTTTCCTCTCCATTTCCCAAACTCCCTCTTTCCTTCTCTTAACATTAACGGGGAGCACGTGAGGTTTCCATAGCAACAGATCATCAGCGTCGGTGTGAATGCATTTACAGCACTGAGGGCTACAGTGGGGATACTTAAGAGAGTTAAACGTGTGTGTGTGTGTGTGTGTGTGTGTGTGTGTGTGTGTGGTGTGAGTGTGAGTGTGAGTGTGAGTGTGAGTGTGAGTGTGAGTGAGTGTGAGTGTGTGTGTGTGTGTGGGTGTGTGTGTGTGTGCTGGACTGGTTCTGTGTGTGTGTGTGTGTGTGTGTGTGTGTGTGTGTGTGAGTGTGTGTGTGTGTGTGGGTGTGTGTGTGTGTGCTGGACTGGTTCTGTGTGTGTGTGTGTGTGTGTGTGTGTGTGTGCGCGTAATTAAGCGGTTATAAATTGATCTCTAATTACTCGGGTATGGAGGACGAGGTGATCGTTTTTCAGAGTAAATAGTCTGCAGAGCAGGGCGACGTTCTCACGGGGTTCTTTTAACCTGCTGTGTGTGTGTGTGTGTGTGTGTGTGTGTGTGTGTGTGTGTGTGTGTGTGTGTGTGTGTCTGTGTGTGTGTGTGTTTGTGACGTTCTCACGGGGTTCTTTTCACCTGCTGCTGTTCTCCGAGTTCCGATGGGAGAACCCTAGATCCCAGCAGTGGGAGGAGGAGG
>NC_137921.1:3415743-3420743 GCF_963457725.1 Sprattus sprattus | reverse complement strand
GGGTTTGGGGCGCTGAAGGATAGAGCCCGTACCAAGATGCACCACTGCTTGTTAACAGGTATTTTCATTCCAGCAGAGAAGTGTGTAGCATGGCTGCGTCGGATGTAGTTGTGGGAGCTCAGCTAGCCCCAAATTCAGTAAAATCCTTACATCTGCATCCCTTTGGAAGAAGAACTTTTGCAGCTAATTGCAATTAATTACAACTCGGACCAGACAAGCCACAAGTGAAAATAACCCAACAGACGCGAGAAAAGGGGAAAACATACACCAGAACCTTTTCCCGAGATTGGTTCGACCGAAAGGCATGGCTAACTAGCTGTGGGTATGTTATTGCCATCTTTTGTTTTCCTTGTCTGCTGTTTAAAACAAGTGCGTGTGATAGTTCGTGGACACAGACAGGAATGACAGAACTGAAGCATTGGTTATCGTTATGTATTTGCACTTTCTATCTGGACATGGACCATAATAAATGTAACTTGTTCATTATCATTACCTGTGAAACTGTTGATTTCTACATGGCAGATACATTAATATTGTCTTTAGACCATTGGTTTTGACTGGTTTGAGTTATTTTATTGGTATAGGCAAGGGGCTGTTTTAAAACTGAGCAGCACTTCTCTGCATCAACAGCTCACGTCTCGTTTTTAATGTATTGGCCTACATGAAATAGCGAACAACAACTATGAGTCGATGTGTGAAACACAAATGTATCATTGTGAATGATTTGGGATCTCCGGCTGGCCACCATAAAATGCACCAGAATGCAGGAAATCACAGCTACGAAATTCAAAATTTTCTGGGGGACAACCCCCAGACCCCCCGCTTAAATAGCCCCACCAAAAAAAATAATCACCAGCCGCCACTGGTTCCAGCGATGTAGAATTCTGTTTTTTTAGTTCCAGCGATATAGAATTCTTCTCTTTAGTTCCAGCGATGTAGAATTCTGCTCTTTAGTTCCAGCGATGTAGAATTCTGTTATTTAGTTCCAGTGATATAGAACTCTGCTCTTAAGTTCCAGCGAGTAGAATTCTGTTCTTTAGTTCCAGCGATGTAGAATTCTCCTTTTTAGTTTCAGCGATGTAGAATTCTGCTCTTTAGTTCCAGCGATATAAAATTGCTCTTAGCTTGACTGTTCTCTCCCTTGTACGTCGCCTTGGACAAAAGTGTCTGCTAAATGACTTAATGTAAATGTAAATGATAATTCTGTTCTTAAGTTTCAGTGATATAGAATTCTGTTCTTTAGTTCCAACGATGTAAAATTCTGTTCTTTAGTTCCAGTGATATAGAATTCTGTTCTTTAGTTCCAACGATGTAAAATTCTGTTCTTTAGTTCCAGTGATATAGAATTCTGTTCTTTAGTTCCAGCGATATAGAATTCTGTTCTTCAGTTCCAGTTCTATAGAATTCTGTTCTTTAGTTCCAGTTCTATAGAAAGGAATCACTCTCAGTTGGTGTGGGCTCAACATTTCCACTGAGATCAAAAGAACCATGGATGCGTTCTGGGGTTGTGTGAGTCGTTAAGGACTTCTATCAGATGGCCTTCAGCAAACAAACAGGCTGGACGGCAGCAGAAGACACACACACACACACACACACACACACACACACACACACACACACACACACACACACACACACACACACACAGAGGCACCCACTCGTAAAGGACTTCTATCTACAAGGCTGGACGGCACCAGAAGGAGGCTATGGCAGCTATGGGAGCGAGATCATGGTTGGCCAGGAGGATCAGGTCGTACCAACGCAGACAAGGACCTCAGTTCTTGATGGAAGCATGCAGCATCTGGAGTAGATTGCATGTGTGTGTGTGTGTGTGTGTGTGTGTCGTCACACACAGGGACATGCTAGGGTGTGTTAGGGTGTGTGAGGGTAGGCTGTAGCGGTATGTCGTCACACACATCGGAGCATGCTAGGGTGTGTGAGGGTGTGAGGGTGTGAGAGTGTGTGAGTGTGTGAGGGTGTGTGTGTGTAGGCTGTAGCGGTGTAGCGTCACACACACAGGGACATGCTAGGGTGTGTGAGGGTGTGTGTGTGAGTAGGCTGTAGCAGTGTACTGTCACACACAGGGACATGCTAGGGTGTGTGAGGGTGTGTGTGTGTGAGGGTGTGTGTGTGTGTAGGCTGTAGCGGTGTAGCGTCACACACAGAAACATGCTAGGGTGTGTGAGGGTGTGTGTGTGTGTAGGCTGTAGCGGTGTAGCGTCACACACACAGGGACATGCTAGGGTGTGTGAGTGTGTGAGGGTGTGTGTGTGAGGCTATGCTGTTGTTGTGTCAGATTTATAGTTTAAAAGTAGGAAATACAGCTTTCTGATCTGGTTAAAACTCTAAGTTCTTGTTACTTGTGGTGAAAATATTCACAAAGTCCAGCTGACCGACAGAGTGTGAATCAAGAAGTTTATTCAGTCAGTGCAATACCAACATCACAAACCTGAGCATGTCTGCAGACAGTGCTCCTGATACAAAGATTTGCAATGACTTATATACTGTAGAACTTTCTACGTTTCTGCTGAATAGACAGCATGTGCACCTGCAAGAGTGAACTCTCTATGACACTGGAGTGGGTCTTATCAGTACTCCCCAGAGACCTCTAGAGGAGGAGTACTGCGGCCTATTGCGACCAGCGTTTTCAAAGTCTAACATTTTTAATTTTAAAGACTTTTGCAATCATTTATCACTGTAGTATCTCATGCTATGTTACACCCATATCTTGGTACTTATTATGAACATTCTATTGATTCATATAGTATTATCATTTTTCACATATTGAACAAAAACCGTGAGAGTCGTATGCAGTCGACATAGGCCGCCATGTTGTCGTACTCCTCGGGATGTGTGTGTGTGGGTGTGTGCGCAAGCAGGGTCCGTGGGCCTCTGCCTCTGTACTTCTGTGCCTGTGTGTGTGTGTGTGTGTATGTGTATGCGCATGTATGTGAGTGATTGTGTAACTGTATGAGTGAGTGAGTGTGTGCTTGTGTGTGTCCATCTGTAGGTGCAAGTAGGAGTGTGTGGCCAGCTCAGGACTTTAATATGAGTGTGTGTTAATCTCTGACTGTGAGTAGGAGTGTGTCCATCTCTGGCTGTGATTAGTTAATAATATACACACAGATAGTAAGATTTAATTTACAGATTTTCCACCGCACTGTAGTGGTGTAGCGTCACACGCAGGGACATGCTAGGGTGTGTGAGGGTGTGTGTGTGTGGGGGTGTGTGTGTGAGGGCAGGCTGTAGCGGTGTAGCGTCACACACAGGGACATGCTAGGGTGTGTGAGGGTGTGTGTGTGTGTGGGGGTGTGTGTGTGAGGGCAGGCTGTAGCGGTGTAGCGTCACACACAGGGACATGCTAGGGTGTGTGAGGGTGTGTGTGTGAGAGGGTGTGTGTGTGAGGGTAGGCTGTAGAGGTGTACTGCATGGCTTTCCAGTCGATGGAGCACCTTGCCATAAGGCAAAAGTGATAACTAAGTGGCTCGGGGAACAAAACATTGATATTTTGGGTCCATTGGCCAGGAAACTCCCCAGACCTTAATCCCATTGAGAACTTGTGGTCAATCCTCAAGAGGCGGTTGGACAAACAAAAAAAAACTATTTCTGACAAACTCCAAGCATTGATTATGCAAGAATGGGCGGCCATCAGTCAGGATGTGGCCCAGAAGTTAATCGACAGCATGCCAGGGCGGATTGCAGAGGTCTTGAAAAAGAAGGGTCAAAACTGCACATATTGACTTTTTGCATTAACTTCATGTAATTGCCAATACAAGCCAGTGACACTTATTAAATGTTTGTAACTATACTTCAGTCTTCCATAGTAACATCTGACAAAAATGTCTAAAGACACTGAAGCAGCAATCTTTGTGAAAATGCATATTTGTGCCATTCTCAAAACTTTTGGCCACGACTGTATGTGTGTGTGTGTGTGCACATGCACTATAGATTCAGAGGACTCTTAGCCCAGGATATGATGGAGATGTGTGTGTGTGTGTGTGTGTGTGTGTGTGTGTGTGTGTCTGTGTGTGTGTGTGTGCTCTTAGCCCATGATATGATGGAGAGGAAAACATGTAATATAGGCAGCAGCCAAAGCATACATCCTCTGCGCTATTGAAAGCAGATGACTGTGTGTGTGTGTGTGTGTGTGTGTGTGTGTGTGTGTGTGTGTGTGTGTGTGTGTGTGTGTGGTTTAAAGCACTTTATTTCCCATTCTCTCACACTGCCTTGTCCCGCACCGTTGAGTGTATGTTTGCTTTAAGGTCACACACATACACACACACACACACACACACACACCCCAGAGCTTCAGCTCCCCATGCATCTCGAGTGTCGGCTGGATGTCGTTAACATCTGTGCAAATACCTGCTGACGGATTGATGGTGCCGAGACACCAGACACACACCAACGACCCCTCACCCCTACACACACACACACACACACACACACACACACACACACACACACACACACACACACACACACACACACACACACCGACACACACACACACACACACACACACACATAAAGACATACACACTTTCATACACTCACACACACATACAGACACACACACACACACACACACACACACACACACATGCACGCATGACACACACACACACACACACACACACACACACACATAGAGACATTCACACACACTCTCATACCCAGCAAGCAAGCCTCCACCGGCCCCATGCAGGCAGGCTGTGGGCACTGTGGGCTAGGGCCAGCCCACACCAATCCTTCACAGGCCCGGTATGGGCACTGTGGGCTAGGGCCAGCCCACACCAGTCCTACACAGGCCCGGTGTGGGCTTGCCCAAGCGGGGCCTGCAGCTTTGGGTTCACTGCGGGCTGTCACCGGATAGCCCAACAAAGTCTAAGCTGCCCAGAAAACCCATGCTGGGCCTTTGCGGGCTGCCACATATGGCCCCCCTTAGGGCTGGCACAAGGGCCCTTTGAGGGCTGCCCACGCAGGCCCTTTGAGGGCTG
>NC_137921.1:3395743-3398243 GCF_963457725.1 Sprattus sprattus | reverse complement strand
ATGGCCCTTTTATCTATCTATCCTGAGGTTTTGATTGGTCAATGGCCCTTTTATCCATCTATCCTGAGGTTCTGATTGGTCCATGGCCCTTTTATCCAACTATCCTGAGGTTCTGATTGGTCAATGGCCCTTTTATCCAACTATCCTGAGATCCTGATTGGTCCATGGCCCTTTTATCCAACTATCCTGAGGTTCTGATTGGTCCATGACCCTTTTATCCAACTATCCTTAGGTTCTGATTGGGACTTTGGGGACTTAGGTGTTGGTTTGGGTTTGAGCGGTGATGGCTTCAGGTAATGATATTGAAGGCCAGTGCTTACTCAACGAGCACAGAGTGAAGTCAGTGTGTGAGTGTGTGTGTGTGTGTGAAAATGTGTGTGTGAGTGAGTGTGTGTGATTGTGTGTGTGTGTGTAGGTGTGTGAAGGTGTGTGATATGAAGGGATTTGAGTCATGTGAGAAGACAGGGGAGTAGTGTTTAGAGTTGTGTGAAATGGGTCTGTGTTTTGGTGTAAGGCATCATGGTTTGGGATGTTTAATTACAGGAATAGACCAAGTTATAGTGTGTAAGCCACCGAGAAAAACTGTAACGCGTGCGTGTGCGTGTGTGTGTCTGTCTTTCTCCATGTGTGTTTGTGTGTGCATGTTTGTTAATAGGTGTGTGTCTGATTGTTAATCAGTTTGTGTGTGTGTGTGTGTGTGTGTGTGTGTGTGTGTGTGTGTCTGCGTGTGCATGTGCGTGTGTGTGTGCGTGTGCGTGTGCGTGTGCGTGTGCGCTGGCGCGTGCGTCTGTGTGTGTGTGTGTGTGTGTGTGTGTGTGTGTGTGTGTGTGTGTGTGTGTGTTCATCATTAAAGTGATGATGAGTGTGTTTTGTCTGCAGGCAGGGGCAGGCCTGCTTCTGATGCCTTCTCATTTCACCTTCAGTTACTGCAGGACCAGGCTTGCTAAGGAGACCTTTTACTTGTGTGTTTGTGTGTGTGTGTGTGTGTGTGTGTGTGTCTGTGTATGTGTGCGTGTGTGTGTGTGAGAGTGCGTGTGTGATTGTGTGTGTTTGTGTGTGTGTGTGTTTATATGTGGCTTTGTTAGATATGTGGATTTGTTAGAATGCTTGATCTGTGTTTTGTAGACTTTTCATGTGTGAACATGTGTTTGTGTTTTGGTGTGTGTGTGTGTGTGTTGAGAACTTCTGAGTGTGTGTGTGTTTGTTTGTGGGTGACTGTGACCCTTGACCCTTGACTGATGACCTGTCACATATCTGACAAACCTTAATCCCTCTCTCTCGCTCTCTCTTTCTTTCTCTCTCCCTCTTTCCCTCTCTCAATCCCTCTCTTTCTCTCTCTCCCTCTCTCTCTCTCTCTCTCTCTCTTGCTCTCTCTTGCTCTCTCTCCATATCTCTCTCCATATCTCTCTCCCCCTCTCGCTCTCTCTCTTTCCCTCTCTCCCTCTCTCCCCATCTCTCCCTCTCTCTCTATATCTCTCTTCGTCTCCCTCTCTCCATCTCTCTCTCCCTCTCTCTCTCTCTGCCCCAGTGTTGAATGGTAAGGACGGTGTCACCTGCATGGATAAGAACCACGGCTGTGCCCACATCTGCCGAGAGACGCCCAAGGGTGGCGTCGCCTGTGAGTGCCGCCCGGGATTCCACCTCACCAAGAACCACCGGGACTGCAAGCGTGAGTCACGCCCGCCTCCACGAACACTGCCACCCTAAACACTGCCACCCTAAACACTGCCACCTTAAACACTGCCACCTTAAACACTGCCATCTTAAACACTGCCATCTTAAACACTGCCATCTTAAACACTGCCATCTTAAACACTGTCACCTTAAACACTGCCACCTTAAACACTGCCACCTTAAACACTGCCATCTTAAACACTGCCACCTTAAACACTGCCACCTTAAACACTGCCATCTTAAACACTGCCATCTTAAACACTGCCATCTTAAACACTGCCATCTTAAACACTGCCACCTTAAACACTACCACCTTAAACACTGCCATCTTAAACACTGCCACTTTAAACACTGCCATCTTAAACACTGCCACCTTAAACACTGCCACCTTAAACACTGCCACCTTAAACACTGCCATCTTAAACACTGCCATCTTAAACACTGCCATCTTAAACACTGCCACCTTAAACACTGCCATCTTAAACACTGCCATCTTAAACACTGCCATCTTAAACACTGCCATCTTAAACACTGCCACTTTAAACACTGCCATCTTAAACACTGCCATCTTAAACACTGCCATCTTAAACTCTGCCATCTTAAACACTGCCATCTTAAACACTGCCATCTTAAACTCTGCCATCTTAAACACTGCCACCTTAAACACTGCCATCTTAAACACTGCCATCTTAAACACTGCCATCTTAAACACTGCCACCTTAAACACTGCCATCTTAAACACTGCCATCTTAAACACTGCCATCTTAAACACTGCCATCTTAAACACTGCCATCTTAAACACTGCCACTTTAAACACTGCCATCTT
>NC_137921.1:3353243-3358243 GCF_963457725.1 Sprattus sprattus | reverse complement strand
TGCAAGCCAGATTCAGCCTTAGTTGCTTCGGATGCTCTTTAGGCGTCACTGTATCCACATACACATGGATCCCCTTCACACACACACACACACACACACACACACACACACACAGACACACACACACACAAGAGAAAAACACCATAACACACAGGCATCCATCCACATATATACACACGCACACACACACATTTATGCACACAACACACACACACACACATATCCACAAACACACACAGACACATATATGCACACACACACACACGAGAAAAACACCATAACACACAGACATCCATCCACATATATGCACACACACACACACACACACACACCACAGCTTCCCCTACCCTCCAGTACTCTCCTGTCAGTTCCTGTATCAGTCTTACTATGCATTGACCCCTTGACCCGGAAGTGAACTCATAACAACCCCAACAATAAGGACAAAAATGTAGTTAATCAAGTATCAAAAATCAAGTAGTTACACACCACGCCACAACACACACACACACACACACATTCTCACAGAGAGAGAGAGAGAGAGAGAAAGAGAGAATAACGCAATGCCTGTCAAGCTCACCGCACAGCTCTGAATGCTTGTGTGTTCTTGCTGCTCCAGGTTTGTGAGTAAGTTTGTGAGATCTGAAATTGTCCTCTGACAGCATCACCCCAGTGTCACATTAACACATATTTTTGACTGACACTTTTCATAGGTGTGACATATTTACTAACAAATCAACCAGTGCAACCTTGACCAATCATAACTACAGTCCTGTCAGTAAGCCCTTAATTAAGGGGTCTCAGACTCAGGCCCGCGGGCCAATTCCGGCCCCCCAAGCGATTTTATCTGGCCCGCTAAGTTCCATTGATTTAAAAAAATGTTTTTGAAAAGTTCCATTGATTTACATGGGCCACCGCCAACGTTTACCATAGAAATCTGGCCCCCCAATGACCAGACTGGACGCTCGTCGACCCCCGGGTTATTTGAGTTTGAGAGCCCTGCTTTAAGGAGACCGATGCCGAAGTAACCCCCCACCCCATAGACTACACACATACTCCACACAGCACATCGTGTTTACATTTTCAACAAGACAGGGAGACACCCATTTCAAGAAGGCCTTTGGGGGCTGCACGAAGTGTGGCTATTAAATAATGAGACTAACGCTGTAATTCAACTGTAATGAAGACAACTCGTTATACTCGTAAACACTGTGTATACTCGTAATAATAGTCTGGTTATTTGAGAGCTACACCTTGAAACTGTCATTGTGAAGATTGCTAGGCTACAAATGGCTAAGAGCTGCTAATCCAGGGGTGTGAGAGTGCTATCTGATGTATGTGTATTTCATTGTATAGCTCAAAAGAAGTCAAGTATTCAACTGTCACAAATGTCCACAGTCCATTTCAGATCAGCTTGCCTCCATTCCATAAACAGACACACACACACAGACACATGTTCTCAATAAGAGTGCATTAGCTATCCGACAAGTTTGTTTTGTGTAGGCCAATGGTTTTCTTAGTAGGTAGTGCTACTGCTACAGCACGGGCTAAAGAACTGAGTTACAGACAGCATGGGAGGCTAGCAGACAGCCCGTGCACCACGCAGGCTGAGATCACCTCAAGAGCAGGGGTCTCATACGCCCCCTATGTGATTTTATCCGGCCCGCAAAGTTCCATTGAATAAAAAAAAAAAAAAGTTCCATTGATTTAAATGGGCCACCCCAACGTTTACGGTAAAAAAAATCTGGGCCCCCAATGCCCAGACTGGACGCTCATCGGCCCCCTGGTAATTTGAGTTTGAGACCCCTGGTCTAGACCTAACCGTAGCCAGAACCCTAACCTGAGGCCCGTTTGCATGTTTAATCAAGATGGTGGGTTACTGACGGCACACAACTGCAGTTAGCGGCTAGAAGCCTTTATTGGATTCCTCTCTCTCTCTCTCTTTCTCACAGATGTCTGATATACCCAGTGGTGTAGTGGTCCCTGGAGAAGTGGGCATTACCGCCATCTAGTGGTGTGGTGGTACCTGGAGAAGTGGGTATACTCTTAATGTTTTTAAGCAGCCCATACAGCACAGGATAAACGCCCTGTTTTGAGAAGTGGGTATACGCTTTGCTGACTGAAAAAAAAGTGGGTATACTCCGTTTATCTGCGTATACCCTGGACTACACCACTGGTTATACCCCGTTTGACCTGGGTTGCAGTTAGCTCAAAGAGTTGGTAACAGTATTTTGCACTTGAAAATTGTTATTGCTCATGTACAATGTCTGGATTTTGTATTGTCTTTTAAAAATGAATGGAATTGGTGTTCTTAAACCTGCACTGGGTGTCGTTTCTTCAATACATTAGTCATACATTCATCAACTGAACGCAGGGATCATGTTTAACACATATAGCACTAGGTATAAACACAGGTACCACATTGCAGAGTGCGAGAGGGGAGCGTGCCTATCTTCCCACATTTCTAGATTTTTCTGAAAACTAAACCCTATGGTCCCACATTTCCTGTTAAGCCCCAGTCGTTTTCGGGACAAAAACGCCTACAAATGCATGTCTAAAGTAAATGATCAATTCTTCCACAATTATACGGTCAATTTAAATTTTCTTGACATCTACGAACATCTACATATGTCAGAGAATGTATTCCCATGGTCAGAAATAGTCTGTCTGTTACTCTGCTAACCCTCTGCATAGGTCTGTGGGAACATAGGGCCTTATTTTCTAAATTGTCAGTAAAAAAAAATCCTTTGAAATGCGGGAACATAGGGCTGACCATGTGCAAGAGTGACCGTTGTCATTTTGTATGCGGCAGATTAGCTCTTACACCAAACATTATTTCTGTTGGTCCAATTCGTTGGATAGCTTCCATGCCGGTCCAAATGGTAGTGGAGAAATGTGCAGTGAGCGAAATCCCACAGGACAAACCATAAAACTATGTTCCGCTCCGGGACAGACATTTTAAAATGAGAAAATACTGGATGTAGTATTGTCGGAGAACCCAGTATTTCAGTTTAGCATGTTTCCCTAATCTCTGATGACATTATTTTATGATTTAGCACAGTACCTTTATTGCATATTGGTCCTTTAACTCTGAACAGTCACCATTTTATTTCTAGAAATCCATCAAGATGTGTAAGTATGTGAATATAGTGTAATTAACTATGACATGACCTATATTTGCTTTAGGATGCTAGTTCGTATTACCCAAATGAATGCAGTCAGACAATTGTAGACAAAATGATTTACTTTATGTATGAATGTGAAAGTCATATAAAAAAAAGCACAAAGCACATCATCTGTAATTTTTTGTCAATCAATGACCAGAGTTTGATTATTGTAAATTGTAAAGCTGGTCAGGTAGTGAGCTTTACTCTTCATGCACTGTGGTCAAAAAGATGCAAAATATGAATTAATAGTCTTATAAATATATATATATATATACATATTCATATAGCCTCTGGGCATTCTGAGATGGCAGGAGAGGGCATGGGAGAGCAGTGGTCTACCACTTCTCTACTGGTCGGGGACCGAACCGGCCACCCTACGGTTTCCAGCCCAAAACCCTAACCAGTAGGCCACGGCTGCCCCCATGGCATGGTGTTAGAAACAGCCCTTTCATCTATCCTCCACGCTTCCATAAGGTCAAATACACACTCCGCTCCGCTTCACTCCTCTGGTCAGCCAATGAGTTTCCATGATATAAACACATCAAACTCTGGCCAGCCAATGAGTTTCCATGATATAAATACATCCTCTATCAAGCATTGCTCTCCTCCTTCTCTCCTCCTGCTCTCCGCCTCTTTCGGTTCCAATTCCCCCTGTTGTCCCTGGAGCTGGTGGCCCAGAGGAAACACACTCTCCTTGCACTGACGGGGTCGTGGGTTCGAGACTGGACCAAGAAGAGAACGAGAGGGCTGACGGACCTGACAACTGGACAAGATGGCGTCAGAGGACACACGTGTGGCGAGGAAGAGAAAGGGGGGCGTACTTGGCCCCCCGAGGAAGTTCAGGTTGAACACAGGTGGTTATACACTTTTCCTGGTCGATCAACATAACTCCATTTATGGAGCCTGTAAAACAGCCAGACTAGCCACCACTAAAAGTACACACAGTTAAATTTAAGGGCTGTGGATTGATTCATTCATTCATTCATTCATTCATTCATTCCTTCCTTCATGTTGAGCATTCAGCCATCTTCTGGTATGTATTTTATTTTGATATTTCTACAATCTTCTGGAGCAACCAACCAGTTTTGAACCCACCACCTCAACTGCAGCCACTTACTTACTTACTTACGTACCTTACCATTTACCTCTTACACCACAGAGGACAACATACTAGACGTGATTTTCAAGCCCCTTTTGTTAGGCGCCATTAAATATCCACTAGAAATCCTTTTCCTGTCTTTTTGAGGTTGGAGTGTTTCATTGAAGTTTGTGAACACACAGGTCTCATCAGTCAAGCCCCTGAACCCCGCCCACACCTGTTCCAGAGGTAGCTTCTGATAGGGTGGTGTAGGCTGCCACTCTATCTCTCCCGCTTCTGATAGGTTGGTGAAGGCTGCCACTCCATCTCTCCCGCTTCTGATAGGGTGGTGAAGGCTGCCACTCCATCTTTCCTGCGGTGCATCTGCAGCAACCTGAGGGGCTGGTTAGTCCTTGAGCCACTATCGTTAGCGTCATCACAGACAGAGGGGTGACCTCTAGTGGCCAAAATAGGTAACTGCAGAATTAAAAGGGTCCGGTCATGGTTGACTGACTATAGAAATAATAAGAAACAGTTAGAGGAAAGTGTCTTTATAAGTGAAGACGAAGCGGATGACAATAGACAACAGCGAGACTGGAAAATAACCAGTAGTAACATCCAAAAGAGAACTCACTTTTTCACATAAAAAACATTTTCACTGTGTTTGCTAAGGCAACCCAGAGACGGCTGATCTCGACTGATCTGTCTCGGCGTCTCAGGTCGGCTACCCGTGTCTCATAATGTTGATGTTTAACACC
>NC_137921.1:3345743-3348243 GCF_963457725.1 Sprattus sprattus | reverse complement strand
ACACAATAACACACCAACAATACAGTATTACAACACTACAACACAATAACACAACAACAGCACAGTATTACAACACTACAACACAATAACACACCAACAATACAGTATTACAACACAACAACACAATAACACACCAACAATACAGTATTACAACACAACAACACAACAACAGCATAGTATTACAACACAACAACACAATAACACACCAACAACACAGTATTACAACACAACAACACAACAACAGCACAGTATTATAACACAACAACACAATGACACACCAACAATACAGTATTACAACACTACAACACAACAACAGCACAGTATTATAACGCAACAACACAATA
Organism: Sprattus sprattus; assembly: GCF_963457725.1. Classification (NCBI taxonomy): domain Eukaryota; kingdom Metazoa; phylum Chordata; class Actinopteri; order Clupeiformes; family Clupeidae; genus Sprattus; species Sprattus sprattus. Next base: position 3,347,899 of record NC_137921.1, on the reverse strand, counting down.
ACACACCAACAATACAGTATTACAACACTACAACACAATAACACACCAACAATACAGTATTACAACACTACAACACAACAACAGCACAGTATTACAACACAACAACACAACAACACACCAACAATACAGTATTACAACACAATAACACACCAACAATACAGTATTATAACGCAACAACACAATAACACACCAACAATACAGTATTACAACACTACAACACAACAACACACCAACAATACAGTATTACAACACTACAACACAACAACAGCACAGTATTACAACACAACAACACAATAACACACCAACAATACAGTATTACAACACAACAACACAATAACACACCAACAATACAGTATTACAACACTACAACACAACAACAGCACAGTATTACAACACAACAACACAATAACACACCAACAATACAGTATTACAACACAACAACACAATAACACACCAACAATACAGTATTACAACACTACAACACAATAACACAACAACAGCACAGTATTACAACACTACAACACAATAACACACCAACAATACAGTATTACAACACAACAACACAATAACACACCAACAATACAGTATTACAACACAACAACACAACAACAGCATAGTATTACAACACAACAACACAATAACACACCAACAACACAGTATTACAACACAACAACACAACAACAGCACAGTATTATAACACAACAACACAATGACACACCAACAATACAGTATTACAACACTACAACACAACAACAGCACAGTATTACAACACAACAACACAATAACACACCAACAATACAGTATTACAACACTACAACACAATAACACACCAACAATACAGTATTACAACACTACAACACAACAGGTTTGTCAAACCTTGAGGTCAATGGGAAACCCTGTTTTTCAAACCTTGAGGCCGGTGGTAAACTTGCTCCAACCCTTTTCCCACAGCAAACACCTCACTGCACTCTCACCCCAGTGTGTGTGTGTGTGTGTGTGTGTGTGTGTGTGCCCTTACCCCTCACCAAACTCTCGCCCCTGCCCCAGTGTGTTTGTGTGTGTGTGTGTGTGTGTGTGTGTGCCCTTACCCCTCGTTGCAGACGGCAGAGATGGTGTCCCCAAACTGCGCCCCATCAGCGTAGATGTATCGTCCGTTGGAAATCTCTCCAGCTGAACCACACGACCTCCCTGGGCAGGGATAACACACACACACACACACACACACACACACACACACACACACACACACACACACACACACACACACACAGTAAATTATAGCTAAAGCACTTAGTTAACCTAAAATCGTACAGGTTTACATTTACATTTAAGGCATTTAGCAGACGCTTTTATCCAAAGGAAGAGAACAATCAAGCCACGAGAAATAGAGACCTAGTGAACCAACAAATACTATTTGTCTGCCCAAATCACACACACACATGCCCACACACACACAAACACAAATGCCCACACACACACAAACACACATGCCCACACACACACAAAACACACACACACTGCAAAAATGCTTTTCTAACCTAGTGTTATTACTCTTATATTGAGATGAAAAAATCTAGTTGGTCTTGTTTCTAGCTAAATTGTACTTACCTAGTGCTCTTTGGTAAGGTTATTTTTGCCTATTTCAAGCAAATATTACTTATTTTAAGAAATCTTAACAAGCTAAATTTGCTTAACGCACTGGCAGCCAAATTTGCTTGTTTTAAGCCAAATTTGCTTAACGCACTGGCAGCCAAATTTGCTTGTTAAGATTTCTTAAAATAAGTAATATTTGCTTGAAATAGGCAAAAATAACCTTACCGAAGAGCACTAGGTAAGTACAATTTAGCTAGAAACAAGACCAACTAGATTTTTTCATCTCAATATAAGAGTAATAACACTAGGTTAGAAAAGCATTTTTGCAGTGTATAGTCACTGAGACAAACACACTTCCCTGGGGAGAGAAAACACCCACTGCAACACCACAAGACAAATACTGCTGAGCACGACACACACACACACACACACACACACACACACACACACACACACACACACGTCCTATGTGGTCACCCCTGCATGAATGTGGACAGTGTGTATCTGTGTTTGTACGCATGTGTGTGTGTTTGTCTTTGACAGTGTGCGTATCTGTGTGTGTG
>NC_137921.1:3338243-3343243 GCF_963457725.1 Sprattus sprattus | reverse complement strand
CCGCTGGACTGGAACCCTCTACCTGGACCCGGCGCTGAGACAGAGACTTGGGCACGGGACACACTGACTCTGAGGAGAAAACACACCAGTGACTAAAACACACATTCACAGCATCAGGGACTTAAACACACCAGTGACTAAAACACACGTTCACAACACCAGGGACTAAAACACACCAGGGACTAAAACACACGTTCACAGCATCAGGGACTAAAACACACCAGGGACTAAAACACACGTTCACAGCATCAGGGACTAAAACACACCAGGGACTAAAACACACGTTCACAGCATCAGGGACTAAAACACACGTTCACAGCATCAGGGACTAAAACACACGTTCACAGCATCAGGGACTAAAACACACGTTCACAACACCAGGGACTTAAACACACCAGGGACTAAAACACACGTTCACAGCATCAGGGACTAAAACACACGTTCACAACACCAGGGACCAAAGCTGCAGGGTTAGCCAGCTGAGGGGTACAGTAATACATGAGGCGAGCAACACCATCTATTGACCAGCCTCAGGCTGCTTTATCTGTACTAGGGCTGAGCATATGTATAGACAGTAGGCTGTGTGTTTGTGTGTGTCAGTAGGCTGGGGGTGTGTTTGTGTGTGTGTGTGTGTGTGTAGACAGTAGGCTGGGTGTGTGTGTGTGTGTGTGTGTGTGTGTGTAGACAGTAGGCTGGGTGTGTGTGTGTGTGTGTGTGTGTGTGTGTAGACAGTAGGCTGGGGGTGTGTGTGTGTGTGTAGACAGTAGGCTGGGGGTGTGTGTGTGTGTGTGTGTGTGTGTGTGTGTGTGTAAGCAGTAGGCTGGGTGTGTGTGTGTGTGTGTGTGTGTGAGTGTGTGTAGACAGTAGGCTGTGTGTGTGTGTGTGTGTGTGTGTGTGTGTGTGTGTGTGTGTGTGTGTGTGTGTGTGTGTGTGTGTGTGTGTGTGTGTGTGTGTAGACAGTAGTCTGGGAGCTGGAAGCTGTCTCAGCATGATTTCTGAGATAACAGTAATCCACACCACAAATTACACACACCTCAGCACTTTAACCCGCTGGGGTTCTAAGCACTTTAACCCACTGGGGTTCTATGCAGCAGTTGGTTCGACCCGTGTCTTACAGGGATCCCTGCACAGGTCTCCCATGTGGGACTGACACTTGGTCGGTGTTGTTTTCCACTCAGGTTGGTGTTGTTTTCCACTCAGGTTGGTGTTGTTTTCCACTCTAGTTAGTGTTGTTTTCCACTCAGGTTGGTGTTGTTTTCCACTCAGGTTGGTGTTGTTTTCCACTCAGGTTGGTGTTGTTTTCCACTCAGGTTAGTGTTGTTTTCCACTCAGGTTAGTGTTGTTTTCCACTCAGGTTAGTGTTGTTTTCCACTCAGGTTGGTGTTGTTTTCCACTCAGGTTGGTGTTGTTTTCCACTCAGGTTAGTGTTGTTTTCCACTCAGGTTGGTGTTGTTTTCCACTCAGGTTAGTGTTGTTTTCCACTCAGGTTAGTGTTGTTTTCCACTCTAGTTAGTGTTGTTTTCCACTCAGGTTAGTGTTGTTTTCCACTCAGGTTGGTGTTGTTTTCCACTCAGGTCGGTGTTGTTTTCCACTCAGATTAGTGTTGTTTTCCACTCAGGTTAGTGTTGTTTTCCACTCAGGTTGGTGTTGTTTTCCACTCAGGTTGGTGTTGTTTTCCACTCAGGTTAGTGTTGTTTTCCACTCAGGTTAGTGTTGTTTTCCACTCAGGTTAGTGTTGTTTTCCACTCAGGTTGGTGTTGTTTTCCACTCAGGTTAGTGTTGTTTTCCACTCAGGTTGGTGTTGTTTTCCACTCAGGTTGGTGTTGTTTTCCACTCAGGTTGGTGTTGTTTTCCACTCAGGTTGGTGTTGTTTTCCACTCAGGTTGGTGTTGTTTTCCACTCAGGTTAGTGTTGTTTTCCACTCAGGTTGGTGTTGTTTTCCACTCAGGTTGGTGTTTTTTCCACTCAGGTTAGTGTTGTTTTCCACTCAGGTTGGTGTTGTTTTCCACTCAGGTAAGTGTTGTTTTCCACTCAGGTCGGTGTTGTTTTCCACACAGGTTAGTGTTGTTTTCCACTCTAGTTAGTGTTGTTTTCCACTCAGGTTAGTGTTGTTTTCCACTCTAGTTAGTGTTGTTTTCCACTCTAGTTAGTGTTGTTTTCCACTCAGGTTAGTGTTGTTTTCCACTCTAGTTAGTGTTGTTTTCCACTCTAGTTAGTGTTGTTTTCCACTCAGGTTAGTGTTGTTTTCCACTCAGGTTAGTGTTGTTTTCCACTCAGGTTAGTGTTGTTTTCCACTGGCACTCAGGAAGCTGCTGTTTTCTTTGCAACATAATGTCACCACTAATCCCCTCTACTCTTTCACGTCACGCCACGCCACGTCAGATCACACTGCCCACACAGCTGACCTGACTCATATAGGAGCACCTCTCACACACACACACACACACACACACCTCACAAACACACACATACACACGCACACACACACACACACACACACACCACACAGTTGACCTGACTCATATAGGAGCACCTTCCACCAAACCACACCCAGTTGAGCCCCGCTCATTCTCTCTCTCACACACACACACACACACACACACCCAACACCCAGCCCAATTCCACTTCACATACCAACACACTCACACACACACACACACACACACACACACACACACACACACACACACACACACACACACCTCTACTCCACCACGGCTTAGATGATTACCCTAAATGTTTCTTCAGATGATATTCCTCATCGCTGTCTAGGACCTGGTGTTTCCCCCACCTTGACCATGCTGAGCACCCGTCTAATCCTCACACACACACACACACACACACACACACACACACACATATACACACTCACGCCACACACACACACACAAACACACTCACGCCACACACACACACACACACACACACACACACACACACACACACACACTCATGGCAATACCTTGAGTTAAGTCAAGCACACACTAGGACTACCAGGCAGTTGCATCACATGTAGGCCTACACTAATTCCCTTCTAATACAGGGGACTTTGTCACAACACAGAGATACGCCCTGGCAACGGTAACTAGGTATAGGTATCTGCCAGGTATCTACTGGGTATCTCCAGACAGGCAACACACACACACACACACATATCTACTGGGTATCTCCAGACAGGCAACACACACACACACACACACACACACACACACACACACACACACACTGAGTACGAGTAGGAGACACACACTAGTCAGGACACACACACACTGAGTATGAGTAGGAGACACACACCAGATAGAACAAACACACACACTTAGTACGAGTAAGAGACACACACTAGTCAGGTAACACACACACACACACACACACACACTGAGTACCTAGACACTCACCCTTGGCAGGATAGCTGTGCAATTCTGGCCATAAAGGCACAGGAAGTGACATCACTGAACGTCTGCATATTAGTGAGTGCTGCCAATTATCCTCCAAACAGAACTAACCCAATAGTGCTCCTGTTCCAAACAGAACTAACTAGACCGTGCTCCTGTTCCAAACAGAACTAACCAGACCGTCCTCCTGTTCCAAACAGAACTAACTAGACCGTCCTCCTGCTCCAAACAGAACTAACCAGACCGTGCTCCTGTTCCAAACAGAACTAACCCAATAGTGCTCCTGTTCCAAACAGAACTAACCAGACCGTCCTCCTGTTCCAAACAGAACTAACTAGAACGTCCTCCTGCTCCAAACAGAACTAACCAGACCGTGCTCCTGTTCCAAACAGAACTAACTCAATAGTGCTCCTGTTCCAAACAGAACTAACTAGACCGTGCTCCTGTTCCAAACAGAACTAACCAGACCGTCCTCCTGTTCCAAACAGAACTAACTAGACCGTCCTCCTGCTCCAAACAGAACTAACCAGACCGTGCTCCTGTTCCAAATAGAACTAACCCAATAGTGCTCCTGTTCCAAACAGAACTAACTAGACCGTCCTCCTGTTCCAAACAGAATTAACCAAACCGTGCTCCTGTTCCAAACAGAACTAACTAGACCGTGCTCCTGCTCCAAACAGAACTAACTAGACCGTGCTCCTGTTCCAAACAGAACTAACTAGACCGTGCTCCTGTTCCAAACAGAACTAACTAGACCGTGCTCCTGTTCCAAACAGAACTAGCCAAATCGTGCACCCATTCAAACAAAGTTCGTCACTTTCACACTATTGGATAACAAACGCATGTCAAGATATTTGTTCTGCTGTTCTTGGGATGAGTCGGCTTCCAAATGACCTCCCCAGCCATGGAAAACAATGGTGCAATTCTTGCTGCCAAACAAGTAGCTTTGCCACATCACACATTGCTTCTGCCAGTGAACCCAAGGATTATATGATGAAATATAAAGGATAAAATCTGTCTCCTCTCACAGAATCCCTAGAAGTTGAGATGTGTTCACTGATGTGTGATCAAGGCACCCACTCTCTGCTTAAGCCATGGTCACGTCACGTCACGTCACAGGGTTGTTTTGAACCAGATTTGTGAGCAGTGTTCTGAAGCATGTGTACTTTGGAAGCTCCACACAGTTTCGAAACGTCAGTATTAAGCGAGAATTTCTGGCAACAAACAAAGTTAGTTAAACCCCTTTAATGACATGGGATTGGATATCTTCCTGTTACAAATGTTAGTATTCTTGGATGTGTATAAATATTTCCACAAAATCAGTTGCTTAATATCAAATCTGGAAAGGGATATGTCCATGAGTAGGCTACAATATTGCTTAGGCACAATATTTAGCACAAATGTTTTTGAAAAGCACTGTTTGACACATAGCCTACCAGTTTCATCCAAACGAACCAGAGACAAACCCCATCAGTCTTTAGAAGTAATATTGATATTTCAGGGCAAAATGTTCTATGAGAAGGTGTTGTTTAATTCGCATATATGCAAACAAACAGCACTAAACGTGTTCCCGACTTTGCAAAATACTACTACGGAGCGCCCTTAGGG
>NC_137921.1:3303243-3305743 GCF_963457725.1 Sprattus sprattus | reverse complement strand
AGGAACCATGTCTCTATAACAGCAGGAGAGACACAAAGACAGAGAGAGGTTAGACAGTGAACAAAGAGATACAGAGAGAAGGGGGAGAGATGGAGAGAGAGGGAGAGAAAGAGGGACAGAGGGGAAGAGAGGGAGGGAGAGAAAGGAATGAAGACAGAGAGAGCTGGAGAGAAAGAGAGGAAAAGAGAGGAAGATAGGGAGGGAGAGAGAGAGAGAGGGAGATGAAAAGAGAGGAAGAGAGAGGGAGAGAGAGAGAGGGAGGGAGAGAGAGAGAGAGAAGGAGAGAGAGGAATAGAGAGGAATAGAAAGTGGTAATAAGAAAGAAAACCAGAGACTAGAAGCTGTCTGAAGTCTGAAGTTGAGAATTTAACAATGGGGAATTTATGAATCAAAACACATTCATGAGGCAGAGTTTTATCACACACACAAACACACACAGAGACAGACACAGAGACACACACACACACACACACACACACACACACACACACACACACACACACACACACACACACACACACACACACACACACACACACACAATCACACACACACAAACAGACACACACACACACACACACACACACACACACACACAGAAACTGAACCCATCCCTCAGCACAAACAGCATTAACCTTTAGAGGAGGAGACGCAAAAAGCAGCATTAGGAACAGGGAAATAAAAGCAATTTGGCGCAAATGCATTGGAATATTCAGAGAGCTCAAAGCAATCATCTGCCGCCTTTCTGAGAAAAACAACACGATTAGTGTGTGTGTGTGTGTGTGTGTGTGTGTGTGTGTGTGTGTGAGTGAGAAGAACAACACGATTAGGCGCCCCATATTAGATCTCTTGCCCAGCCAGTGACAGAGAGACCACAGAGCATAGACAAGAGAAAACACATTACCCCCCCCCCCCCCCGACACACACACACACACACACACACACACACACACACACACACACACACACACACACACACACACACACACATTAGCCTTCACAGAGCACAATTATCAGTGATGAGAAATACAAATGGACTAGTGCTTGGAATAAAAAGTCTCAGATTCCAACGTGTTCCACTCTTTCCCTTGTCTGGGAATTCCCGCCCCTTCACTGCATTGCATTTGCTCAGTTGGTCTGGCGAACTACTCAACAGCGGTCCACTTCACTCACGTAATTGGACACGCCTTTAACCAATCAGACCAACGATACTATACAACGATACAACGATCCGTAATAAAGCAAACACATCTTTTTTCTGTATGAATTGTTCCAGTTTGTGATTGGCTGCAAGGATCCTTACAATGCTGAACTAAACCTGTATAGCAAGTTTGCCAGACCGACTTCTGAAGGCAAAATCAAATTGGCCGGAAGAAGAGGGGCGGGACTTCCCAGACAACTCTTTCCCTGTTCACAAACAGAAAAGACACAGGAGATACGTCCATAGCTACAGGTGTGTCCAGAAGAACAGAAAAGACACAGGAGATACGTCCATAGCTACAGGTGTGTCCAGAAGAACAGAAAAGGCACAGGAGGAGATACGTCCATAGCTACAGGTGTGTCCAGAAGAACAGAAAAGACACAGGAGATACGTCCATAGCTACAGGTGTGTCCAGAAGAACAGAAAAGGCACAGGAGGAGATACGTCCATAGCTACAGGTGTGTCCAGAAGAACAGAAAAGACACAGGAGATACGTCCATAGCTACAGGTGTGTCCAGAAGAACAGAAAAGACACAGGAGATACGTCCATAGCTACAGGTGTGAACAGAAGAACAGAAAAGGCACAGGAGGAGATACGTCCATAGCTACAGGTGTGTCCAGAAGAACAGAAAAGGCACAGGAGGAGATACGTCCATAGCTACAGGTGTGTCCAGAAGAACAGAAAAGGCACAGGAGGAGATACGTCCATAGCTACAGGTGTGTCCAGAAGAACAGAAAAGACACAGGAGGAGATACGTCCATAGCTACAGGTGTGTCCAGAAGAACAGAAAAGACACAGGAGGAGATACGTCCATAGCTACAGGTGTGTCCAGAAGAACAGAAAAGGCACAGGAGGAGATACGTCCATAGCTACAGGTGTGTCCAGAAGAACAGAAAAGGCACAGGAGATACGTCCATAGCTACAGGTGTGTCCAGAAGAACAGAAAAGACACAGGAGATACGTCCATAGCTACAGGTGTGTCCAGAAGAACAGAAAAGACACAGGAGATACGTCCATAGCTACAGGTGTGTCCAGAAGAACAGAAAAGGCACAGGAGGAGATACGTCCATAGCTACAGGTGTGTCCAGAAGAACAGAAAAGACACAGGAGGAGATACGTCCATAGCTACAGGTGTGTCCAGAAGAACAGAAAAGACACAGGAGGAGATACGTCCATAGCTACAGGTGTGTCCAGAAGAACCCGACTCTAGGGGTGGGGCTCATCTCCCTCACAGAGAGGAAGGTAGAATGGTCCCAGGTAGACGCAAAACCAAAAAGACGAGTCAGGTAAACATTCAC
>NC_137921.1:3273580-3276080 GCF_963457725.1 Sprattus sprattus | reverse complement strand
CTGAACACGCTTCTCTCCTGTGTCTGAACTGAACACGCTTCTCTCCTATGTTTGAACTGAACACGCTTCTCTCCTGAGTCTGAACTGAACACGCTTCTCTCCTGTGTCTGAACTGAACACACTTCTCTCCTGTGTCTGAACTGAACACGCTTCTCTCCTGCGTCTGAACTGAACACGCTTCTCTACTGTGTGTGAACTGAACACGTGTCTGTACTGCGTCTGAACTGAACACGCTTCTCTCCTGTGTCTGAACTGAACACGCTTCTCTCCTGTGTGTGAACTGAACATGCTTCTCTCCTGTGTCTGAACTGAACCCGCTTCTATCCTGTGTGTGAACTGAACACGCTTCTCTCCTGTGTCTGAACTAAACATACTTCTCTCCTGTGTCTGAACTGAACACGCTTCTCTCCTGTGTCTCTCGGCTGCACCTGCTGAAGATACAGCTCAGCTTTCCATTCATGACAACTCATGCTTATGATATGCTTATGTGAAATATGAAGTTTCTGATGTCATAAAAGCATTTTGTAGTATGTGTTTTTCTGCTACTTTAGAAAATAGGTGATTATTTTTGTAACTTTTAAGTCCATATAATAAAGGCAATTTCTACAATAAAGCCAAAACGATGGTGTTGCTGATAATGTTTGTCTGTGTGCAGTGGTGGACGAAGTAAACCAATTGTGTACTTGAGTAAAAGTACAGTTACATTGCATTGAATATTACTCAAGTAAAAGTAAAAGTATTCACCTCATTTTTTTATTTGAGTAGAAGTACAAAAGTATCTGCCTTCAAAAATACTTAAGTACTAAAAGTAAAAGTATTTTTTTTTTTAACTGTCACATCAAAACCCCTACTTGAACAGGTGAACAATGCTTTACATTTGCCTAATCAAACCCAAAATACTCAAAACTATATTATCTTGAAGTAAGACCAAGTGGTTTTGAAGCAACAACACAAAAAGCATTTCTTCAAGTTTCATTATTTTATTTTCCATTAATTTCACTTGTCATAAACAGAGTAGTCAATAGCATAGGAATGAATTGCGAAGTTCACTTCGCTTGGCCATGAATTTGACTGTGTCCCCGGCGTTAACGTTTGGTGAGGGAGGCTGTATAGACCCTTTCTGGCACTTAGAATCTGGCACTTAGCATCTCCACAGATCATTTGGGTGCTAGCATATTGCTTTGGATAAAAGCACCTGTTAATCAAAGTTCAAAGTTCAAAGTTCAAAGTACTTTATTTGTCATTGCCACAAAGACAACGAGACAGTAGAGGCAACCAGACTTCTTACACAGCTAAATAATAATAAATAACAATTAATAAATAGATTCATAAATATCATACATAAAATAATAATAATAAAAATAATAAATGCAATATATTTCCATATCTCCATATTTCCATATTAAGGTGCATCAAGTGTTAGAGTGCACAGTCCAAGGGGGGCGGGGCGGGCTGGGCCGGGGGGAGATGAAGGGGGGTGGGGGGGTGGGGGGGTGGTGTGGGTAAGCTGTTGAGGAGCCTTATTGCACAGGGATAGAAGCTCTTTGCCATCCTGGAGGTGCGTGCCTTTTTTGATCTGAACCTTTTCCCTGATGGGAGTAACAGGAACAGATGATGGGCAGGATGAGAAGGGTCTGTGAGGATGCGTTTAGAGCGCTGCAGGCAACGGGAGGAGGAGATGGACAAGATGTCGGGCAGCTCTACTCCAATGATCCTTCCCGCTGTTTTAATCAGCCTCTGGATGGCTGCCTGCTCCGCCTTTGTACAGCTGGAGGACCATACATTCAGGCAGTATGTAAGCACACTCTCTATAGCGCAGCGGTAGAAATTGTACAGCAGCCTCTGAGGAAGGTGTTCTTTCCTCAACTTCCGGAGGTAAAAGAGGCGTTGCTGGGCCTTCCCTAAAACGGAAGCTGTGTTTTTGACCCAGGACAACTCCTCCGTCAGTGTCAGACCCAGAAACTTTAGAGAGGTGACACGCTCAACCTCTTCACCGTTGATGTAGAGTGGGAGATGGTGATTATGCTGGGAAGACTTCCGGAAGTCAATGATCATCTCTTTTGTTTTCTTAATGTTGAGATTGAGGTTGTGCTCCGAACACCAGACTGCCAGGTTTCCCACTTCTTGCCTGTAGGCAGCCTCATCGTTGTTGGAGATGAGGCCAAGCACTGTTGTATCATCTGCAAATTTGAAGATGTAGTTGGATGGGCAGGAGGGAGCACAGTCATGGGTGTAGAGGGTGTATAAAAGTGGGCTGAGCACGCAACCTTGTGGGGCGCCAGTGCTGATGGTCAGATTTGAAGAGTGATGCTTCCCCAGTTGTACACTCTGTGTGCGTTTGGTCAGGAAGTCCAATACCCAGTTACACAGTGCAGCATTGAGGTTTAAGTCCTGAAGTTTGGAGATGAGTTTGCCTGGAAGGATTGTATTGAATGCAGAACTGTAATCTATAAAGAGAATACGGATGTAAGTGTTCTTTAACTCCAGGTGCTCCAGTGCA
>NC_137921.1:3261080-3263580 GCF_963457725.1 Sprattus sprattus | reverse complement strand
ACAAACACACACACAAACACACACACACACACACACACACACACACACACACATATAGCATAAGGGATCTTGGATATTCCCCAAAAATATCATCTTTGATCACTGTCACATTCATATAGCGACATTTTGACATCCATATGTTCGAAACATTTGAGAAAGCAGGGTCTGCTTTGCCCATGGAACCTTCCCTCATGGCCCCCTGAGCCCTCATAGGCCCGTTCATTAATCCATCCCTGGAAGCATGCTAATGCACTAGTGCTACTGTAATGGGCTCTGTAGCGATATGCTAACGTGCTAGTGCTACTGTAATGGGCTCTGTAGTGATATGCTAACGTGCTAGTGCTACTGAAATGGGCTATGCACACGCTCTGTAGCGATATGCTAATGCGCTAGTGCTACTGTAATGGGCTATGCAAATGCTCTGTAGCAATATGCTAATGCGCTAGTGCTACTGTAATGGGCTATGCACACGCTCTGTAGCGATATGCTAATGCGCTAGTGCTACTGTAATGGGCTATGCAAACGCTCTGTAGCAATATGCTAATGCGCTAGTGCTACTGTAATGGGCTATGCACACGCTCTGTAGCAATATGCTAATGTAATGGGCTATGCACACGCTCTAGCGATATGCTACACACACACACACACACACACACGCACACACACACACACACACACACCACACACACACACTCACACAGTCATACACAAACACAGAGACATACACAAATACACACACACACACAAAGTCCTTCACACACACACAAAGTCTTTCAAACACAGACACACTGTCACACACACACAAACACACGGACAAACACACAATAAGTCATACACACACAGACATACACAAACACAGAGACATACACACATGCACACACACACACAGACACACACACACACACACACACACACACACACACACACACACACACACACACAAACACACACACACACACACACACACACATACACACACGCAAACACACACAGACACAGACACCATCCATCCTCTCTCTCCTCCTCCTCTCTTCTATCTTCTCTCTCTCTGTCCCTCCATCCTCTCTCTCCTCCTCCTCCCTTCTCTCTGTCCCTCCATCCTCTCTCTCCTCCTCCTTCTCCTCTCTTCTCTCTCTCTGATGCTCCATCCTCTCTTCTCTCTTTTCTCTCTCTGTCCCTCCATCCTCTCTCTCCTTCTCCTCTCTTCTATCTTCTCTCTCCCTGTCCCTCCATCCTCTCTCTCCTCCTCCTCTCTTCTCTCTCTGTCCCTCCATCCTCTCTCCTCCTCTCTTGTCTCTCTGTCCTTCCATCCCTTCTCTCCTTCTCCTTCTCCTCTCTTCTCTCTCTCCATCCCTCCATCCTCTCTCTCCTCCTCATCCTCTCTTCTCTCTTCTCTCTCTCTCCCTCCATCCTCTCTCTCCTCCTCCTTCTCCTCTCTTCTCTCTCTGTCCCTCCATCCTCTCTCTCCTCCTCCTCTCTTCTCTCTCTGTCCCTCCATCCTTTCTCTTTTCCTCCTCTCTTCTCTCTCTGTCCCTCCATCCTCTCTCTCCTCCTCCTCTCTTCTTTCTGTCCCTCCATCCTCTCTCTCCTCCTCCTTCTCCTCTCTTCTCTCTCTCTGTCCCTCCATCCTCTTTTCTCCTCTCACTCGACAGATCTACTGGCTAAGAGGCCCTGTAGAACCTGATAATGTAATAATTTCCTGATAACGTAATAACCCTGATAATGTAATAAAAAAATCCCTCATAAGTCCCTAAAAGATGTAATAAAACCTGATAATGTAATAATATCCCAATAATGTAATAAAGTGCATTTCCCAATAATGTAACAATCGCCATACCAATAATGTAATAAAATGTTACATTAATTGGAAGTTATTACATTATCAGGTTAGCCTCAATTTTGCAGAACCTGATAATGTAATAAATTCCTGATATTGTAAAAACTTTGTTCAGTGCTGAAATGTTGGGACACCAGTTATTCAGACCAAGTAGTGATGCTGTGTAGACAACCACCCACTATTGTTTTGCTCATATTTTGATCCCAATGGTATAGGCCTTGTAGAACCTGATAATGTAATAATTTCCTGATAACGTAATAACCCTGATAATGTAATAAAAAATCCCTCATAAGTCCCTAAAAGATGTAATAAAACCTGATAATGTAATAATATCCCAATAATGTAATAAAGTGCATTTCCCAATAATGTAACAATCGCCATACCAATAATGTAATAAAATGTTACATTAATTGGAAGTTATTACATTATCAGGTTAGCCTCAATTTTGCAGAACCTGATAATGTAATAAATTCCTGATATTGTAAAAACTTTGGTCAGTGCTGAAATGTTGGGACACCAGTTATTCAGACCAAGTAGTGATGCTGTGTAGACAACCACCCACTATTGTTTTGCTCATATTTTGATCCCAATGGTATAGGCCTTTAGACTCGCAAGCCAAACCTGTACAGCAAGAAGCTGTACAAGGGTCTGGCACAACACAAT
>NC_137921.1:3251080-3253580 GCF_963457725.1 Sprattus sprattus | reverse complement strand
TGATTTTTTTGTAACTTTTAAGCCCATATAATAAAGGCAATTTCTACAATATAGCCAAAACGATGGTGTTGCTGATAATGTTTGTCTGTGTGTGTGTGTGTATGAAACGTAGTGTGTGGGTGTTAGATAGTGTGAGTAGGTAAGTGTTTGTGCTACCTCAGGACTCCGGAGCTGCATACAATTATATTTATTCAACAACAACAATCTTATTGGGCACAACCACGTCCTAGCAGGCCAGAAAGAGGCACACACCCACTCTCAGAGAGAGAGAGCGAGAGAGTGTGAGTCATATTTCAAGTCAAGTCAAGTCATAATTATTTATATAGCACATTTAAAAACAGCTCACGCTGACCAAAGAGCTTTTTCAAAAAAAAAAATATAACTAAGTAAAAAATCTAATAGAAAAACAGAAGCAACACACTCAACTATCTATCTATATACACATCAAAAGAACAGAAACACCTCTAACAGAAGGCACATATGCAAATGATCAAATAAATTCAGGGGAATCCAAATGCTAAGGAATAAAAGTAGGTTTTGAGCCTGAACTTGAAGGTGTCAATAGAGGGGGCAGATCTTATAGACATGGGGATGCTGTTCCACAGTCTAGGGGCTGCAACAGCAAAAGCGTGGCCACCCCTGGATTCAAGTTTAAGAGAGAGAAAGAGAGATAGAGAGAGAGAGATAGAGAGAGAGAGAGAAAGAGAGAGAGAGAGAGAGAGAGAGAGAGAGAGAGAGGGGAAAGAGAGAATGACTAAAAAGTTAGTTCTACAAAACCTATGCTCTTAAGAACCAGATTGTTTTATCTTCTTGCTTGTCCTATCTGATGGCCTGTGTGTGTGTGCGTCTGTAATTGGTGGCGTTCTGACTAACTTTGAGTGTCAGTGTATGTGTGTGGGTGGTTGGTTATATGCGTGTGTATGTCAAGATGACGTGTGTATGTGTGTGGTTGTTTGTGTGTGTGTGTGTGTGTGTGTGTGTGTGTGTGTGTCTATGTAATAAGGGATGGTCGGTCTGTGTGTGTGTGTTTGTCAAGATGAAATACCACAGCGTCCGTCACCCCTCTCTCTCGCTCTCTCTCCCTCCCTCTCTCTCTCTCTCTCTCTCTCTCTCTAACCCTCTCTCCTTTCCCCTCTATCTCTGTGTGTAATATGTGAAAGTGTGTGTGTGTGGTAGTGTATGTGAGTGTTTGAAATGTTGTGAGTGTGTGTTTGTGAACTGTGTGTGTGTGTGTGTGTGTGTGTGTGTGTGTGTGTGTGTGTGTGTGTGTGTGTGTGTGTGTGTGTGTGTGTGATGTGATGTGATGTGATGTGTGTGTGTATGGTAGTGTGTGTGTGTGTGTGTGTGTTTGTGATGCGTGCTTGTGTGCGTGTGTGTTTGTGATGCGTGCTTGTGTGATTGTGTGTGTGTGTGTGTGTGTGTGTGTGTGTGTGTGTGTGTGTGTGTGATGTGATGTGATGTGAGTGTGTGTATGGTAGTGTGTGTGTGTGTGTGTGTGTTTGTGATGCGTGCTTGTGTGCTTGTGTGTGTGTGGTAGTGTGTGTGTGTGTGTGTGTGTGTGTGTGTGTGTGTGTGTGTGTGTGTGTGTGTGTATGGTAGTGTGTGTGTGTGTGTGTGTGTGTGTGTGTGTGTGTGTGTGTGTGTGTGTGTGTGTAGGCCCCTTCTCTAGCCAGGCATCCGTGGCCTCAAACCACACCACAGGCGAGCCAGACGTGCTCTAAAGCCAACCGATGGAACGGCTGCTTCTTAGAGAGAGCCTGCTCAGAAAACACACACACACAGAAACACACACAGACACACACAGACACACACAGACACACACACACACACACACACACACACACATACACACACACACACACACACACACACACACACACACACACACACACACACACACACACACACACACACACACACACACACACACAGCCCATCTGCTTGTGTTTTTATTCCAAAACAAAACAGAATAAGTGACTTTTGGATGCATGTTTTATAATATTACCAGAACGATTAGGCTTTAACCCCGTGTGTGTGTGTGTGTGTGTGTGTGTGTGTGTTTGTATATGTGTGTGTGTGTGTGTGTTTTCTAATAACACCAGACAGATGAGGCTATACGAGCAGAGACATAAAGAAAGAGGGAGAAGGGGGGGGATGGAAGCTGTGATGTTTCTGGTGGAAGGAGTACGTCACCGTGGCAAACGCACACACACGCACACACACAAACACACACACACACACACACACACACACACACACAGATACACTCACACACACACAGATACACACACAGATACACACAGAGATACACACTGACACATCAGTTCCGTTACAGGGAGGGACAGGAAGAGCCTCTCAGCGCTCACAGTCTGCCTTACTTAACACAACTCTCTGCCTGCTGGGATCAGAAGGACACAAGAAGACTGAACTGAACAGAACACAGAACACAGAACTCAGAATGGAGACCTCAGTGGCCATGAGTGAATGTCTGCTGCTGTTT
>NC_137921.1:3223580-3226080 GCF_963457725.1 Sprattus sprattus | reverse complement strand
TACCATCTCTTCTGTTCTCAGACATCTGATGCAGGTGGACGTGCATGGCGATTTAAAGAGACAACAACAACATCAACAACAACAAAAGAGACAACAATAACAACAACAGCAGCTGGTAGAACTTATGTGAAACACCGCAGTTCGTTCAAATCCCGTGTGGCTGTTGAAATTCTTCTGAAATAATTACCAAGGTCTACCCATGTGTTTATCTTAGACTTGGCTATCTTTCACTTAAAAATCTATTATGGAGAAAAGAACTAAAAAATGTAAATGACGAAGAACAAAAACAGATAACAGATTTCCCTTGCATCCTGATTGGCAACCTAAAGGCTTCTACTATATATATATATATATATATATACGGCTGTCACCAATAAAGGGTCTGAGATATGTTCAGCACCAAACAAGCAGATGTATGCAAATGCGGAGACATCAGCTGGCGAGGGATAAGATCCATTGAAACTGAACACAATGCGAAGAATATTACTCCATCAATCAGCGGCTCAGGAAAGGACAATTTCAGACAAAGAAATCCCCAAATCCACACGACAGGTCCGTTGCTCCTCCCACCACTGCCAGGCCTGCGTGCCGATTGGCCGATCCAGCAGAGTACTCTACGCCGATTGGCTGCGTGGTTCTGCCAGGCGTCCGAGGTCCGTATTCTCAGTCGGGATCCGAGTGCAGTAGCCGGACGCTTCCCTGTTTGCGAACATTTCGAAAAGTGGACCCCTTATTCTTGTTGACACATTTGATGAAGTAACAACGGGACGCATGAAGGTAAACTATCGGTTCTTTTTCCGTGTTATTCACCAGCCGGGGATTGCGGGTAGTACAATCAGTGATAGTGGTTTCTCATCGGACCACCCGGACCATAGATGGATACTTTCTGTTAAGACTTCATGTCGTGATCTGTCCCGTGCTCTCATCTGTTCAGTCGAGAGTCTTTACACACAGTCCCGTTTCAGATATGTTCGGTGCAGTCGGTAGAGATGCGTACTTTTTCCTCATGGCCCGAGAAGCATAGATAGTGTATTATTAGGATCAGTGGTGTAGTGGTCCCTGGAGAAGTGGGTAGCCTATACTCTTAACATTTTTAAGCAGCCCATACAGCACAGGATAAACGCCCTGTTTTGAGAAGTGGGTATACTCAATGCTGACTGAAAAATAAGTGGGTAGCCTATATTCCGTATACCTGCGTATACCCTGGATATACACCATTGGACCCGGGAAGCATAGATAGTGTGTTAGGAATGAGCGACTCTTAGATGTCCATATTGATAAACCCAGTGGCGATCTTGTCCGGCACCTGCTCGTAGATACCTGGCTGTCACCGCTGGTTCCAATGTCTACGCGAATGTGTCGGGAGCAGGATCTGAGCGTGGGGGTACGGACAGTTGTAATGACTTTGACAGGGGCACGGGTGGGGTGCGGGTGGGGTACGCGTCGGACCGGGCAGCCCGTTGCCCTAAATAATTCATCGGGCTTTCATCCCTCCGTGCACCCCTTTGTGTGAGTCCGTGAGACCGGCGAAGGGCGTCATGTGTGCTGCGTGCCTCGTGGAGCTGTTCAGTGGCGGTTGAAAACACACACACACACACACACACACACACACACATGTAGGAGTAGCGGAGAGGCTGCGTGCTCACATTCTTTCTCACGATTCTTGAACAAGGGAACCCGCCGCGAGCCCTGTGTGTGGAGGACGCTGCGCGCTGCCTCAAATAATCCCCGAGTTAGCAGGTGCCATAAATCCACGCGCCCCGAGGGCGCATCATCATCCTCTGTTTAATTACCGATTACCGGGCAGAACCATATCGAGGCTACTACAGACGGCAGACAGCGCGAGTCTGGGTGTCGCGGATTAACACTGCATTATAATAATCCAAATTGGCGCTAATCAGTGTTTACATGCTTGAACGCCCCCAATGCGTCGCCTTCTTGAAACGCGTCGCGAGCGTCTCATCCAGGAGCAGGAATGCGGTCGGGCCGGTGTCTGTGTGTGGTGGCGTCTGCGCGCTCTGTTGTGACCGGACCAGGACGAGATCTGAAGGACCTGGCGGTTTCTGCCGAAGGGGTCTGTTGTGGTTACTTTAAGGGTTCCCCTAAGGGTGTGAGTTTGTGTGTGTGTGTGTGTGTGTGTGTGTGTGTGTGTGTGTGTGTGAGAGACAGAGGGAGAGAGAGTAGTGTGTGTGAGTGATTGTTGTGCTTGGCGTGATGCAAGACTGGCTAATGGTTTCTTGGTGCTCCCAACTACAAGCAATCATGGTTTAGTCTTTCCTGATCAGAGCGGTGGATGGGACTTCTGTAAAGGCCAGTTTCCTTCAACGGTGACCTGACCCGTGTGTGTGTGTGTGTGTGTGTGTGTGTGTGTGTGTGTGTGTGTGATGGAGAGAGAGAGAGAGCGAGAGAGAGAGTGAGATAAAGAGGGAGCCGGTGTGTGTGTGTGTGTGTGTGTGTGAGAGAGAGAGAGAGAGAGAGTGGGATAGAGAGAGAGCAGGTG
>NC_137921.1:3208580-3211080 GCF_963457725.1 Sprattus sprattus | reverse complement strand
AGTTTGATACTGTAGCGATCACACAGACACTACTAGTATGAATCAACAATGACTTTATTGGCCGTTATGATTTCGGCTGAACACATACGTTTCTGTGGCTGCTCTCATAGAACTTCCAGCACAAGAGACACAACAACAAGTTACACGTTCTCTTAACCGGGTGCCCCCGCCCCCCTGGCTACTCTGCCAGCCCCCCGCAGCGCATAGCAACACATGAGCTGCTGCGGCTGACAGAGAGCCAGGACACAGGCACACAGACAACACTATGAACATGAACACATTAAACATACTGGTCGTTACAATACAATGAAGCCCGGTCTGCTCATATACACAACAGCTAACATTAACGTTAGGTATTACGAACGTTAAGTGCATGAAAAATACAACTCACCATAACTCTGAATCAGTGCTTGGTCTCCATGTGCCGAAGCAGTTTTGAAGGCTTCATTTGCTCGTTTGTTAGCTTGTCGCCACATATTAAACAGAGCGGACTTGGTGCTTGAGAATCACCTGTTGCAATAAACCCGTATTTTAAAGTAGCCTATGACTCCTGGTATTGTCTTTTAAAAGAAGCTTTCTTTTTTTGAGGTTCTAGGCTCCTCTTCTGGCTCCTTAATTGACCGTTTCACCTTTGCAAAGAAGCTCTCCAAAGATGTTTGTTTTATTACTAATTTTCGCTAGTATGCGGGCTTTTTTTTTTGAGTGACATATCACGTGAACGAGACAAGCGTCTTGACGTGACAAGAGGCACAGGCGAATGTTACGTCCGGGAAAATCCGGTAGTTTTTCAAAATAAAACACCTTTCAGACTCCAATAATTAATACAGCGGAAATTATATAAATTATTTATTCTTTCTGTGCGGCCCGGTAACAAATACCTCACGGACCGGTACCGGGCTGCGGCCCGGTGGTTGGGGACTGTCAAGCTAAAAAGGCACCGGATGCCAAAAAGAGCCCGGGTGACGTAATGTTGACTTTCGAACGCCTCTTGAGTGACAGTTTCTATGCCAACGTTAGCATTACGTAATCCGGTCACCACGTAGGCCGGGCGCTTATTAGCTTTAAGTCTCAGAGTCGTTCGAAAGCCATCAGCTACTTTTTAGTCGCTTAATATTGTGCCTTAACGGACACTACGCACCCGGACACTTTTTAGCTATCAGTCAGAGAGTCTCAAGAGTTGTTCGAAAGCCATCAGGTACTTTTTACACGCTTAATATTGGCTGCCGGTCTTTTGTAAGTAAGCACACATCAACAGGTTTCGCGCGCTAGCATCTATATTGCTAATAGCAATTCCTCCTTTTGTGCGACAATATTAAGCGACTAAAACGTAGCTGATGGCTTTCGAACTACTCTTGAGACTCTCTGACTGATAGCCAAAAAGTGTCGGGGTACATAGTATCCGTTTAGGCACAATATTAAGCGAATAAAAAGTTTTAGCTACACCTGCCTGCTGGTAACCTGTAAGTTAGCAATGTCCGCTAGCATGTCAAAGCTAGCAAGCCCCCGTTGTTCTTTAGTAAAATGTTGTGCAAACAATGTCCTGTTTTGTTCAAATTTAATTGTGGGTGCCGTCAGATATGTCTTAAAATCACAACACATTAAGGACTTAATTTCTTAATTTAAGCACAACAACAGATGAATAGCTTCAAGCTAACAAGATAGCTCGTTACACTAGCACGAGCTAGCTAATGAAATGTGCTTACTTTGATACTATAACCAACTAGCGAATCAACCACTTTCCTACCAAAGTCAAACATCAAGCACATGGTTGTTTTGGTTGGTTTATTGCAGGTCAAATACAAGCAAGCTGGTCTCAGGTAGCAAAGTACAATGCAAGATGCTCTGAGGTAAATCGCGTTAGGGTGACGTATTGTCGTTGGCATAGCAACTGTCACTCAAGAGTCGTTCGAAAGTCAACATTACATCATCCGGGCTCTTTTAGGCATCCGGTGCCTTTTTAGCTTGACAGGACCACTGCTATAGGGGACTAGATGGACAAATACATTTAACCAGCCAGTATCTGGGAGTGCTAGTGCAGAGAGTATTACTGTGTGTGTGTGTGTGTGTGTGTGTGTGTGTGTGTGTGTGTGTGTGTGTGTGTGTGTGTGTGTGTGTGTGAGAGTGTGTGTGTGTGTGTGTGTGTGTGTGTGTGTGTTTGTGTGTGAGTGTGTGTGAGAAGAGGAACATTTCTATGTGCTCACAAATATCATTACATCTAGTCAATTAGCTAAGAGTCTTTGTAACGGCTCTGCCTCCCTAGGGCTATATATCTGATGCCACACACACACACACACACACACACACACACACACACTAGGGCTATATCCCTGATGACACACCTGCCCCTATCTCACACACACACACATTTCCCAAGGGAGACAACACTGAAGGGATGATTGGTGCCCTCAGGATATCCACTCCACTGTGAGTGTGTGTGTGTGTGAGTGTGTGTGTGTGTGAGTGTGTGTGTGTGTGTGTGTGTGTGTGTGTGTTAGTGGGT
>NC_137921.1:3161571-3166571 GCF_963457725.1 Sprattus sprattus | reverse complement strand
CACACACACACACACACACTCTGGGGTTGTGACACACACAACTTTACCGCTCTTCCTGACCCCACTCCGTCAGCTCTTGGCCTCAGTTTAGATCCCTTCCTCCCTCCGTGGGTCTTACCTGAGTTTATGATTCTGACCTGATGGTGTTTGTTGTTTACATGTTTACATGTTGACATGTTTACAGTGGGAACTCCAGACGTTCTTCTTCTCCTACTGATGACTCCCTTGGTGGCGTAGGCTGCTCCTGACTGCATGGTTTTATAATGTTGTTTATAATGTTGTGTCCTGATTTTTTTATACCTCAACAAGCCTGCCCTCTAGTGGCCACAGAGAGCTTTTTATACTACTGCAATCACTTCTTAACGATCCATTCCCCTTATGACATCGGTCACACCTATGCGTTGGAATGCGTTGATTCGTCGGGGTTAACGGATCCCCATTCTCTTTGAATGGGGTGTCGTCATCTTGTGGCTCCGTTCAGTTCGGCAAAGGATGACGTCACCCCATTGAAAGTGAATGGGGATCCGTTAACCCTGACGCATCAACGCATTCCAACGCATAGGTGTGACCGGGGTGTTATACTACTGCAATCACCTCTTAACGACCCATTCCTCTTATACTACTGCAAACACCTCTTAATTATTCATTGCCCATTGGTTTTTCTTTTGAATCTTATGATCCTGAAAGTATATTTTTAAACATGGCGTACTCAGAAAAGTCTGTTCCGTCATCTTTGTATTTTATTCCTGAATTTAAATAAAAACCATTCTCTATTATTAAACTTGTGTGTGTGTGTGTGTGAGATGAACTTCTTGTAGTACTAAATTCTGAGTGTGTGTGCACGCACTATTTTGCAACTGTATGTGTAACATGTCGATAAGAAACTGGTCATTAGTGGTTTAACATTTTCTAAATGTGACACAGGTGTGTGTGTGTGGTCAGCATAAACAGAAAGCGCTGCATGGGAGATTAAAGGCAACCAGTGCAACTTTCGAGGCTTAAAAATAAATATTACATTTCTAGTCTGTTTTACACGTAGTAAGTTTCAATAACTCCATACCATTACATATCGACATTCAAGGAGCCTTGAAAAGACTAGAAATTGAATGTTTATTTTTCATTGAATGTTTATATAAAGTTGCACTGGGTGCCTTTAAATGTCAGTTTAGTATACTGTATGTCGTAGTTCATGAGTTACTTGGGATGCCTGCAAGTGGCTGGAACTCAGGTCTGCAGTATTTAGTTAGATTAGTTTCATAATTCACAAACAAACGAAACGCGTTTCAAACCAACGACACGAGAGTTGCAAACAAATGAAACGCGATTCAAACAAACGAAACGCCATTCATAAATGTATTTCATGTTTTTGAAACTGTGAAACTGAAATTTGTGAAACTGCATGCGTTAGGAAAGTTCCAAAAATCCACACGAACGAATGCAGGGATTTGTAACTCATGTTCGTCGGGTTGCAAACAAATGTCATGGTGTCATTTATTTGTGAATCACAAAATACATTTGTGAAACATGAAATACATTTGTGAATCGCGTTTCGTTTGTTTGCGACTCACGTTTCGTTGGTTTGAAACGCGTTTAGTTTGTTTGTGAATTATGAAACTAATCTAACTCCATACTGCAGGGACCGAGAAAACACACACACACACACACACACACACAAACAAAAACACACACAACAACTCCAGCAGTGCTTTGTGACACTCCTTTATTAGCTGAAGGGAGCTGATTAGGGCTGCAGCAACAGAAGGGTATGTTACAGGATGGGGGGGGGGGGGGGGGGGTCTTAACCAATCCGTCCTCTCCTCTCCTCCTGACGCCTCGGTCTGACGTGGGATCAGTCTGAGACAGAGGGGGGCAAGGAGCTACACAGACTCCAGACCACAGAGACAGACACACAGCTCAGTAAGGGATCATTTCACTCAGGTTAACGTTGTGCACGAATCAGACTCGTCAGAGAGAAGAATGCAGAGGGGAGGAGAGGGGGGGCTTTCAGTTTTCTTTTATTTTTGTGTGTTTTAAGTCTTTTTATTTCCTTTTTTTTGCAAAAAACGTTATTTTGGTTACTGCAGGGTTTTCTTTGCTGGGTGAGTTTGAGTTAGAAAAGGCTGAGGTAACGAGAGATCAAGATGGAGAGGAGGAATAGAGAGGGATCACAAGGAGTGAGAGAAAGAGAGGGATCACAAGGAGTGAGAGAAAGAGAGGGATCACAAGGAGTGAGAGAAAGAGAGGGATCACAAGGAGTGAGAGAAAGAGAGGGATCACAAGGAGTGAGAGAAAGAGAGGGATCACAAGGAGTGAGAGAAAGAGAGGGATCACAAGGAGTGAGAGAAAGAGAGGGATCACAAGGAGTGAGAGAAAGAGAGGGATCACAAGGAGTGAGAGAAAGAGAGGGATCACAAGGAGTGAGAGAAAGAGAGGGATCACAAGGAGTGAGAGAAAGAAGAGAGAACAAGAAGAGTGAAGAGCTAATGCTGGCTAAAGAGGCATAGATGTCAGCCCCCACACACACACACACACACGCACGCACGCGCACGCGCACACGCACACGCACACGCACACGCACACACACACACAAACTCTTGGAGCGTAAGTGGTGTTGAGATCTTGCACTGGTGGTTTTGAAACAGAAAAACAGCATGTGACATGAGCATAGCAACCAGATCCAGTCCATCAGTGTGTGTGTGTGTGTGTGTGTGTGTGTCTGTGTGTGTGTGTGTCTGTGTGTGTGACATGAGCATAGCAACCAGATCCAGTCCATCAGTGTGTGTGTGTGTGTGTGTGTGTGTGTGTGTATGTGTGTGTGTGTGTCTGTGACATGAGCATAGCAACCAGATCCAGTCCATCAGTGACCCCGACACCCCCCCCCCCCCTCCATCCGCAGCCCTCAATGTGTCCTCACCCCCCCCCCCCCCCCCCCACACACACACACACACACACATCCCCACCCATTTCAGCCATCCTGTCCCCTCCTTACTCACACACATTTACACACAAGAGTTCCTACACGCTTCCACGAGGTGAGTCATCCCACCCCCCCCCCCCCACCCCCATCCCCCGGGGGGGCGATGGTATCCGGGGCGGGGGGGGCAGGGTCAGACCGTTGGTGGGAGGGGGGGGGGGGGTTCCGGTGGGTTCTAGGCGTTCTGCATCTCCTTGCCGATCTTGTAGCTGAGGATCTTGTTCCAGTCGATCTTGGTGCGCGTGACGGGGAGCTGACGCCGCAGCGCCTTGAAGGTGGTGTCCGACATGGTCTGGTAGTTCTCACTGATCGCCGTCTAAACAGAGGATTGGAATCAGAATCAGTCACACACACACGCAAGCTTTCACTGATCGCTGCCTGCAGAAAGGATGGGAATCAGGATCAGACACACACACACACACACACACACACACACACACACACACACACACACACACACACACACACACACACACACACAGCTAGTTGCATGATGGGACGTAGTAACAGGGCAGGAAAGGCTTGAGGTTAAGAGACTAAAATAGACGCCTCCTCTCGGTGTGGGTTACATACACACACACACACACACACACACACACACACACTCACACTTGGCAACACACTCTGAGGAATATGGGTCTAGGGGCTTTGCTTTAAGAGCACCCGGATGTGTTGTTTTCACCCCAAACAGTGTTAAACCCAAACGTCACTTTGCCAGTTTACCCTTATCGCCTTCTGTCCTTGTAACACAGAGTTGGTGACACACTATGAACCATGGGGCACCGGGAGATATCAGTGTGTCACTTGTGATCATGTGAGTACACACACACACACACACACACACACACACACACACACACACACACACACACACACACACACACACACACAGGCACGCATAGGCACACACACACACGCACACACACACGCGAAGGCACGCACACGGCACAGGCACACACACACACAAATGGCGCACACACACACACACACACAGCGAGAGAGGAATACGCCTCACCTGATAATCGTTCTCTGCATTCTCGATGATTTTTACAAACTCCTTGGCGGTGGCAGCTTCATTCTGGAGGAGAGAAGAGGAGAGGAGAGGAGAAAGGAAGGGTGGGAGAGGAGAGGAGGAGAAAAGAGAGAGTCACAGACATGATTGACAGATAAGCATCACTCTGGGGAGAGGCCTCTGGGATCTGGGATCTGATTGGATATTAGCTGAATAACTGGGAGACTCAGAGATGTCCTAGGATTGCATCTGATTGGCTGGCTACTGCCTCTGATTGGCTGGCTACTGCCTCTGATTGGCTGGCTACTTCCTCTGATTGGCTGTACTGCCTCCGATTGGCTGGCTACTGCCTCCGATTGGCTGGCTACTGGCTACTGCCTCTGATTGGCCGGCTCCTGCTACTGCCTCTGATTGGCTGGCTACTGGCTCTGATTGGCTGGCTACTGGCTACTGCCTCTGATTGGCTGGCTCCTGCTACTGCCTCTGATTGGCTGGCTCCTGCTACTGCCTCTGATTGGCTGGCTACTGCCTCTGATTGGCTGGCTACTGCCTCTGATTGGCTGGTTACTCACAGAGACTATGACCGAATCATCCACCTCCTTGTGGCTGACGAGCTGCACGTTTCCATCCTCATAGTAATGAACCTGAAGAGGAGGAGAGAGAAAGAGAGAGAGAGGAGAGAGAGAGAGAGAGAGAGAGAGAGAGAGAGAGAGAGAGAGAGAGTGAGGGAGAGAGAGAGAGAGAGAGAGAGAGAGAGAGGGAGAGGGAGGGAATGAGAGAGAGAGAGAGGGAGAAAGAGAGAGAGGGGGAGAGAGGGAGAGAAAGAGGGAGAAAGAAGGACAGGGAGAGAGGGAGTGAGGGAGGGGGAGAGAGAGAGAAAAAAAGAGGGAGAGAGTGAATTAGGGAACAGGTGATGAAATGGACTAAATGAACACATTTGTAAGGAGCTGATCAAAGGGTGAAGGAGGAGGGAGCTGGAGACGAAAGAGAAAGAAGAAAAGAAAGAGAGAAAGA
>NC_137921.1:3124071-3154071 GCF_963457725.1 Sprattus sprattus | reverse complement strand
ATTTAAATCTCTAGCCAGCAGGCTCACCTTGAGTGTGAACTCTCGAAGACCATTGTGTTAATGTTAGGGCGGTGGTTATTAGCAGTGGCAGTACAGCTGCAGTGCTTAAATGGTGTGTGTGTGTGTGTGTGTGTGTGTGTGTGTGTGTGTGTGTGTGTGTGTGTGTGTGTGTGTGTGTGTGTGTAGGTCTGTAAAACAGAGAGAGAAAAAAAACCTCAAAGCCTTATTTTATTTAATTTTACTGACACAATCACTCACTTTTTTTCTGTTCTTGGTTTACAAATGTCTTCTATTGTTCTTCCCTTTCCGACAATAATATGCTTTAGGATTACTGTCAATTGTGTTCTTTTAGGCTTCACTGTAAATTGTGGCCTAACCTGTTAACATTTGCGAGAAATACAACCCTTTCCAAAACAGGAAGCACGTTAGTTTCCAACAAGTCCTCCTATTCTGCACAGTTCGTAAAGACCGTCAGTGTAGACAGCTACTGAACTAAACCACTGTACAAAAGTGCCTTCATAGAAGTTACAATGAAGATAAAACCCAATCCGCATCGACCAAGCCGGTGATTAAATCAACGTTATCCCCACTAGTCACGCCATCGGTGCCTTCTGTTGAGGTACCAGATAAGACAGCTAATGTTAGCTAAAGTTCCGCGGACAACCCCCCGAAGGTACGGATTCCATCTTTCCTGCCGAGAGCAGAAAACTTCTTCGTCTGTTTTCGACTGGCATCGTCTCAATGAACTTGCTAACTAGCGCGGTAAACCTACATCAACGTTACACATAATTGTATAAGAAACTAGCCGTATTGTAATGAAATAATGTCTGCCCAAGTTAACATTGTATTGAGCTACTTCCTTAGCTCAAGAGTTTTGTCAAGTGGCTAGCTAGCTAGTTGGCGTTCACGTCACTTGACTACACTGACACCAAAGCCGTGTCAGCAGACGAAGCACAGCTAACGTTAGCTACTCAGTTGACACATAACACTTCCTTTAGACACATAATGAGTGTTCTCAGAAGGGCTGACAATTTGCTAATTGCATGCAACTTTGAAAAATACAACAGGACAGTCGTATGTTGAGTGTATCATCAATATTCAAGAATCAGGACATCGTGAGCTGGGTTCTGTTTACCTGTGAAACACCAAGCAAACATGATCCCTGTAGCTATCTAGCATTGCTAACAGGGTAGACACGGGTTAAGGTATTCCCTGACACTGGCGCAAAAGGCACAGCATGAAATGAACTTCGCTCGTCGAGTGAACACACGGAAAGTATGAGCACACAAAATGCATTTAATTTGAGGCTTATTTACCTTCTCCTCTTCGGAGAGCGGCTCATCAAAATCAGTCATCTTAGCTTCTCGGGACCAGCCTCACCTCGCAAAGCAACTCGGGAACAGTGCTGTCATGGTCATAACCATAATAGGTCAGGAGAAGCTGATTGGTTCACACACAGGTCAGAATGATTTGATTGGACAGCATCTCCAGCACTGTATTCTCTATCGCTGTGACCGATCCATTAGAAGCCACAGCGACTGACACAGTTACCCAGTTATTACTTCCCGCCGAATGGTTTGAGCGTCCTAAATAGCAGCATAAATAACAGCAAACATTTCTATATAATTATGTTCTGTGGTGCCACTGTGGCGGAATAACCTACCTGCTGCTGACAGCCTTGGTATATTTCAAACGTGCTTATAACCTGCTCACCTTTTTAACTATCATCTTGGTATTTGTTCATTTGTATATTATTATGATGATTTTTATTATTCATTTCATTATTTGGTACCTAATATTGGTACCTAATGTTTTGTAAGTGGCTTTGGGCAAAAGCGTCTGCTATAACCATTTTTGGTAAATATATATATATATTCACTTAGATTTAACTGGATGAATCACATTAATAATTTCAGTAAGAGTTCTGAAAGATTTGTTTTTTTCCCCCCATGTGCCTTTAAGTTCCACTCAACAATGACCTTGCATCCTACTTAGGGAAACAGAGGTTAGCAGCAGAGAAAATAGTTAGTAAGCTTTCAAAGTTTGCATTGCAAAAAATAAAAAATCTATCAATTGCACATTGAGATATCAGCTCGCTGTGACACAGACTGTGTTTCATAACAGGCCCTGTACCAGAGACAGCTGATAGAGGCCTGGACCAGAGACAGCTGATAAAGACCTGGACCAGAGACAGCTGATAAAGACCTGGACCAGAGACAGCTGATAAAGACCTGGACCAGAGACAGCTGATAGAGGCCTGTGCTCACCTGTCCCAGGTAAGGTCTGTCCTGAGGATAACGGGGTTTCCCACAGTGAGGAGCAGGACTTGGCCACAATAAACCTCTATCATAAACAAATGTTGCAAAGAGATCCATTGAATTGAATGGCCCAGCCCAGTGTTTGGTGGGCTGATATTTCTTGATAATGACCGCTGCGCATATAGAATGATCACACACCTCACGCACGTGCGTTCACATCAATTATACAGACATCCTCGGATTTAAATAATAATAATAATAATAATAATAATGAATACGAGAATATTTACGAGAATATTTGTATCATTAACAATAATGTTTCACATTTATAGTCATGATTCTACGAGGCATCGTGATGTCCTAAAATAGATTAAGGCCCAATCCCATTTCTAATCTCTACCCCTACCCTTACCCCTACCCCTTTGCCTTCGCTTTTTCAAACGGAGGGGTAGCCGAAGGGGTTGAAACGCTAGCCCTTCGAATTGGGATAGCACTTCAACAATTACGTACGTCATCAGTACGAAGCGTCAGCTGTTACGTTACCGGAGAGCGACAGCTGTCACTCACCAGATATAAACAAACATGGCGCCTGCAGCTGTTATTTACACAATGCAACATTTCATCAAACAAGTTTTGAAATCATGAATTACAAAGAAAATACTTTCATTTGTGTGATGCTTTCCCTGCTGTTTCCGACATTTTTAAATGGACTCGCGCGATGTTTGTTCTTTAATGATCACGGGTTCGCAATGCATTGAGGGAAATCAGTCTACCCCTCCGTTTGAAGTGTGCCCTCGGAAAATCTCCGTTTGGAGGGGTAGAAAGCGCTTCCCCTTCCCCTACCCCTCTGTCTTAACGTGAATTGGGACAGCCCTACCCCTCCACATGAACGCGCAAAACGGAGGGGAAGGGGAAAGACGGAGGGGTAGGGGGAGAAATGGGATTCAGTCAAAATCACTACACGAACCCTGTTGATATTGGTGTCTGTGGCCATCTAGTGGACACTTTAAAGTAGTATAGTGTGCGTGTGTGTGTGTGTGTGTGTGTGTGTGTGTGTGTGTGTGTGTGTGTGTGTGTGTGTGGGTGTGCGTGTGTGCGTGTGTGTGCCCCTGCTCTGGTAGTACTTGGCAGATCGTTCCACCAACATCGAACTACATAGCGCAGTAATATGCCTACGGACCCTGGTATGGCATAGAGGCCATTCTCCATATTCAACGTCATTGTAGCAGCCCAATTTATGCTGTTATGTAAAGGTAAAATTGCTAATCCTAACCCTAATCCTGAAGTACAATTTCTACATACTGTTACTTCACTGTATATAAACACTTACATTATTGTTTACTTTTAGACAAAAACAAATTCAAGTAAAAATATAAAATGAATGATTTATTATGTTTAAAGCTGATCTAAAAAAAATGGAACATCAGAGTTGGGATATGCCATCACGGTAAAGTCACAATAAAGAACATCAGCCTCTCAGAAAAATGTCTCAGAAATAATCCAACAGCAGAATTAATCAGACTACATCTACAACACATCACATTTCATTTTCACTTTTCATTCAACATTATCAAACAACTGTAACTGTGGAGTTAAAATACCGTAAATCCTCAAATTGTGGCCGGGGTTTTTATTTACTTAGGCTGCACAGCGCAACCAGTCTTTATTTGGGTCAGGCCTGTATTAGGGGCAGGCCATTATTTCTTGCTTATCTTAAATCTAATAATGGGCATAATTACAGTAGGCCTGATATCATTCATTGCATATGCGTTGAACTCTTCTTGCACTTTATGTGCCGTGTCAACGTAACAATAAACATCGAAGTTATGGACTCCAGTGTCAGTCACGGAGGACAAGATTTCCAAAGCTTAATTTTTTTAAATCTTTTTTTCTAGACACTGCTTCATGGTCATCCATGAATCAATTTGACGACTCTGGATTCAATATGCAGGCCAACTTTATTTCTACCTCCACCTGCTAGTCGGGCTCTGGTCTTTTTGGCTGCCTTCAGTTCATTATTTTGCTTCTTCCAGTATCGTATTCGTCTCTGGTAAATGTCAAACTGCTTTGCTGCTTTTTCTCCCGAATGCTCTTCAGCATACACCTTCTCTTTGAATTTAATATCAAAGTTTCGCCTTAGTGCCATAGTCTACTGCTGTATGATCCCTTCTGGAAAAAGTAACCTAGCCAACTAAAATGCACAGATAAACAACAGTAGGCTACGATACGTGAATTTAGGCTAATATCAAATTGCCAGACACGCCTTCATGAACAATAACAAATTCGCCTAGTAGTCCTACGTGGGAATTTTTGCAAACAGCCAATGAAATTAGCCAACAACATTAAACATGAGGAGAACATGTATTTATGAAATGCATTCAGTCAAATTGTGATGTCTGCTTGGGCCAATGGACTGATGCTGGTAGGCTACAGCAAAATAGGCTCCTTTATTTTACCCCCGGTGTGTATTCGGGGCCCGGTCTTTATTTGAGGATTTACGGTAGTTTCAAAATTCAGAAACAAAGAGTCACAAATATATTTTCTGATCCACATTTAAATCAACAAAGAACAAAGAAGTCCCTGTATGTGTCTGTGGTGGGTCTGTAGTCAGTCACAGAGCAATGGCTTCACACAGCTTCCCCTCTGTCTACATCTGAATGACTAAACTATCTCATTGAGATCGAACTCTCTGAAGGCGATCTGAAGACGATTACTCTCTTCCCCCTTGCTAGACTCCATCAGACAACCAAAGTGACCCTCCTCCTCACAGTAAGTGAGGTCTGAGTATCCACTGGCCCCCTTGTGGATGATGTGGGATTTACCCCAGGCGTCCTGGAGAGACTTCCTCAGGTAGACCCCGAGGTCATTCCTGGTCCAATTCTCCCCTGCAGTCGGGTGGCTGAAGAGCAGAGCCGTCTCTGAGGATCCCCCTTCTCCTGCTGGAAGCTCCCTGGCAGGGAACCCCAACACGCTCCCCTGGCAGCCGTGAGGCCTCTCCTTTAGCGTTAGCATGTTTAGCAGCTTAAAACTTGCCCCGTCGTCGTCACTCAGGGCCTCTACCCGTCGCTCCGGTGCTCCAGGGCTGCGAGCGTTCAGATACACCTGCGTCTTACCCTTCTTCCCATCACACACCTCAGCCAGCTGGCACTCCCCAGACTCCAGGGACTCCCCCGCATCCGCGGCGATGGGCTGGATTGCCTTCCAGAGGAGGTTCTCTCTGCGCAGCACCACCGAATGGATGCTCACACCCTTACAGAAGCCACAGCAGCACCAGCTGCACTTCCACTCCCTCACATAGGCTGGCACGAGCAGTATGCCGCTACTCAGCTGGATCCCGTGGCCCGGTCCCACAGCGAAGGTTTGGTAATTGGGAAAGCTGCTGACCATGACACTCGTTAAGTCTGTTAAATCACTCCAGTGATCCCCGTGGTCTGTGCTGATGATGTAGCATAAACTAGTCTGGCCTTTCACGAGCTTATCTTCCGGAATTTTACCCTTGAGGCAGATGAAGAACAGATACACTGTTCCATTTCCTGTTCCTGTTGAGTTCCTCTCAAAGACTGGACAGGGGTTCATGGTGCGGTAGTCAGGTTTGGTCGCCTTCATCAAGTCCTTTGGGGGAGACCACTGGAAATAGCACAGCTAGTATTAAATAAACAGTTGGCACGAAAAGCCTACAGGGTAAATCAGCGGCGGTTCTACATAGAATTACGCCCCGGGCTAAATAAGAGGTGGTGCCCTATACAGGTGACCTATACATTAACTCTGTATGTGCAACAAAACCTTATCAGGACTAAATATTAAATATACTGCCACCTTCCACAGTAAGCGTCTGCCTACAGGTATGGGGTGTAGACATGGCAGGGCAATGGTTCTTAAATAAGATGTGAGGTGTAGGTGTTCTCCCGGGTACCTGCAGTGAGCCGTCATGCTGCCGTGTGCCTTTACTCATCACCAGATTCGTTGCGTCTTCATCGTGGATAGAAGTGCGCTTCTCTGCAAATGCAAGGAATGTCTTCCATTCTTTAACGTAAAGAAGAGCTGGAATTCTGAAGTCATAGCCGCCATGAGCAAACACAAGTGTTTCACTGCCTCCCATCGTCAAGGTGTATTCTGTAAGAAGACCAAATCATTTCAGTCAAACTATCAGATGAATTCGGTAGTCAGAGATACAGTAATATCTGTTGAGCAGGCCCCTCTGTTTACTGACTTAAGGAGGAGTGTGTGTGTTTGTGTGTGTGTGTGTGTGTGTTTGTTTGTTTGTTTGTGTGTGTGTGTGTGTGTGTGTGTGTGTGTGTGTGTGTGTGTGTGTTTTTTTTTTACTGACTCAAGGAGAAGCAAGCCCAGGAGAACTTTCTCAAACATGAGAGAACTTCTACAAATGATTTTCTTTTGTACTGCCTTGAAGATTCTGAAACCTGTGGTCAGTTGGTTGACCATATTTTGTTAAATGTTTTTTTAAGTTCTGTTCCTAGTTAAGTTCAGTCCCGAAAGATCGTCGCCTACAGATAAATCAAAATAGCTCTGATAATAAATGCCGACCAAAACATTTAAAAGTGAATTTACACTTACTAATAAGCATTAATCCCAGTAAATGGTTATCTGGTTATGATTATGGTTCCAGGTTATACAATGTGCCCTCAGGTTATAAAGTCAGTGACCTGTGAGTGTGTGTGCTGCATGGATCCAGAGCCGAAGGTGTTAACTCTGTGTGTCTGTGTGTGTGTGTGTGTGTGTTTATGTTTGTGTGTACGTATGTGTGTTCTGCATGGGTCCAGAGCCGAAGGTGTGAACTCTGTGTGTGTGTGTGTGTTTGTGTGTGAGTGTTTGTCCTGCAGGGGTCCAGAGCCTATGAGGCTGAGGATGAGTAGTTTAGGATTCTATATCAAATGTGAATATTACAAAAATGATAATTTGTGAAGTACCACATTTACATACAGGAAGATATAAAGTATCATTGTCCATAAGCTCTCCAGTCTCCTGTGTCTGGTTTACGGAACACACATATTTTTTTCTTTCCTACGAACGGACACATAATGAGTGTGTGACTGGTTACACTCAGCTTTAACTCCCCTCAGAGGAGTATGCTGATCTTTGACCCACCTCAGAAGAGTATACTCAGCTTTAACTCACCTCAGAAGAGTATGCTGACGGAGCTGATAGTGAGGAGTATGCTGACGGTGCTGATAGAAGAGTATGCTGACGGTGCTGAGAGTGAAGAGTGTGCTGACGGTGCTGATAGTGGTTCTGTTCTCCAGCCTTCAGCAGGAAAGTGAGGTCTGCTCCACTGCCTGAGTGTTTTTAAAGTGTCACTGGCTCCTCCTAGTGAACACGTCTTGTGAACTAATGCATCATAGAAGATGGACAGCCCCACCTTCTATTGTACACCTGGACGTCTTGGGAACTAATGCATCAGAGAGGTTGGACAGCATAAAATGAACTCAGTCCACTTCAACTTTTGAATTGTTTTTTCATAGAAGTTGGGCTGACTGAGGTGTTCCGAATTGCTTCAGAGGACAATTCTTACGATTCACCGTCAAGGGGCACGTTGTGTCTTGCATATATTCCTTGTATGACGGTGAGAGAGCACAAAACAAATACCATTAAACAACATTGTCTAAAATACACACTGTCTGAGTGATAATTGTTGATTTATTAGATTTAGTCTTTATAAGAAATTCATCTAGATTAATGAATTTCAAAATGTGATATATTTGTAATATATCAACCCTAGTAAATATATATGAAGAGAGTTGCTGAGGACACACCTCCCCTCTGTAAGGCTGGGGAACCACAGTGTCAAACCTAAATAAACCAACCAGTTTTAAATTCATGAAGCAGTGTGTGTGTGTGTGTGTGTGTGTGTGTGTGTGTGTGTGTGTGTGTGTGTGTGTGTGTGTGAGGGGTGGATATATGTGAGGGAATGTAAAGTAGACATGGTTTTATATGGCAATTGTAAGTGTTCTATGGGCTTTTTCTATGTAACTGTAATTGGGATTAATTTCCAAAGCAAACAACTAAACAATAATCTACAGTCAATAAGAGGTTTATGACTGAAATTCTGATCATTTCCTGGTGTGTTGGCCCTGTGGATGCTTTGTGACATCACCAGGAAACCAGAGGGTTAGCTGACAAAGGGGGATTCCCACAGCCAGTTAATGTTTTTAGCAATGAGGGGGGTCCAGTCTGCTATGGAGACATTGAGTTCCGTGCTGCAAAGATAATAGGCACTAAGGAGATAAACACACAATAGTCCAAGCCAGTGTAACACATCTCACAGTAACACACCCCGAGGTGCTCTACTCTGTGTGAGTTTTTTGACAACCTGACTCTTTATCTCCTCCTACAGGATTTTCCTCTGTTTCTGTCATAAGCCTTTAACACTAGGAAACAGAAACACATTTTGACAGGGAGTAGTTGTGGTTAATGTGTAGTGTTGATCATTGCATAGCGTTTCTTCAATAGAACTTGTAAACTGCCTAAAACCTGCCTTTGTTGTTCAAGAGCAGAGGTTGACTGTCATTACTGGGATCAAGCAAAGATTCTATTCACGTTCTACTGGTAACCTGAGAGGAATAATGAGTAAACACAAAACACACACAGACACACACACACACGCGCGCACGCACGCACACACACACACACACACACACACACACACAGTGCATTTAAACATCCCCAAGGCTACAGGTTTGTACAACATGCCGTTGCTGTGAAATGATTTCCATTGCTTTGCTGAGCCTCACGCTTTGAATTGACAGATGTAGGAGTTTAATTACAATTTGATGGTTTGCAATACTTTATAGAAAGGTTTCATACATTGTTTGTTTTTGTTTTGTTAGTTTGTTTGTTGATTCCATCAATGCCAAACGGTGTGCACCTGTGAGAAGGGTCTGGGAAGCATCTATGGGGGAGAGCCAGAGGGAGAGGATCCTCTTTAAGTTCCATCTGAGCCACTCCTGAGCTCTCACACTGGCACCTCTGTGACTCTTGAGTGTCTGGCTCCACCTAGTGGACACTTTAATGTAGTCTATCTAAGGATTTGATGGGATCCTAACCAACGTAATATACTCCCCTATAACTTCATTCTTAAATGCAAAATCTCTCTCTCACACACACACACAAACGTCCTTGTGTCTAAAATTTGCGTTGTTTTAAATGAAAGCATATCATGACAGAGTGGTCAGTTAAGTTACGAGGAGTAGACCAAATTACATAAACACAAAGAGCCCTGGCAGGAGTCACTGGATATGAACACTTACATTATTTATTACTTTTAAACAAAAATGAGTTCAAATCAAAAATCAAACTGTCTATATAATCTATGTATTATGTTAACAGCTTAATGAAATGGAACATGAGAGTTGGGATATGACATCATGGTAAAAGTCACAGAAAAGAACATCAGCCTCTCAGAAATATTCAAACAGCAGAATTAATCAGAATACATCTACAACACATTATTTAATTTTCACATTTTATTCAACATTGTCAAATTACTGTAACTATGGAGTTAAATAGTTTAAAATTCAGAAATAAATGTCACTCGATTCACATACGTATAAATGTACTGTTTTTTAAAACAAGTGATGTAATATAAGGGTAAAAGGAGCTTGTTCCTCTATGTGTCTGTGGTGGGTCTGTAGTCAGTCACAGAGCAATGGCTTCACACAGCTTCCCCTCTGTCTACATCTGAATGACTAAACTATCTCCTTGAGATCGAACTCTCTGAAGGCGATCTGAAGACGTTGACTCATTCTCTCCATCAGGCAACCAAAGTGACCCTCCTCCTTACAGTAGGTGAGGTCTGAGTAACCACTGAGCCCTGGGTGGATGGTGAGGGGTTTACCCCAGGGGTCGTCGTCCTTGAGAGACTTCCTCAGGTAGACCCCGAGGTCTAGCCTGTTCCATTGTACCCCTACAGTCGGGTGGCTGAAGAGCAGAGCCGTCTCTGAGGATCCCCCTGCTGGAAGCTCCCTGGCAGGGAACCCCAACACGCTCCCCTGGCAGCCGTGAAGCGTCTCCTTTAGCGTTAGCTTGCTTTTGCTTAGCTGCTCAAAACTTTTCCCGTCGTCACTCAGTGCCTCTACCCGTAGAATCCCGGTGCTGCGTGCGTTCAGATACACCTTCCCGTCACACACCTCAGCCAGCTGGCACTCCCCAGACTCCACGGCGATGAGCTGGCCTGCCTTCCAGGTGTTCTGGTCCTCTCTGCGCAGCACCACAGAATTGCTCTTAAAACTCTCACCAGACTTCACCCTCACATAGGCAGGCACGAGCAGTGTGCCGCTGCTCAGCTGGATCCCATGTCCCGGTCCAACAGCGAAGGTTTTGTAATTGGTAAAGTTGCTGTCCATGACACTGCTCGTTAAGTCTGTTAAATCACTCCAGGTTTCCCCGTGGTCTGTGCTGGTGATGTAGCATAAACGAGTCTGACCTTTCACAAGGTTATCTTCCTTAGTGTTACCCTTGATGCAGATGAAGAACAGATACAATTTTTCTTTTTCTTTTTCTTTGTTCCTTTCAAAGACTGGACAGGGGCTCATGGTGCGGTAGTCAGGTTTGGTCGCCGCCATCAAGTCCTTTGGGGGAGACCACTGGAAATAACATAACAAGTTTGAAATTAACTGTGGCCACTAAAAGACTACAGTGTTCATGATGTACTGGCCACTACTGTAGTTTCTATTCTATTCCATTCCATTGGGAAGCTTCTACCAAACAGTGTTCAATGGAAGGTGTCAGAGGCACTGACCAGTTAGTAACCAGAGCCTAGCAGTCCTCATAGTGGTGCTGACCAGTGGTCGGTGAAACGTGTATAGCATCTGGATTTCTAAATAAGAAGAGCGACCTATACAGTAACTCTGTAGGTGCAACAAAAACCATATCAGGACTACTACTACCATATCAGGATCTACTCTCTGAGCTAAAAATGAAATATACTGCCATCTTTGTTCGCCTTCGTCAAGTCCTTTGGGAGAGACCACTGGAAATAACATTACAAGTGTGACATGATCAGTGGGCAGGAAAATAATACAGTGTACATGTTTTATAGGCCACTACTGTAGTTTCTATTCTATTCCATTCCATTGGGAAGATTCTACCAAACAGTGTTCAATGAAAGGTGTCAGAGGCGCTGACCAGTAAGTAACCAGAGCCTAGCAGTCCTCCTAGTGGTACTGACCAGTGGTCGGTGAAAGGTGTTAACCATCTTGATTTCTAAATAAGAACAGGTGCCCTATACAGGTGACCTATACAGTCGACCTATACAGTAACTCTGTAGGTGAAACAAAACCATACCAAGACTAATACTCTCTGAGCTAAATATTAAATATACTGCCACCACCCACAGTCAGCATCTGCCTACAGGTATGGGGTGTAGACATGGCAGGGGTGTAGACTAAAACACAGATGTGAGGTGTAGGGGTTCTCCTGGCTACCTGCAGTGAGTGGTAGTATAGTATTAAACACAGACGTGAGGTGTAGGTGTTCTACTGGGTACCTGCAGTGAGTGGTAGTATAGTATTAAACACAGATGTGAGGTGTAGGTGTTCTCCTGGCTACCTGGAAACCTACCTACCGAAACAATATACACAAGTGGTTTGCAAAACACTAAACACACTTGTGTGCATTACACACATAAGTTTATCAAGAAGTCACGTCCTTGTCATTCCAAAGCACTGACTGTCAAATAACCAGACCTATGAGCCTGTCAGTGTAAGTGCAGGACACAGAGAAAGTGCAGGACATCGCCCACATATGCACGGCTATAAGCACAGTGGGCCTCATATGCACCGCTATAAGCACAGTGGGCCTCATATGCACCACTATAAGCACAGTGGGCCTCATATGCACCACTATAAGCACAGTGGGCCTCATATGCACCACTATAAGCACAGTGGGCCTCATATGCACCACTATAAGCACAGTGGGCCTCATATGCACCACTATAAGCACAGTGGGCCTCATATGCACCACTATAAGCACAGTGGGCCTCATATGCACCACTATAAGCACAGTGGGCCTCATATGCACCACTATAAGCACAGTGGGCCTCATT
This sequence comes from Sprattus sprattus, assembly GCF_963457725.1. Taxonomy (NCBI): domain Eukaryota; kingdom Metazoa; phylum Chordata; class Actinopteri; order Clupeiformes; family Clupeidae; genus Sprattus; species Sprattus sprattus. The sequence continues at coordinate 3,141,756 of NC_137921.1, read as the reverse complement.
CTCAAACATTTACTGAAGTTTCTTCCCTCTACTCCACCACCTGCCTCTTTATTCATTCAGCACAAAACACCATCAGAATCAGAATCAGCTTTTATTGGCCAAGTTCGTTTGCACACACAAGGAATGTGTCTTGGTGCAGTGGCCCTCAGTTACACATATTACACAAAATATACATAACAACACAAAACAATACAACAGTGCAAAACAATACAATTCAACAGTGCAATGGACAACAATCCAATAGTATATAAACAATAGTGCAAAGTGGAGAGTCCAGGAAGAGCAGGAATAAATAAATACTATATGGTATTGGATTATACAGGAAGGGTGAAATAAATAGATATGGTTGTGGTGGGGTAATCTTACATTGGTTATTTTTACAGTGCCACAGAGGGTTAGCTGTTCAGGAGAGGGACAGCAAGAGGGAAGAAACTGTTTTTGTTTCTGGAGGTTTTGGCGAACAGAGATCTGTAGCGCCTACCAGAGGGGAGGATTTGGAACATGTTGTGTCCAGGGTGAGAGCAGTTATTTTTCCTGCCCGCTTCTTGACTCTGTGAACAGGTCTTGGATGGTGGGCAGGTTGGCAACAATGATCCTTTCTACAATCCTGACGGTCAGTAGCAGTGTGGGTGTTTGTGTGTGTGTATGAGGTGGGAATATACAGTATGTAAGGGAATGTGTACGTATAACATGAGTTTAGTGGTGTGTCTTGGTTTCTAAGTACAGTATTTCTGTATGTAAAGGGGGCATGTTTTCTGTGTGTGTGTGTGTGTGTGTGTGTGTGTGTGTGAGTGTGTGTGTGTGTGTGTGTGTGTGTGTGTGTGTGTGTGTGTGTGTGTGTGTGTGTGTGTGTGTGTGTGTGTGTGAGTGTGTGTGTGAGTGTGTGTGTGTGTGTGTGTGTGTGTGTGTGTGTGTGTGTTTCTGTGTGTGTGTGTGTTTTCTATGAAACTGTAATTAAGATGTATTACATATGACCAGGAAATCACAGATTCATCAAACATTGCTAGCTGACAAAGAGGAATTCGACAGCCAGTTCAGGTTGCTGTTCAAGTCGGCCTGGAAGAAATGTTGTTTGTTTTTGCTCTGGCAATGTTCCCCAACTCTGAGGAGTGTTTTCTTCCAGCAGGACAATGCTCCATGCCACACAGCCAGGTCAGTGAAGGTGTGGATGAAGGACCACCGCATCAGGACCCTGTCATGGCCAGCCAAATCTCCAGACCTTAATCCCTTTGAAAACCTCAGGAATGTGATCAAGAGGAAGATGGATGGTCACAAGCCATCAAACAAAGCCACGCTTCTTGAATTCCAGGAGTTGCATAAAGTCACCCAACAGCAATGTGAAAGACTGGTGGAGAGCATGCCAGCATGAAAGCTGTGATTGGAAATCAAGGTTATTCCACCAAATATTGATTGTGAGTGTGAGAAGGGCCTTGGAAGCATCTATGGGGGAGAGCCAGAGGAGGAGGATCCTCTTTATATTCCCTCTGAGCCACTGCTGAGCTCTCACACTGGCACCTCTGTGACTCATGGGTGTCTGGCGCCACCTAGTGGACACTGTAATGTAGTACATCTAAGGATTTGATGGGATCCTAGCAAACATTATATACTCCCCTATGAACTTACATGTTTCAGTAGCCAGTACCATTGCCAGTGAAAGCAGGATATCTGAGTTTACTAAACAGCAGCATTTCTGGATGACATGATAATGAGGCCTAGTCCCTTATTTTGATCTTGGGTAGTATTATTGATATTTTGCTGGAGGTGGGAGATGGGGTCTATGTGAAGCTGTGGCCCAACTCACGGGTCTGATGGCAGCTATCACCACCACATCACCTTCTCTGGCCACCTGCTCTTCCCCATGTGAGGGAAGCACTAGACTGATGCAGGAGTTATGTTGGGTGTGGAGTGACGCTAGCAGTGAGAAACACATACAGAATGGAACACACTCCTCTCCTTGTTCCCTACATGGTTACTGGGTGGGTCTGGGAAAGCTTTTTAGTGAGACATAAAGTCAGGGTTCTTTCTATTTGTTTGCTGGATCTGTGCTTGTGCTTACTGTTAAACTCTGTTGTTTTGGTTGGCTAATCAGATTACAAGATTGAATGGTCTGTATGTATTCTACTGAATCCGTTTGTTTTGCATTGTTATCTACCGATAGTTTTGCTGGATGTTAAAGAACTTTAAAACACTATAAGTATGTTAACATGCATTTGCAGGCACTTTACCCTTTTTTTTTACACTTTTTTGAAACCTTCCTCCAAAGGCTTTGTCACTTGTATTAGTTACTCAGATATATTCGTATCAGCTCACTGGTGTCCTTCTTACTTCTCATTTCCCATTTGAGTTTATTCTTATTATAATATTTGCAATCATTCTTGAATGCAACATCTCTCTCTCACACACACACAAATGTCCTTGTGTCTAAAATTTGCCTTGTTTTAAACGAAGCAAATCATGACAGAGTGGTCAGTTAAGTTACGAGGAGTAGACCAAATTACATAAACACAAAGAGCCCTGGCAGGAGTCACTGGATATGAACACTTACATTATTTATTACTTTTAAACTAAAATAATTAAAATCAAAAATCAAACTGTCTATATAATCTATGTATTATGTTAACAGCTTAATGAAATGGAACATCAGAGTTGGGATATGCCATCATGGTAAAGTCACAGAAAAGAACATCAGCCTCTCAGAAATATGTCTAAAAAATACTCAAACAGCAGAATTAATCAGACTACATCTACAACACATCACATTTAATTTTCACATTTTATTCAACATTATCAAATTACTGTAACTATGGAGTTAAAGTTTAAAATTCAGAAATAAATGTCACTCATTTCACAAATGTTTCCTGATTCACATATAAATGTACATTTAAGTGATGAAAACAAGTGATGTTATGTAAGAGAAAAAGGAGCATGTTCCTCTATGTGACTGTGGTCGGTCAGTCAGTCACAGAGCAATGGCTTCACACAGTTTCCTCTCGGTCTACATCTGAATGACTAAACTATCTCCTTGAGATCGAACTCTCTGAAGGCGATCTGAAAACGATTACTCTTTTCCCCAAAGCCAGACTCCATCAGACAACCAAAGTGACTCTCTTCCTCACAGTAGGAGAGGTCTGAGTAGCCACTGGGCCCTGGGTGGATGATGAGGTGTTCACCCCAGGGGTCTGGGTCTTGGTCCTGGAGACACTTCCTCAGGTAGACCACGAGGTCCTGCCTGTCCTCTGTGGTCGGGTGGCTGAAGAGCAGAGCCGTCTCTGAGGATCCCCCTTCTCCTGCTGGAAGCTCCCTGGCAGGGAACCCCAACACGCTCCCCTGGCAGCGGTTAGCCTCCTTTAGCATTAGCTTCTTTAGCGGCTGAAAACTTTCCCCGCTGTCGTCACTCAGTGCCTCTACTCTGCGGGTGTCATCTGCTTTGGTGCTGCGAGCGTTCAGATACACCTGCGTCTTACCCCCCTCCCCGTCACACACCTCAGCCAGCTGGCACTCCCCAGACTCCATGTCGAGGTGCTGGCCTGCCTTCCAGGTGATGGGCTGGCCTGCCTTCCAGTTGTTCATGTCCTCGCTGCGCAGCACCACAGAATAGCTCTTCACACCAGAGGTACCACAGTTCACCTTCACATAGGCAGGCACGAGCAGTGGGCCGCTGCTCAGCTGGATCCCGTGGCCCGGTCCCACAGCAAAGGTTTGGTAATCGGTAAAGTTGACACTGCTCGTTAAGTCTGTTACTTTTCTCCAGGTCTTCCCGCAGTTTGTGCTGGTGATGTAGCATAAACGCGTCTGGCCTGGCTTGAGGTGCCCTTCCGGAATGTTACCCTCGATGCAGATGAAGAACAGAATCAGCGTTCTTGATTTCCTCTCAAAGACTGGACAGGGGTTCATGGTGCGGTAGCCAGGTTTGAGTGCTGTCATCAAGTCCTCTGTGGGAGACCACTGGAAATAACATTGCTAGTTTGAAATGATCAGTGGGCACTAAAATACATAATTTACATGATTTATAGGCCACTACTGTAGTTTATATTCTATTCCATTACATTGGGAAGCTTCTACCAAACAGTGTTCAATGAAAGGTGTCAGAGGAACTGACCAGTAAGTTGTGAGGTGTAGGTGTTCTACTGGCTACCTGCAGTGAGTGGTAGTATAGTATTTAAACACAGATGTGAGGTGTAGGTGTTCTCCTGGGTACCTGCAGTGAGCCGTCATGCCGTGTGCCTTTCCTCATCACCAGATTCCTTGCGTGTGCATCGTCGGTAGAGGTGCGCTTCTCTGCAAACGCCAGGAATGTCTTCCATTCTTTAACGTAAATAAGAGCTGGAATTCTGAAGTCATATTTGTTATCAGCAAACACAGGTGTTTCAATGGTTTCAATCTCAGGTGTTTTTCCACAGCATTTAGTGGCACAGCATTTAGTGGCACAGCTTCCCATCGTTAAGAAGGTGTGTTCTGTAAGAAGACCAAATCATTTCAGTCAGTCTATCAGATGAGTTCTGTAGTCAGAGAAACAGTCTTATCTGCTGAGGTGGCCCCTCTGTTTGATGGTTAAGGAGGAGTGTGTGTGTGGTGTGTGTGTGTGTGTGTGTGTGTGTGTGTGTGTGTGTGTGTGTGTGTGTGTGTGTGTGTGTCTGTGTCTGTGTCTGTGTCTGTGTGTCTGTGTGTGTGTGTGTGTGTGTGTGTGTGCGGAACAGTGAGTGCGCTCTGATTGCGTACTATTTTAATTAAGTGAATATACTTAAAATATGCACAATCCTATAGTTTTTTATGCAAGGTTTCTTTAAATGTAAAAAAGGGGTATCATATTTACATACAGGAAGGTATAAAGTATCCTTTCTCAGGTTTATGGAACACAAATGTTTTTTTTTTTTTTACTTCCCCAGGCCAACTTTCCTACAAACAGACACTTCATGATTGTTTGACTGGTTACACTCAGCTTTAACTCACCTCAGAAGAGTACACTCAGGTTTAACTCACCTCAGAAGAGTACACTCAACTTTAACTCACCTCAGAAGAGTACACTCAGGTTTAACTCACCTCAGAAGAGTACACTCAACTTTAACTCACCTCAGAAGAGTACACTCAGGTTTAACTCACCTCAGAAGAGTACATTCAGCTTTAACTCACCTCAGAAGGGTATGCTGACGGTGCTGAGAGTGAAGAGTATGCTGACGGTGGTGATAGAAGAGTATGCTGACGGTGCTGATAGAAGAGTATGCTGACGGTGCTGATAGTGAAGAGTATGCTGACGGTGATGATAGAAGAGTATGCTGACGGTGCTGATAGTGAAGAGTATGCTGACGGTGCTGATAGTGAAGAGTATGCTGACGGTGCTGATAGAAGAGTATGCTGACGGTGCTGATAGAAGAGTATGATGACGGTGCTGATAGAAGAGTATGCTGACGGTGCTGATAGAAGAGTATGCTGACGGTGCTGATAGAAGAGTATGCTGACGGTGCTGAGAGAAGAGTATGCTGACGGTGCTGATAGTGAAGAGTATGCTGACGGTGCTGATAGAAGAGTATGCTGACGGTGCTGATAGAAGAGTATGCTGACGGTGCTGATAGAAGAGTATGCTGACGGTGCTGATAGAAGAGTATGCTGACGGTGATGATAGAAGAGTATGCTGACGGTGCTGATAGTAGAGTATGCTGACGGTGATGATAGAAGAGTATGCTGACGGTGCTGATAGAAGAGTATGCTGACGGTGCTGATAGAAGAGTATGCTGACGGTGCTGATAATGGTGCTGTTATCCAGCCTTCAGCAGGAAAGTGAGGTCTCCTCCACTGTCTGAAGGTTTTTAAAGTGTCACTGGCTCCTCCTAGTGAACACGTCTTGTGAATTAATGCATCATAGAAGTTGGACAGCCCCACCTTCTATTTGTTGTCTCTCACTCTCTCTCTCTCTCACACACACACACACACACACACACACACACACACCGCACAAAATGTGTGTGTTTGTGTGTGTGTGTGTGTGTGTGTGTGTGTGTGTGTCTGTGTGTGTGTGTCTGTGTGTGTGTGTGTGTGTGTGTGTGTGTGTGTCTGTGTCTGTGTGTGTATCTGTCTGTGTGTGTGTGTGTGTGTGTGTGTGTGTGTGTGTGTGTGTGTGTGTGTGTGTGTGTGTGTGTGTGTGTGTGTGTGTGTGTGAGGGGTGGATATATGTGAGGGAATGTAATGGAGACATGGTTTCTAAGTGAATGCAATAGTGATTCATTTCCAAATCAAACAACTTAACAATAATCTACAGACAATGAGAGGTTCTGTTCTGTTCATGTGGATGCTTTGTAACATCACCAGGAAATCAGAGGGTTAGCTGACAAAGGGAAAATCCCACAGCCACTTTCTCTTGATCGCTTAAGCAAGATTTTGATTGTTTTGTTTTGTTTTTCAAAACACCTCACACAATAAGCACAACCACACACCCAATGAGCAAAACACCTCAGATCCTTTGGAAAATAAAACACACTTATGTAAAAACTATACACCAATTTATCAAAACCATATTTTGTTACCATATGAAACACACACATAGCATATGTGTGACTTCTGTTTGTACCAGTTCCACACTGCTGTTGCAAACCTAAAACACTTTTAGCAATTCTACTTCTCAGTGATCAGAGTATTGTAAGTAGAGTACACAGAGAAAGTGCTAAACATTGCCTCCTGTGTGGATTCCCCCTCTCACCCTCACTCTCCTTCTTCTGACTCCTTCCATTTCGGTTGAAGACAGATGAACTCACCCGATGCATTCCTACAGTGCTTACGTAAACCTGTTTAGTGTGTCTACAATTACAGTTTGTTACGACTATATTAACACTAAAATCAAAAGTATTGCACAACTATCTAAACCTTCCCTCAAGGACCAAAACAACGGCTCAGATTTGCACCACTTTAAGCACATGTCAACATGAAACTTTTTGCGAAACAATACACACAAGTGGTTTGCAAAACACTAAACACACTTGTGTACATTACACACATGAGTATATCAAGAAGTCACTTCCTTGTCATTCCAAAGCACTGACTGTCAAATAACCAGACCTATGAGCCTGTCAGTGTAAGTGAAGGACTCAGAGAAAGTGCAGGACATCGCCCACATATGCACCACTATAAGCACAGTGGGCCTCATATGCACCACTATAAGCACAGTGGGCCTCATATGCACCACTATAAGCACAGTGGGCCTCATATGCACCACTATAAGCACAGTGGGCCTCATATGCACCACTATAAGCACAGTGGGCCTCATATGCACCGCTATAAGCACAGTGGGCCACATATGCACCACTATAAGCACAGTGGGCCTCATATGCACCACTATAAGCACAGTGGGCCTCATATGCACCGCTATAAGCACAGTGGGCCTCATATGCACCACTATAAGCACAGTGGGCCTCATATGCACCACTATAAGCACAGTGGGCCACATATGCACCACTATAAGCACAGTGGGACTCATTCTCAAACATTTACTGAAGTTTCTTCCCTCTACTCCACCACCTGCCACTTTATTCATTCAGCACAAAACACCATCAGAATCAGAATCAGCTTTTATTGGCCAAGTTCGTTTGCACACACAAGGAATGTGTCTTGGTGCAGTGGCCCTCAGTTACACATATTACACAAAATATACATAACAACACAAAACAATACAACAGTGCAAAACAATACAATTCAACAGTGCAATGGACAACAATCCAATAGTATATAAACAATAGTGCAAAGTGGAGAGTCCAGGAAGAGCAGGAATAAATAAATATTATATGGTATTGGACTATACAGGAAGGGTGAAATAAATAGATATGGTTGTGGTGGGGTAATCTTACATTGGTTATTTTTACAGTGCCACAGAGGGTTAGCTGTTCAGGAGAGGGACAGCAAGAGGGAAGAAACTGTTTTTGTTTCTGGAGGTTTTGGCGAACAGAGATCTGTAGCGCCTACCAGAGGGGAGGATTTGGAGCATGTTGTGTCCAGGGTGAGAGCAGTTATTTTTCCTGCCCGCTTCTTGACTCTGTGAGCAGGTCTTGGATGGTGGGCAGGTTGGCACCAATGATCCTTTCTACAATCCTGACGGTCAGTAGCAGTGTGGGTGTTTGTGTGTGTGTATGAGGTGGGAATATACAGTATGTAAGGGAATGTGTACGTATAACATGAGTTTAGTGGTGTGTCTTGGTTTCTAAGTACAGTATTTCTGTATGTAAAGGGGGCATGTTTTGTGTGTGTGTGTGTGTGTGTGAGTGTGTGTGTGAGTGTGTGTGTGTGTGTGTGTGTGTGAGTGTGTGTGTGTGTGTGTGTGTGTGTGTGTGTGTGTGAGTGTGTGTGAGTGTGTGTGTGTGAGTGTGTGTGTGTGTGTATGTGTGTGTGTGTGTGTGTGTGTGTGTGTGTGTGTGTGTGTGTGTGTGTGTGTGTGTGTGTGTGTGTTTCTGTGTGTGTGTGTGTTTTCTATGAAACTGTAATTAAGATGTATTACGTATGACCAGGAAAACACAGATTCATCAATCATTGCTAGCTGACAAAGGGGAATTAGACAGCCAGTTCAGGTTGTTGTTCAAGTCGTCCTGGAAGAAATCTTGTTTGTTTTTGCTCTGACAATGTTCCCCAACTCTGTGGAGTGTTTTTTTGTCCAGCAAGACAATGCTCCATGCCACACAGCCAGGTCAGTGAAGGTGTGGATGAAGGACCACCGCATCAGGACCCTGTCATGGCCAGCCAAATCTCCAGACCTTAATCCCTTTGAAAACCTCAGGAATGTGATTAAGAGGAAGATGGATGGTCACAAGCCATCAAACAAAGCCACGCTTCTTGAATTCCAGGAGTTGCATAAAGTCACCCAACAGCAATGTGAAAGACTGGTGGAGAGCATGCCAGCATGAAAGCTGTGATTGGAAATCAAGGTTATTCCACCAAATATTGATTGTGAGTGTGAGAAGGGCCTTGGAAGCATCTATGGGGGAGAGCAAAAGGGAGAGGATCCTCTTTATGTTCCGTCTGAGCCACTGCTGAGCTCTCACACTGGCACCTCTGTGACTCATGGGTGTCTGGCGCCACCTAGTGGACACTGTAATGTAGTACATCTAAGGATTTGATGGGATCCTAGCAAACATTATACACTCCCCTATGAACTTATATATTTCAGTACCCAGTACCATTGCCAGTGAAAGCAGGATATCTGAGTTTACTAAACAGCAGCATTTCTAGATGACATGATAATGAGGCCTAGTCCCTTATTTTGATCTTGGGTAGTATTATTGATATTTTGCTGGAGGTGGGAGATGGGGTCTATGTGAAGCTGTGGACCAACGCACAGGCCTGATGACAGCTATTATCACCACATCACCTCTGGCCACCTGCTCTTCCCCATGTGAGGGAAGCAGTAGACTGATGGAGAAGTTATGTTGGGTAAGGAGTGACGCTAGCAGTGAGAAACACATACAGAATGGAACACACTCCTCTCCCTGTTTCCTACACGGTCACTGGGTGGGCCTGGGAAAGACTTTTAGTGAGACATAAAGTCAGGGTTCTTTCTATTTGTTTGCTGGATCTGTGCTTGTGCTTACTGTTAAACTCTGTTGTTTTGGTTGGCTAGTCAGATTACAAGATTGAATGGTCTGTATGTATTCTGCTGAATCCGTTTGTTTTGCATTGTTATCTACCGATAGTTTTGCTGGATGTTAAAGGACTTTAAAACACTATAAGTATGTTAACATGCATTTGCAGGCACTTTAGTTCTGAAACCTTCCTCCAAAGGCTTTGTCACTTGTATTAGTTACTCAGATATATTCGTATCAGCTCACTGGTGTCCTTCTTACTTCTCATTTCCCATTTGAGTTTATTCTTATTATAATATTTGCAATCATTCTTGAATGCAACATCTCTCTCTCACACACACACACAAACGTCCTTGTGTCTAAAATGTGCGTTGTTTTAAACGAAGCAAATCACGACAGAGTGGTCAGTTAAGTTACGAGGAGTAGACCAAATTACATAAACACAAAGAGCCCTGGCAGGAGTCACTGGATATGAACACTTACATTATTTATTACCTTTAAACAAAAATGAGTTCAAATCAAAAATCAAACTGTCTATATAATCTATGTATTATGTTAACAGCGTAATGAAATGGAACATCAGAGTTGGGATATGACATCATGGTAAAGTCACAGAAAAGAACATCAGCCTCTCAGAAATATGTCTAAAAAATACTCAAACAGCAGAATTAATCAGACTACATCTACAACACATCACATTTAATTTTCACATTTTATTCAACATTATCAAATTACTGTAACTATGGAGTTAAATAGTTTAAAATTCAGAAATAAATGTCACTCGATTCACAAATGTATTTCCTGATTCATATATAAATGTACATTTAAGTGATGAAAACAAGTGATGTTATATAAGAGAAAAAGGAGCTTGTTCCTCTATGTGTCTGTGGTGGGTCTGTAGTCAGCCACAGAGCAATGGCTTCACACAAACTAAACGCACACCTAAACTAAACGCAGGGGACTAAACTATCTCCTTGAAATTTGAACTCTCTGAAGGCGATCCGAAGACGTTGACTCACTTCCCCCTTGCCAGACTCCATCAGACAACCAAAGTGACCCTCCTTCTCACAGTAGGTGAGGTCTGAGTAGCCACTGGCCCCCTTGTGGATGATGAGGTGTTTAACCCAGGGGTCTTGGAGAGACTTCCTCAGGTAGACCCCGAGGTTCTGCCTGTCCTCTGTGGTCGGGTGGCTGAAGAGCAGAGCCGTCTCTGAGGATCCCCCTTCTCCTGCTGAAAGCTCCCTGGCAGGGAACCCCAACACGCTCCCCTGGCAGCGGTTAGACTCCTTTAGCGTTAGCTTCTTTAGCTTAAAACTTTCCCCGCTGTCGTCACTCACTGCCTCTACTCTCAGGGGCTCTTCCTGTGGCTTCAATGCTTTGGTGCTGCGAGCGTTCAGATACACCTGCGTCCCACCCTTCCCGTCACACACCTCAGCCAGCTGGCACTCCCCGGACTCCATGCCGAGGGGCTGGCCTACCTGCCAGATGACGGGCTGGCCTGCCTTCCAGGTGTGCATGTCCTCGCTGCGCAGCACCACAGAATAGCTCTTCACACCATGGGTACCACAGTTCACCTTCACATAGGCAGGCACGAGCAGTGCCTCAGTGCCGCTGCTCAGCTGGATCCCATGACCCGGTCCCACAGCGAAGGTTTTGTAATTGGTAAAGTTGACACGGCTTGTTAAGTCTGTTAATTCACTCCAGGTCACCCCGCAGTCTGGGCTGGTGATGTAGCATAAACGAGTCTGGCCTGGTTTGAGCTCATTTTCCGGAATGTTACCCTCGATGCAGATGAAGAACAGAAACAGTGTTTTTGAGATCCTCTCAAAGACTGGACAGGGGTTCATGCTGCGGTAGCCAGGTTTGAGTGCTGTCATCAAGTCCTTTGGGAGAGACCACTGGAAATAACATTACAAGTTTGAAATGAACATTGGGCACGAAAAGACTACAGTGTACATGTTTTATAGGCCACTACTGTAGTTTCTATTCTATTCCATTCCATTGGGAAGCTTCTACCAAACAGTGTTCAATGGAAGGTGTCAGAGGCGCTGACCAGTAAGTAACCAGAGCCTATCAGTCCTCCTAGTGGTACTTACCAGTGGTCGGTGAAAGGTGTATACCATCTGGATTCATAAATAAGAAGAGGTGCTCCATACAGGTGCCCTATACTTGTAACCTATACAGTAACTCTGTACATGCAACACAACCATACCAGGACTAATACTCTCTGAGCTAAATATGAAATGTACTGGCACCATCTACAGTAAGCATTTGCCTACAGGTATGGGGTGTAGACATGGCAAGGGTGTAGACTAAAACACAGATGTGAGATGTAGGTGTTCTCCTGGGTACCTGCAGTGAGTGGTAGTATAGTATTAAACACAGACGTGAGGTGTAGGTGTTCTATGGGTACCTGCAGTGAGTGGTAGTATAGTATTAAACACAGATGTGAGGTGTAGGTGTTCTCCTGGGTACCTGCAGTGAGCCGTCAGTCTGCCGCGTGCCTTTACTCATCACCAGATTCTTTGCGTCTGCATCGTTGGTAGAGGAGCGCTTCTCTGCAAATGCCAGGAATGTCGTCCATTCTTTAACGTAAAGAAGAGCTGGAATTCTGAAGTCATAGCCGTCATTAGGAAACACAGGTGTTTCTACGGAGGAGGATTTATCAGCGAACACAGGTGGTTCTCCGGAGGAGGATGTGGTAGCACAGCATTTAGTGGCACAGCATTTAGTGGCACAGCTTCCCATCGTCGATGTGTGTTCTGTAAGAAGACCAAATCATGTCAGTCAGTCTATCAGATGAATTCTGTAGTCAGAGAAACAGTCATATCTGCAGAGATGGCCCCTCTGTTTACTGACTTAAGGAAGTGTGTGTGTGTGTGAACATTTGTTTGCTTACTTGTGTGTGCACACATGCATGTGTGTGTGTGTGTGTGTGTGTGTGTATGTACATGCTCTGAGTGTCTGCATGTGTGTTTATGTATTGTGTGTGTGTGTGTGTGTGTGTGTGTGTGTGTGTGTGTGTGTGTGTGTGTGTGTGTGTGTGTGTGTGTGGTGAGATGGTCCCTCTGTTTGATGCTTAAGGAGGAGCAAGCCCAGCAGAACTTTTTCAAACAGGAGAGAACTTCTAGAAATGATTTTATTTTGTAATGCCTTGATCATATTGTGTTAAATGGTTTCCTAAGTTCTATTCCTAGATGACTTCAGTCCCTTAAGCTTGTCACCTACAAGGAAACCGCAACAGCTCTGATAATAAATGCCAAGACCAAAACATTTAAAAGTGAACTTAGACTAATGAACAAAGCATCAATCCCAGGAAATGGTTATTTGGTTATGATTATGGTTCCAGGTTATAGAATGTGTCAACAGGTTATAAAGTCAGTGACTGTGAGTTGGGTCCTGGGTCCAGAGCCAAAGGTGTGCATGGGTAGTTTAGGATTCTACATCAAATATGAATATTACAAAAATGACAATTTGTGAAGTACCATATTAACATACACGACGGTATAAAGTATAATTTATTTCCCTAAACTGTCTAGTGTCCTGTCTCGGGGTTATGGAACACAAATGTTTTACCCCCCAGGCCTTCTTTCCTACAAACAGACACATAATGATTGTTTGACTGGATACACTCAGCTTTGACCTCAGAAGAGTATGCTGAACTTTAACTCACCTCAGAAGAGTACACTCAGCTTTGACTCACCTCAGAAGACTACACTCAACTTTAACTCACCTCAGAAGAGTATGCTGATGGTGCTGATAGTGTAACTCACCTCAGAAGAGTGTGCTGACGGTGCTGATAGTTTAGAGTATGCTGACGGTGATGATAGTGGTGCTGTTCTCCAGCCTTCAGGAGGAAAGTGCGGTCTGCTCCACTGCCTGAAGGTTTTTAAAGTCTTACTGGCTCCTCCTAGTAAACACGTCTTGTGAATTTATGCATCATAGAAGTTGGACAGCCCCACCTACTATTTGTTCTCTCTCTAACACTCACGCACACACACACACACACACACACACACACACACACACACACACACATATCTCTCTCACACACACACACCCACACACACACACAGGGTGGATATATGTGAGGGAATGTAATGGAGACATGGTTTCTATGTGAATGTAATAGTGATTCATTTCCAAATCAAACAACTAAACAATAATCTACAGACGATGAAAGGTTTATGACTGAAATTCTGATCATTTCCTGGTCTGTCCGTGTGGATGCTTTGTGACATGACCAGGAAATCAGAGGGTTACCTGACTAAGGGGAATTCCCACAGCCAGTTTATTTTCTTACAGTTTTCTTTGATTGCTTAACCTCGATTTTGATTGTTTTGTTTTGTTTTACAAAACACCTCAACCTGTTCCCTCTACTCCACCCCCTGCCACTTCATTCATTCAGCACAAAACACCATCAGTAGAAGTGTGTGTGTGCTTGTGTGTGTGTGTGTGTGTGTGTGTGTGTGTGTGTGTGTGTGTGTGTGTGTGTGTGTGTGTGGGTGTGTGTGTGTGTGTGTGAGTGTATGTGTGTATTGTGTGTGTGTTTGTGTGTGTGTGTGTGCGTGTGTGTGTGTGTGTGTGTGTGTGTGTGTGTGTGTATGAGATGGGAATATACGTAAGGGAATGTGTATGTATAACATAGTGGTGTGTCTGTTGGTTTCTAAGTATGTCTGTGTGTGTCTGTGTGTAAAGGGGGCATGGTTTCTGTGTGTGTGTGTGTGTGTGTGTGTGTGTGTGTGTGGTGTGTGTGTGTGTGTGTCTGTGTGTGTGTCTGTGTGTGTCTGCTTCCCCATAGTGGCCCTGGTGAGTGCTGTCCTTTTCACTGATGGTCTCTCCTCTGAGCTGCGTCTCAGCCAAACAGCAGCACAGCAGCACCAGTAGAGCTCCAGAAGTCTTCATGCTGAAACTGGACGATTCTCCTCTCTTCTCATCTGCTGCTTGTTCTTTAAGTCAAATATATACTCTCTGACCTGGCTACATATAACCAAGCCGTGTCCTAAGGTCATGTTTTCATCAGATAAACAGAATCATAAATGAACGTGTGCGTGAGGTGTAGTACATGTGCTGTCTTGTTTTCTAAAAATCAGCTCAAAGTCCAGGCTCAGGGGTGTGTGTTATAGGTGCTGTGGGTTTATTGGTGTGTTATTGATGTTATGTCAGCATAAATGATATCAAACTGCCAAACAATCATCTTCATCATTCTGTGTGTTATCATTCTCTAGTATTCTCCCAAAATAGAAAAACATGCAAAACAGAACACTCTCCTGTCCGTCAGTGACCGAGACGGACGGTTCACGTGGGCCCCCGGTGCTGAGAAGCTTCCCACTGTTCCTGGAGGGTCCTGGAGGAAGGACGGTCCAGGATGGGAAAATGCAGAGTATACATTTCACAGCGACCTCAGGCCTGCGTGTGTTTGTGTGTGTGTGTGTGTGTGTGTCCTGTGTCGCCCCATAACATACACGTGTGTGTTGCAGTGTGTCGCTTGTGGCAATAAAGAACTGACGGAAGTCATCCTTGTTTAAAAAAACATAAAGAGTGATTTGTCTCCCTCTGGTGTTAGGAATCAGTAGCTCACATTCAGAGGTACGGTGGGGGAAACAGGACACATGGAGCTGGAGCTCTGGGCTGCTGTCTGGATGCTGCATCCCCCATGTGTGTGAATACAACATGACTCTTTCATGAAGGTGTGTAAGTCAGTCTGTGTTTCAACAGCACTGGTTGCAGGAATACTAGAATATTACAGACTGACGTTTTCTACAAATGTTCTCTTTTGATGAAGACTTACGGGCAGTGGTGGTTTTACATGGAATTACGCCCCGGGCGAACCTCTCCGAACGCCTCACGTACAAACTCTGGTGTGGGAACACACACACACACACACACACACACACACACACACACACACACACACCCACACACACACACACACACACACACACCCACACACACACACACACACACACACGCACACACACACACACACACATACGCACACACACACACATATACGCACACACACACACACACACACACACACACACACACACACACACACACACACACACACATAGACACACACACACACACACACACACACAAACACACAAACACACACACACACACACACACACTAACACACACACACACACACACACACACACACACACACACACACACTCTCTCTGTCCTGTCTCCTTTGCACACGTCTCATTAAATTCATTACTTTTCAGATACATGAGAGTTGGGATATGACATCACGGTAAAGTCAGAGAAAAGAACACCTGCCTCTCAGAAATATTCAAACAGCAGAATTAATCAGAAATTCAGAATACATCTATCAATATCACATCATATTTAATTTTCCACATTTCAATCAACATTATTAAACAACTGTAACTGTGGAGTTAAAAAAGTTTCAAAATTCAGAAAATTTCTCAGAAATAATCAAACAGCAGAGATTATCAGACTACATCTACAACACATCTCATTTCATTTTCACTTTTCATTCAACATTATCAAACAACTGTAACTGTGGAGTTAAAAAAGTTTCAGAATTCAGAAATAAATGTCACTCGATTCACAAATGTATTTCCTGATTCACATATAAATGTACATTTCATACAAAACTTGATCCCACTCTTGTTAAATAAGAGAAAAAGGAGCTTGTCCCTGTATGTGTCTGTGGTGGGTCTGTAGTCAGTCACAGAGCAATGGCTTCACACAGCTTCCCCTCTGTCTGAAGACGATGACTCACTTCCCCCTTGCCAAACTCCATCAGACAACCAAAGTGACCCTCCTCCTCAGTGCAGGTGAGGTCTGAGTATCCACTGGGCCCCTTGTGGAAGATGAGGGGTTACCTCTAAGGGTCTGGGTGTTGGTCCTGGAGAGACTTCCTCAGGTAGACCCGGAGGTCCAGTCTGTTATAGTTCTCCCCTGCGGTCGGGTGGCTGAAGAGCAGAGCCGTCTCTGAGGATCCCCCTTCTCCTGCTGGAAGCTCCCTGGCAGGGAACCCCAACACGCTCCCCTGGCAGCCGTTAGGCCTCTCCTCTAGCGTTTGCTTGTTTAGCTGCTTAAAACTTGTCCCGTCGTCATCACCCAGTGCCTCTACCCGTGGCTTCGGTGCTCCAGGGCTGCGAGCGTTCAGATACACCTTCGTCTTACCCTTCCCGTCACACACCTCAGCCAGCTGGCACTCCCCGCACTCCAGGGACTCCAGGTTGAGGGGCTGGCCTGCCTCTACCTGTGGCTCTGTTGCTTTGGTGCTGCGAGCATTCAGATACACCTGCGTCTTACCCTTTCCGTCATACACCTCAGCCAGCTGGCACTCCCCAGACTCCCTGCCGAGGTGCTGGCCTGCCTTCCAGGTGTTCTGGTCCTCACTGTGCAGCACCACAGCATGGGTCTTCACACTCCTACCAGACTTCTTCTCCCTCACATAGGCAGGCACCAGCAGTGGGCCGCTGCTCAGCTGGATCCCGTGGTCCGGTCCCACAGCAAAGGTTTGGTAATTGGTAAAGCTGCTGTCCATGACACTGCTCGTTAGGTCTGTTAAAAAGCTCCAGGACTCCCCGCAGTCTGTGCTGGTGATGTAGCATAAACGAGTCTGGCCTGGCTTGAGGTTATCTTCCTTAGTGTTACCCTCGAGGCAGATGAAGAACAGAAACAGCGTTCCTGTTCCTGTTTCTGTTGTGTTCCTCTCAAAGACTGGAGAGGGTTTCATGGTGCGGTAGCCATCTATGAACGCCTCCTTCACGTCCTCTGTGGGAGACCACTGGAAATAACATCACAAGTTTGAAATGACCAGTGGGCAGGAAAAGACTACAGTGTACATGATTTATAGGCCACTACTGTAGTTTCTATTCTATTCCATACCAAACAGTGTTCAATGGAAGGTGTCAGAAGCACTGACCAGTAAGTAACCAGAGCCTAGCAGTCCTCCTAGTGGTACTTACCAGTGGTCGTTGAAAGCTGCATACCATCTGGATTTCTAAATAAGAAGAGGCGCCAGGTGACCTTTACAGTAACTCTGTACGTGCAACAAAACCGTATCAGGTTCCTTATCGCAGGGACTGCGATATAAAAAAACGTTCTTGGAGTAGAAAAATCTCACATGAATATTTTGAAA
>NC_137921.1:3114071-3119071 GCF_963457725.1 Sprattus sprattus | reverse complement strand
TGTCTTTATACTGTATATGTATGTGTGTGTGTGTGTGTGTGTGTGTGTGTGTGTGTGTATGTGTTTCTGTGTCCGTACTTATGTGTGTGTGTGTGTTTTCTGTGTGGATGTGTGTTTTCTATGTAACTGTAATTGAGATGTATTACAGATTCATCAATCATTGCTAGCTGACAAGGGGGGATTCCCACAGCCAGTTCAGGTTGTTCAAGGCGTCCTGGAAGAAAACTTGCTTACTTTTGCTCTGACAATGTTCCCCAACTCTGAGGAGTGTTCTTCCCAGCTCCATGCCACACAACCAGGTCAGTGAAGGTGTGGATGAAGGACCACCACATCAGGACCCTGTCATGGGGAACAATATTACTAATCTTAGACCTAAGATATTGCCCAATCTCCAGACCTGAATCCCATTGAAAACCTCTGTAATGTGATCAAGAGGAAGATGGATGGTCACAAGCCATCAAACAAAGCCTAGCTGCTTGCATTTTTGCACAAGGACCGAGTATTTTGACCAGATGTAATTTTTCTGCAAATAAATTATCTAAATGATGTCAGCAGTTTATAGAATAAAACTAAGATGTTAATTGTACTCAAACAAATACCAATAAATACTAAAACCAGAGAAACTGATCATTTTGGTCTCTTATTTTTTTCCAGAGCTGTATATACAGTATATATTGTATTATATTAAAAAACATAGAGTGATTTGTCTCCCTCTGGTGTTAGGAATCAGTAGCTCACATTCAGAGGTAAGCTGGGGGAAACAGGACACATGGAGCTGGAGCTCTGGGCTGCTGTCTGGATGCTGTATCCCCCATGTGTGTGAAGACAACATGACTCTTTCATGAACTCAGTCATTCTGTGTCCCTTCCAGTATGTATGACTATTACACCTCTAATGTATAATGCATTATGCTAAAGGAGATAGAGCTAAGCTGAGATGTGAGTGTGAACTCCTCTGCACCTCCCTCCCAGTACCAGTGCCAGAGGGGTGAAAGCAGGTGATGGGTTGAATGGACCCATAATGATTTCAGTCGAATATCTGAGTTTATTAAACAGCAGCTCTTGCTCTTATTTCTGAATGACATGATAATGAGGCCTAGTCCCTTATTTTGGACTTGGTTAGTATATACTGTACCTGTACATAGAATGTCTTCAGGTGGCTTGAAAGCCATGGCAAATATGAATGCCAGTGTGTTGTAACAAATATACTTGAATTAGTCATTTAAAGACATATTTTATTTTGTAATAAACAGATACACAAATACACAGCTTTACAAAGCACATTTCATTACTAGTGTGATCAGTTCCACACAGACATACTAACAGCAGGTAAAGGTACATTAACATGTCAGCAAACAGCACAATAGATGGACAGCAATCAAGGAAAATTAACTTTGTGTCACACTAAAAGTCTTTCCCAGACCCACCCAGTGACTGTGTAGGAAACAAGGAGAGGAGTTTGTTCCATTACGTTTGTGTTTCTCACTGCTAGCGTCACTCCACACCCAACATCTACATCAGTCTACTGCTTCCCTCACATGGGGAAAAGCAGGTGGCCAGAGAAGGTGGTGTGGTGGTGAAAAGTGTCTCTCACCCAGGTATTGTGCCACAGCTTCAGGTGGACCACATCCCCCACCTCCAGCAGCAGAGAAGCCCCATTGGAGGCTGCCATGTCGCCGGTGTTCTGTGATGTGTAGGCAAGGACAATATGCTCTCCGTTTTTATGGAGAGAGACTCCAGAGGGTCTTGATGCATGGCCAGGCCCAAACACAAAGACATTAAAGTGGTAGACCCCTCTGACTGGAGCTGTGAAGACGCCTGAGACACAAAGACAAACAAACACTCAGAAACCCAGACAGAGACATAACTTTACAAAACAGGGGCGGAGTGGCAACAGCTCCAGCCACTGACAAAACACATTTCACATTACAAAGTCGAAGTCAAGTCAAAGTGTTTAGTGTCACATACATTAAATTGCTTCAGCGCAGAAATATTCTAAAGACTTGGCAGCCAACATTTACACAGTAGACTGCATAAAAAAATAACACAACCAAAAATAACATATACCAAAATTGTAATATAACACTATAACATATAACATAACAAAATACAAGAAGGGCTAGCAGCAGTTTCCAGGGTGGGGAATATTAAATTAAATTAAAAACAATTTGTGCATGTATGTGCATACAGTCCATTTACATCACACTTACAATTACTGATAGCTTCTCTCACCTGTGTTTGGGTTGTAGGCATTCCCAATGTTGGTGAAGATGTGTTCGTAGATCAGGGAAGTTGCTGTGTTAAAGGGTCCTTTAGTTACATCTCCAGATGCTACCAGTGAGGCAGAGAAAGACACCCTCCTCTCCTCTCTCTCCCTCCTCAGCTCCTCAACCTGACTCCCCGTGATGTTCACACTGCCTCCTACAGCTCTCACAGCTGCTGCTTGCTCCTCCTGTTTGTCCTTCAGCTCCTGAATAACAGCTCTCTGCTGGTCCATTGTCTTCTCACTGGCTCTAAGTCTGGTCTCCAAAGTCTCTGCTCTACTCTCACTGGCTCTCAGTCTGGTCTCCAAGGTCTCCATTTGTGCCTTCGTGTATCTGAGCTCCACTCTCTGCTCCTCGACTGTCTTCTCACTGGCTCTCAGTCTGGTCTCCATGGCCTCCATTTGTGTCTTAGTGTATCTGAGCTCCACTCTCTGCTCCACCATCAGAGCGCTCATCTCTCTCAGCACAGTGTGGATGTCAGGCTGGCAGGTTTGTTGGGTGGAGGCTGTGGCAGCAGCATCTTCAGTTCTCTGTGCTGCACCCATAACCTCATTCTCTCTGGTCTCTGCTTCCCCATAGTGGCCCTGGTGAGTGATGTCGTCTTCACTGATGGTCTCTCCTCTGAGCGTCTCAGCCAAACAGCAGCACAGCAGCACCAGTAGAGCTCCAGAAGTCTTCATGCTGAAACTGGACGATTCTCCTCTCTTCTCATCTGCTGCTTGTTCTTTCAGTCAAATATATACTCTCTGACCTGGCTACACATTTCCAAGCCTTGTCCTAAGGTCATGTTTTCATCAGATAAACAGAATCATAAATGACGTGTACGTGAGTTGTAGTACATATGCTGTCTTGTTTTCTAAAAATCAGCTCAAAGTCCAGGCTCAGGGGTGTGTGTTATTGGTGCTGTGGGTTTATTGGTGTGTTATTGATGTTATATCAGCATAAATTATATCAAACTGCCAAACAAACATCTTCATCATTCTGTGTGTAATCATTCTCTAGTATTCTCCTACACTAGCTAATGTGTGTTACCAGTTCCCAATCCTCCTCCTTACAGTAGGTAATCGTTACTGTATAATTGCCTTGTCATTCGTCTGTTTTTGCATGTTCAATCAATCAATTTAAATTTTATATAGCACTTCTCTATATACCCAAAGACGTTTACAGTAGTAGTCCGGTCCAGTCCATTCATTCAGACAGTCATACCAGTGGTGGTAAGCTACATCAGTAGCCACAGCTGACCTGGGGCAGACTGATGGAAGCGTGGCAGCCAATCAGAGCCTACGGCCCCTCCGACCACCAACATTAATTCAGATTCATGTCTTTATGATGGTGGGGGAAACCGGAGTGCCCAGAGTAAACCCACGCAGTCACGGGGAGAACATGCAAACTCCACACAGAAAGGACCTGGAACCCCAGAAACAACCAGGATTCTAACCCACGCCCTCAGGGCCTTCTTGCTGTGAGGCGACAATGCTAACCACTGAGCCACCGTGCTGTGTTAAGTGTGTCTGTGTGTGAATATGTGTGTTTGTGCATATGTATCTGTGTTTGCATGTGTGTGTAGGTCAGATGCACTTTACGTCATATTTGACATCATTGCAACTAGATGGTCGTGAGTATAAAACATATGTCAATATAGGCCAATGTTTCTACCTGTATTAAAAATAAATACCAACAATTCGTGTTATATATACTCTGTGACTGGCTACATATTACCAGGCCTTGTCCTAAGGTCATGTTTTTATCAGATAAACAGAATCATAAATGAACGTGTACGTGAGTTGTAGTACATGTGCTGTCTTGTTTTCTAAAAATCAGCTCAAAGTCCAGGCTCAGGGGTGTGTGTTATTGGTGCTGTGGGTTTATTGGTGCGCTATTGATGTTATGTCAGCATAAAGGATATCAAACTGCCAAACAATCATCTTCATCATTCTGTGTGTTATCATTCTCCAGTATTCTCCTAGACTAGCTAATGTGTGTGTTACCAGTTCCCAATCCTCCTCCTTACAGTAGGTAATCATTACTGTATAATTGCCTTGTCATTTATCTATTTTAACATGCTAAGTGTGTGTGTGTGTGTGTGTGTGTGTGTGTGTGTGTGTGTGTGTGTGTGTGTGTGTGTGTGTGTGTGTGTGTGTGCAGGGCCGTTGCTAGGAATTCTGGGCCCCCTGAAAGAAGATTGTTGTGCCCCCCCCCCCAACTTGTCATCGCCAATTTTACACAACTTTTTTTTTCTTAGACTACTGTATAAGTATTATAATTTTTTCTTAATTTTTCTGTTCCTCTATGTTCTTGGCAGTGCCTGACGCAATGCACCCCATTCATTTTTTTTTTTTCAATTAACCACTCAACAAAGAGTCACTGCCTGGGTATTATTATGTCCCTGCTTAAGACTCATGTCAATAAGCTACCCAAATTTAGCCAAATTTTTCTGTCCGAGCCCGGCCCGGTCCGGCAGAATAGTAACCGAGCCCGGACTGAGTCCGACAGCCATTCAAATATGTTTTTTTCGAATCCGAACCAAGCCCGACGGAATCAATTTCTCAACTGTTCATAGTAGCCTACTATTGCCAGATTTACGCACGTTGTTTATGAATAGCCTGGCTTTATTAAACTGGGGCATCAACAGTTAAATGCTCTTTCACACAAAAAAACGCTGTTAAACGCACAATAAGGCCAATAAGCATATTTAAATTAAATGATTCACATTGCAGGAACGTTTAGTAAAATGGTG
>NC_137921.1:2971571-3109071 GCF_963457725.1 Sprattus sprattus | reverse complement strand
TATTTTTAAGCTCTCTTTTTGACTCTTCTGTTGCCAAATGGGTGTCTTGCCTGACTGTCTCTTTATACATATTAAAAGAACACCTAAACCTCCCATCTGTTCCTGAGTCTGCTTCCGAGTTCACAACCTTTATCTGGCCTCATCACACATCCAAGGCAATTACCTTTGCCTAGCTTTCTTGATAAAAATCAGTCAATTTCGTTTATTGATAATTGTATCCAAAGTCGTCATTACTACTTTTTACTACTGGTTAACTGAGTTTTAAACCTTAAAATGTGCTGCTTCAGCGGCGGCCAAAAGTATCAACATTACTGAGCCATGGACCTCATATTTGTTGTGTATGGTCAGAACAAAAGATGGTTTGTCTAGAGTGTGTATTTCCTGATGTGTCTTGAGATTTGAGATACATCTAAACCTCTTCCATCAATTCAAGTCTGTTCTACCAGTCTTCAAAATTTGAGAGAAATATTTTCTTCAGTGTTTTTATTATCATTAATAGTAATAAGAAAAAATGTATTAGTAATAAATCATCAAGGAAAAAATATTACTAAATAAAAAAAACTGGGGGAAATGGTAATATCGTATTTATCATTGACAGTCATGTGGTATTCTCACCCAGGAAGATTGATAATTTTCCTTCCCTTTTTATTTGTGTAAACCCAGAGCAAATGTCTTCTGTTCTTGTGTAGTTTTCCCTGATGTAGTTGTATTTATTACATTCTGTCAGGCAAAGTAACTCATGCTCCACTACCCCATTACTACAGTGAGTGCAGAGAATGTTTTTCTTGAGGTAGCCATGTTTGTCTGTGAGTAACCTTTTCAATGACAATACTATGTTCCCTCCCCCTGTCCTCTTTCTTTCTTCCTCCATCTCTGACACTCAAAACATCTTTGAGCTGTACAAAATGTTCATATGAGGCGCTGTTTAGGACATATATCTAAAAGGCTCACACATGAAAACACATACACAAACAAAATAGTCACCTCAATTTTTTTTTATTGAATTCATGTTTCAATCTCTATCCTAACATGTTTCAAATATGAAGAAATAATACTTCATCATGTGCATCACGTTTTTTTTTAACTCATCTAATCAAAAATATTTCAGTAAGTGATAATCCATCATTTATTAGCAGGACAGCACACCACATGAATGGGTCTTCTGATGTCTCTTGAGACTGCTCATTTGGCTAAAGGCCTTTGCACACTGAGAACACTGATGTGGCTTTTCTCCAGTATGGATCCTCTGGTGTATCTTGAGATGATGCATTTGGCTAAAGGCCTTTCCACACTGAGAACACTGATGTGGCTTTTCTCCAGTATGAATCTTCTGGTGTGACTTGAGATGATGCATTTGGCTAAAGGTCTTTCCACACTGAGAACACTGATGTGGCTTTTCTCCAGTATGAATCTTCTGGTGTGACTGGATTTGAGACATTTGGATAAAGGTTTTTCCACACTGAGAACAATGATAAGGTCTTTCCCCAGTATGGATCCTCTGGTGTGTCTTGAGATCAGACATTTGGCTAAAGGTTTTTCCACAATGAGAACAATGATGTGGCTTTTCTCCAGTATGTATCTTCTGGTGTGCCTTAAGACTACTCATTTGGCGAAAACTTTTACCACACTGAGAACAATGATAAGGCCTTTCCCCAGTATGGATGTGCTGGTGTGCCTTAAGACTAGTCATATGGCTGAAGGTTTTTCCACACTGAGAACAATTATAAGGCCTTTCCCCGGTATGGATTCTCTGGTGTGACTTGAGATCACACATTTGGATAAAGGCCTTTCCACACTGAGAACACTGATGTGGCTTAGCCCCAGTGTGGATCCTCTGGTGTGTCTTAAAACTTGTCATTTGGCTGAAGGTTTTTCCACACTGAGAACAATGATAAGGCCTCTCCCCAGTATGGATCCTCTGATGTTTCTTGAGGTCAGATGTGCCATTTAAGGCCTCTTCGTTCTGTGTACACTGAAAAAACTTCTCTCCAATATGTTTCATCGTATACAGATTTGAGCGATTGTGACATCTGTCTTTGTTTATGTTTTCCTCAGTGTTCCCTTTGTTGTTAGATTGGATCCTTTGAATGTCTCCTAAAAAATCATTTTATAAAAGTTGAGAAATATTTTTACTCTTCTCCTCTATCTGGAATGTTACTGCTTCAATACAGATACATATTTTTAAATTTGTTTTATATATACTGTATATATAGGTTATTTTCTAGAAATGTACATCACTTGGAAGTGACTTATATAAAAGTGTCTACCTAGGGACTACATGTAAATGTAAACCTAGATCCACACCCATGAATTATAGAGCTAGAGAAAAAAAGATGGCAGACACTTTTTTTCTCTTTTAACTGTAACCAACTTTAGATAGTATCCCATAAGTAAGGCATCCCCAAAGTATCTCTGTTCTCTAAATAGGTCTAGCATTGCGAAGCACAAGTTAGCCAAAAATGCTCCAAAATGCAGGTATTATAACTATACATAACACATAACGATGAACAGGAAACTTACTTGTAGGAGAAGAGACAAAGTGACCATTTTCACTTAAATCAAATTCTTTTTCATCTTTAATTTCCATTGGTGAATACTTTTCTTCTTTCAAGGTCATGGTGGACATCTCAGTCTTGTATTCACATTCCAGTCCAGGCTTTTCTTCCACTGTCTTATTTGCAGACAAATACTCTTGTAGGAAATCATCAAATTCTTCTTCTTTTATCTCTTTCTTCACTGTCATGAGCGGCTGTGACGGTTCAATAAATTCAGCCATTTCTGACTTGAGTTCTTTTTTGGAAATAAAAATTCGGTCAAACTATCCTTCAATACAACAATTTAGTGATAATCTGCCAAGAAAGAACAGTATAGTTGTAATGCTGGTGAATTACAAATTATCTATAGCTCCTGAGCATGCCAGTGCTAGCCTTAAAGATGTGAGTTCAATAGTCCGTCTCTGTGGTGTTTATAAAATGCTTCTTCTGTCTGACCTATTAGCTTCCTGGACTCAAACCTAGCCAATCAGCTGTAGGAGCTTTTAGAATTCAATCTAGCATGACAAAGGGTTATAGGCAGGTCTCTGAGCACCATTTACACATCTGATGGTCCTCAGGTGGGCATGGCCATAACTCAACCTGCTGAGACTACACAAAGGAGTGTGGTAGGGGGGTGGGGTGGATGTGCAAATGGAATGGAAATGGAGATGATGTACCTTATTTCAAGAATGTAACACAAGTAAATACAATTTACATGAATAAAAAAGGCTTTCTCTTTGGCAGGCCAAATTATGTAGTACAAAATTCTAAAAGTTAGTAGTCTGTAATTCTAGCAAGAGGTTCATGATATTTGAATTAAACAGCCAATCAAATCTCACCCCTCCCTTCAGTGATTTCAAAGAATGCTATGTCTTTCATGGTTGTATTACCAAAAAAGAAAACCTTGAGACCCAAATACTAGGGAGTATGTACTAATGTCAATCTAGCCTTCAATCCCATCCACAAGGCATTGGGTATTTTATCCAGATGTCATGCCAAAAGTTGTAAGAAAAAAGGACGTTTATTTTGTGGTTGATGCAGCAATCTGCCTTTATTCCAGTAAAGTGCAGTAAGAAACCTGTGGAATATACTCTGGATTCAGCCATGCAGATCTGAACAACAAGCATATCCAAATCTAGCCATTTATGCTGTTTACGACACCTCCCAGGCCTTTAATGTAAATGAGCTAAGCTTTTAATGCAAACAGGTCTGGCAACCTTTTTTTTCTGTGTGATAATCAGGTTTCTCTGACCTACTGCCAAAGATGATTTTCAAATGGCCAACCTCATTCCCATACTAGGATTAATTGCAATCATTCACACCTCAGTTTGCATCCTGTCCCCAGATAATAATAATAATAATAATAACCCGGGCTAATAGGTCAGTTGAAGATGCAGTAAACATGGGACTGCACTACATCCTACAACACCTCGACTCTCCAGGGACGTATGCTAGGATGCTGTTTGTGGACTTCAGCTCGGCGTTCAACCACATCATGCCCTCCTCACCAAACTTACCCAGCTCACTGTGCCCGCCTCCACCTGTCAGTGGATAACGAACTTCCTGACAGACAGGAAGCAGCAGGTAAGGCTGGGAGAAATAACATTCAGGACAGTCAGCACTGGTGCTCCCCAGGGTTGCATGCTCTCCCCGCTGCTCTTTTCCCTGTACACAAATGACTGCACCTCAGGAGACCCGTCTGTTCAGCTCCTGAAATTTGCAGACGACACTACAATCATCGGCCTCATCCGAGATGGAGATGAGTCTGCATACCGGAGGGAAGTTGAACAGCTCGCCCTGTGGTGCAGTCGCTACAACCTGGAGTTGAACTCGCTCAAAACTGTTGAAATGATAGTGGACTTCAGGAGGAACCCCCCATCACTGCCCCCTCTCACCATACTGAACTGCACTGTGTCTGCCGTGGAATCCTTCAGGTTTCTGGGTTCCACAATCTCCCAGAACCTGAAGTGGGAGCCAAACATTTGATCAGTCACCAAAAACGCCCAGCAGCGGATGTTCTTCCTGCGCCAGCTCAGGAAGTACAACCTGCCTCAGGAGCTGCTGATCCAGTTTTACACTGCAGTCATTGAGTCTGTTCTCTGTTCATCTATCACTGTCTGGTTTGGATCGGCCACTAAACTGGACAGGAACAGACTACAACGGACAGTCAGATCAGCAGAAATCATCATTGGTGCCGACCTGCCCACCATCTAGGACCTGTACACCACCAGAGCCAGGAAACGGGCAGGGAAAATTATTGCAGACCCCCTCACACCCTGGACATAATCTGTTTCAGCTCCTCCCCTCTGGCAGGCGCTACAGATCCCTGCACACCAAAACCACCAGACACAGGAACAGTTTTTTTCCCCTTGTCGTCACCTTAATGAACACTTGAAAATGTATTATATTTATTATTATATTTATATTACAGTATATTTATTTATTTGATCCTAAACTGTTGTGATATATTGCACATTTTCAGTTAAAGTACATTGAGAGCAACTAAACACCACAACAAATTCCTTTTATATGAAAATGTACTTGGCCAATAAACATGATTCTGATTCTGAGATGTCTAAGCAAATCCAGTGTGGGGACCTTTTCTTTGTTAGGATGAAGATGACCATTTTGGATAGCAGCTGCTTGATCAACAATCTCATCAATCTCTCAAAGTAATTAGTTTCAGGAGAGTGTTCCAATTGTTGTGTGCTTTACAGAACTGTAACACAGATAACCACTTTTAGCCCTTTTGATTGGTTCAGGTCAATTCTTCTTTTAGAAACTAGCCATTCATGATGAAACAAGCCCACTAGTAATTAGTGACATGATGTTTAGTACTGTTTGAATGCTTCTTTAAAATGTCTTACGCTATTGGTTTGGGATTCGCCTCGAAAACCAAAATCAAACAGAAGTGATTTTAATTCGCTACCAGTTCCGCATACTCTAGCTTCTTGCTGTCAAAGGCTTCCTCAATCATATCTTCAAGGGGAGCTCTTAACTCAATAATGGAAACAATGTACAAGTACTTTCACTTAGAAAACAACACAATGTCTAGGTCTCATAGAAGTCACAGCAATACATTGTGGAAAGTGACGTTGTCTACTGAAACCTTCCAGTAATCTCCAGTCCCACATGGACAAATACTGATGAAGGTCCTATCAATGTTACAGTTTTGTGTGTGTATTAAAGGAAGAACATGTGCCTTCATAATAGTAAAAAGTCAAACAGAGAGCACTTAAATCTCAACATATTTAGGTATTTCTTCAGCTGCTGAGGTTCTGCTTAGGCCACATATCTAAAAAGCTCACACATAAACACATACACATACAAAAAAACACTCACTTCAATGTTTTCTTTTTTTTATTAAATCATGTTTAAATCTGTACCCTAACATATGTTTCAAATATGAAGTAATAATACTTCATCATGTGCATCAAATTTTTTTTTCAACTCATGATATCAAAACTATTTCAGGTAGTGATAATCCATCATTTATTAGCAGGGCAGCACATCACATGAATGGATCTTCTGGTGTCTCTTGAGACTGCTCATTTCGCTAAAGGCCTTTACACAATGAGAACACTGATATGGCTTAGCCCTTAATGGATCATCTGGTGTCTCTTGAGATTAGACATTTGGCTAAAGGTCTTTCCACACTGAGAACACTGGTGTGGCTTTTCTCCAGTATGGATCCTCTTGTGTGACTGGAGATCACATATTTGGATAAAGGTTTTTCCACACTGAGAACAATGATGAGGCCTCTCCCCAGTATGGATCATCTGGTGTCTCTTGAGACCAGACATATGGCTAAAGGCCTTTCCACAGTGAGAACACTGATGTGGCTTTTCTCCAGTATGTATCTTCTGGTGTGACTGGAGCTCAGATATTTGGATAAAGGTTTTTCCACACTGAGAACAATGATAAGGCCTCTCCCCAGTATGGATCCTCTGGTGTATCTTGAGATTACTCATTTTGCTAAAGGCCTTTCCACAATGAGAACAATGATAAGGCATTTTCCCGGTATGGATCCTCTGGTGTTCCATGAGACTAGACATTTGGCTATAGGCCTTTCCACACTGAGAACAATGATAAGGCCTTTCCCCGCTATGGATCCTCTGGTGTGACTTGAGATGATGCATTTGGCTAAAGGCCTTTCCACACCGAGAACAATGATATGGCTTTTCTCCAGTATGGATGTGCTGGTGTGTCTTAAGATTAGTCATTTGGCTGAAGGTTTTGCCACACTGAGAACAATGATAAGGCCTTTCCCCAGTATGGATCCTCTGGTGTGACTTGAGATTCCACATTTGGCTAAAGGTTTTTCCACAATCAGAACACTGATAAGGCCTTTCCCCAGTATGGATCCTCTGGTGTTTCTTGAGGTCAGATGTGCCATTAAAGGCCTCTTCATTCTGTTTACACTGAAGTGGCTTCTCTCCAATATGTTTCATCGTATACAGAGTTGGGTGTGAGCGATTGTGACTTCTGTCTTTGTTTCTGTTTTCTTCAGTCTTCCCTTTGTTGTTAGATTGGATCTTTTGCATGTCTCCTGTAAGATCACTTTAAAAAGTTAAGAAATATATTCACTCTTCTCCTCTATCTGGGATGCAACTGCTTAAATACAAATACATATTTTTAAATATGTTTTATATGTATATATATAGATATATGTTATTTGCTAGAAAATGTACCTCACTTGGAAGTGACTTATATAAAACTGTCTACCTAAAGACTACATGTAAATTTAAGAGGAGATTCACACCCATGAATTATGGACCTATAGTTAAAATGATGGCAGACACTTTTTTCTCTTTTAGATGTTACAAACTTTAGATAGTATCCCATAATTAAGGTATCCCCACAATATCTCTGTTCTCTAATTAGGTCTAGCATTGTGAAGCACAAGTTAGCCAAAAATGCTCCAAAATGCAGGTATTGTAACTGTACATAACACATAACGATGAACAAGCAACTTACTTGTAGGAGAAGAGACAAAGTGACCATTTTCACTTAAATCAAATTCTTCTTCATCTTTAATTTCCATTGGTGAATACTTTTCTTCTTTCAAGGTCATAGTGTACATCTCAGTCTTGCATTCACATTCCAGTCCAGGCTTTTCTTCCACTGTCTGATTTGCAGACACATACTCTTGTAGGAAATCATCAAATTCTTCTTCTTTTATCTCCTTCTTCACTGACATGAGCTGATGTGATGGTTCAGTAAATCCAGACATTTCTGACTTGAGTTCTTTTTTGGAAATAAAAACTCGGTCAAACTATCCTTCAATACAACAATTTAGTGATAATCTGCCAAGAAAGAACTACAGTATAGTTGAACTGCTGGTGAATTACAAATACTGTAGAGATCCAGAGCATGCCAGTGCCAGCCTTAAAGATGTGAGTTCATTAGTCTGTCTTTGTGGCTTTTTATAGAATGCTTCTTCTGTCTGACCTATGAGCTTCCTGGACTCAAACCTAGCCAATCAGCTGTAGGAGCTTTTAGAATTCAATCTAGCATGACAAAGGGTTATAGGCAGGTCTCTGAGCACCATTTACACATCTGATGGTCCTCAGGTGGGCATGGCCATAGCTCAACCTACTGAGACTACACAAAGGAGTGTGTTAGGGGGGTGGGGTGGATGTGTGAATGGAATGGAAATGGAGATGATGTATCTTATTTCAAGAATGTAAGGCAAGTAAATACAATTTACATGAATAGAAAAGGTTTTCTCTTTGGCAGGCCTCCAACTAAACCTTGCATTTACATCTACGGTGACTGATATAGAATGCTATGGCTTTCAGGGTTGTATTACTCAAAAAAAAACCTTGAGACCCAAATACTAGGGAGAATGTGCTAATGTCAATCTAGCCTTCACTCCCATCCACAAGGTATTGGGTAATTTATCAGGATGTCATGCCAGAAGTTGTAAGAAAAAAGGAAGTTTATTTTGTGGTTGATGCAGCAATCTGTCTTTATTCCAGTAAAGTGCAGTGACAAAGCCTTTGGAATATACTCTGGATTCAGCCGTGCAGATCTGAACAACAAGCATCTCCAAATATAGCCATTATGCTGTTTACGACACCTCCCAGACCTTTAATGTAAATCAGCTAAGCTTTTAATTTTTTTGTATTGTTTTCAAAACTCCGCAAGTTTTTGTCCTAGAGACATATAAAGAAAACCCACATGAACCTTGAACCCTTTACTCTTAAAGTATATATACAGTTCGAAATTAAAATATAAATAAGTACTTTGTAAGGAGAATATAGCTGTTCTCTTGCACATTTCAGTCTGTGGGGTAGGTTTCTGCTCCTAAGGACCCACCCATTAGCAAAATACAGCTACTCATATGTTAAGTAAAGGTGATTCAGTGATCTTTATTGGGCCATGGTGTGGCGAGAAAGCCAAGGGGTGTAGTGGGCCACAAAGACATTCCTGAGCCATTATGCAATTGCCACAAGAACAGAATTGCCATTGTCTTTTTCTGAGGTGTCCCAGGTAACTCATCAATATGCATTTGTAGGGACACACATTTTGGAGAGGCACAGGTCACTCTGCTATCATAAATATGTAGAAGTGAAACCAAACACACTTTCTGAATGCTAAACTCAGATATGTATAGCCAACACCTATGTTTACAAGGTTTAGAGTTCAAAAGTCTTGGCACAAAATCTTTACAATGTTTTTTTGTACAAATTCTAACCAGCTCTTAATTAAGGTTTTCGTAAAGGTGACTTACATTTGATTTGAATACAATTTAATTTTACTACATTTCTTTTACTCTAATGTTGTTATTGCTGATGTCTTCTATAACATTATCATATATGCCACCTGTGCATCAATACTTTTAATTAGGGGAAATATACAAAAACATTAAGGCATATGATATTTCTTATTAAAGTCAAACAGGCCTCTGTCCCTGAAGGGTTAACATAGATTCACTCTTTTACAATACAATTTAGGTAGAAAAAATGTTTTAAAAATGTGTAGTCTGTGATACTAGCAAGAGGTTCATGATATTTGAGTTAAACAGCCAATCAAATCTCACCCCTCCCTTCAGTGATAGCACTTTTGTCCAAAGTGACATACAAGGGAGAGAACAGTCAAGCTAAGAGCAATAAAACCTGGTTTAACATTAAAAACTGTCTTTTTTCACAGATAAAATAGAAAATGACATTGAAAAAAAAAGAAATGCTGGACTGTCACTGCTTGAGTGCAATTTAGGAATAAACACTGACAAGTAATTAATTTCAAGAGAGGGTTCCAATTGATGTTGTGCTTTACAGAACTGGAACACAGATAATCATTTTTACCCCTTTTGATTGGTTCAAGTCAAGTCTTCTTTTAGAAACTAGCCATTCATAATGAAACAAGCAAAATTGTAATTAGTGACATGATGTTTAGTACTGTTTGAATGCTTTTTAAAATGTATTTTGCTATTGGTTTGGGATTTCGCCTCGAAAACCAAAATCCAACAGAAGTGATTTGATTTCGCTACCAGTTCCGCATACTCTAGCTTCTTGTTTTCAAAGGCTTCCTCAATCGCATCTTCAAGGGGAGCTCTTAACTCAATAATAGAAACAATGTACAAGTACTTTCACTTAGAATACAACACCATGTCTAGGTCTCATAGAAGTCACAACAATACACTGTGGAAAGTGACGTTGTTTATTGACACCCACCAGTAATCTCCAGTCCCACATGGACAAATAATGATGAAGGTCCTATTAAATTTACAGTTTTGTGTGTGTGTTAATGGAAAAACATGTGCCTTCATAATAGCAAAAAGTCAAACAGAGAGCACTTAAATCTCAACATATTTAGGTATTTTTTCAGCTGCTGAGGCGCTGTTCAGGTCATATATCTAAAAAGCTCACACATAAACACATACAAAAAAACCACCTCACTTCATTTAAAAAGAAAACAAATTAAATTCATGTTTCAATCTCTACCCTAACATATGTTTCAAATATGAAGAAATAATACTCCATGTGCATCACATTATTTTTTCAACTCATCTAATCAAAACTATTTCAGTTAGTGATGATCCATCATTTATTAGCAGGGCAGCACACCACATGAATGGATCTTCTGGTGTCTCTTGAGACTAATCATTCGGCTAAAGGCCTTTCCACACTGAGAACATTGATGTGGCTTTTCTCCAGTATGGATCCTCTGGTGTAACTTGAGATGATGCATTTGGCTAAAGGCCTTTCCACACTGAGAACACTGATGTGGCTTTTCTCCAGTATGAATCCTCTGGTGTGACTGGAGCTGACACATAAGGATAAAGGTTTTTCCACACAGAGAACAATAATATGGCTTTTCTCCAGTATGGATCCTCTGGTGTGCCTTGAGATTACACATTTGGCTAAAGGCCTTTCCACACTGAGAACACTGATGTGGCTTTTCTCCAGTATGGATCTTTTGGTGTGACTGGAGCTGAGACATTAGGATAAAGGTTTTTCCACACCGAGAACAATGATGTGGCTTTTCTCCAGTATGGATGTTTTTGTGTGCCTTAAGATTACTCATATGGCTAAAGCTTTTTCCACACTGAGAACAATGATAAGGCCGTTCCCTGCTATGGATCCTCTGGTGTACCTTGAGATCAGACATTCGGCTAAAGGCCTTTCCACACTGAGAACACTTATGTGGCTTTTCTCCAGTATGGATCTTCTGGTGTATCTTGAGATTCTTCATTTGGCTGAAGGTTTTTCCACACTGAGAACAATGATAAGGCCTTTCCTCAGTATGGATCCTCTGGTGTGACTTGAGATGATGCATTTGGCTAAAGGCCTTTCCACATTGTGAACACTGATGTGGCTTTTCTCCAGTATGGATCTTCTGGTGTTTCTTGAGGTCAGATGTGCCATTAAAGGCCTCTTCATTCTGTGTACACTGAAGTGGCTTCTCTCCAATAGGTTTCATTGTATACAGAGTTAGTTGTGAGTGATTGTGACATCTGTCCTTGTTTCTTTTTTCCTCAGTGTTCTCTTTGTTGTTAGATTGGATCCTTTGAGTGTCTCCTGTAAGATCATTTGAAAAAGTTCAGAAATATATTCACTCTTCTCCTCTATCTGGAATGTAACTGCTACAATACAGAAACATATTTTTTAATTTGTTTGATGTTATTTGCTAAAAATGTACATCACTTGGAACCTGCTACAATACAGATACATATTTTTAAATGTGTTTCATATGTACATATATAAATAGGTTATTTGCTAGAAATGTACATCACTTGGAAGTGACTTATATAAAAGTGTCTACCTAGGGACTACATGTAAATGTAAACGGAGATCCACACCAATGAATCATAGAGCTAGAGAAAAAATTATGGCAGACACTTTTTTTATCTTTTAAATGTAACCAACTTTAGATAGTATCCCATAAGTAAGGTATCCCCACAGTAAAGCTGTTCTCTAAATAGGTCTAGCATTATGAAGCACAAGTTAGCCAAAAATGCTCCAAAATGCGATATTGTAACTATACATAACAGGCAACTTACTTGTAGGAGAAGAGACATAGTGACCATCTTCACTTAAATCAAATTTTTCTTCATCTTTAATTTCCATAGCTGAATTCTTTTCTTCTTTCACGGTCATGGTGTTAATCTCAGTCTTGCATTCATATTCCAGTCCAGGCTTTTCCTCCACTGTCTGATTTGCAGACAAATACTCTTGCAGGAAATCATCAAATTCTTCTTCTTTTATCTCCTTCTTCACTGACATGAGCGGTTGTGATGGTTCAATAAATCCATTCATTTCTGACTTGAGTTCTGTTTAGGAAATAGAAACTCGGTCAAACTATCCTTCAATACAACAATTTAGTGATAATCTGCCAAGAAAGAAGTACAGTATAGTTGTACTGCTGGTGAATTACAAATACTGTATAGAACCAGAGCATGCCAGTGCCAGCCTTAAAGATGTGAGTTCATTAGTCTGTCTCTGTGGCTTTTTATAGAATGCTTCTTCTTTCTGACCTATTAGCTTCCTGGACTCAAACCTAGCCAATCAGCTGTAGGAGCTTTTATAATTCAATCTAGCATGACAAAGGGTTATAGGCAGGTCTCTGAGCACCGTTTACACATCTGATGGTCCTCAGGTGGGCATGGCCATAGCTCAACCTGCTGAGACTACACAAAGGAGTGTGGTAGGGGGGTGGGGTGGATGTGTGAATGGAATGGAAATTGAGATGATGTACCTTACTTCAAGAAAGTAACACAAGTAAATACAATTTACATTAAAAAAAAGGCTTTCTCTTTGGCAGGCCTCCAACTAACCCTTCCATGTATATCTACTGTGACTGTTATAGAAATAGTTTATTTACTCAAAATTCTCTCAGAGATGCTTGCTGATTTGATCTTGTGCTGCAACTTTTATTGTTATGTTCATACAGTAGGCAAGACACCTGGGGAAAAGTTGTGGGCGAAAAAGAAAAAGAGAGCAGGCTTCTGGGAAAGTAACCCACCTGTGGGATTTTTATTTTTTTTTGTCAAAATTCCGCAAGTTTTTGTCCTAGAGACATATGAAGAAAACCCACATGAACTTTGAACTATTTACTTTTAAAGTATATACAGTTCGAAAATATAATATAAATAAGGACTTTGTAAGGAGAATATAGCTGTTCTCTTGCACATTTCAGTCTGTGAGGTAGGTTTCTGCTCCTAAGGACCCACCCATTAGCAAATTACAGCTATTCATATGATAAGTAAAGGTGATTCAGTGATCTTTATTGGGTCATGGTATGCAGGGCCGCTGACAGGTTTGGCTGGGCCGGGACAAAATTCTCTCAATGGGCATCCCCCCAAAAAAAACCCACAACCACAGAATTCCCTTGTGCAGCTCCCAAACACATGACGTCGGGATGACAAGCACATTTATTACGGATAAACCAAAAGGATTATTTACAACTTTAATTGGATAGACTATGGATATGGACTGAGTGAAGTTATGGTTTTTCAGAATCATACCACAATAAAACTCACGCTATTGTATTCACTTAGTGCTCATTAACTGCACATTTCATCGACCATTTTTCACTTGACCAAGGGGAATCATGTCAAGGGTACTTTTATTTATCGCCAGACCCGCGTGTATGTCCGCTGAACTTCCAGAGAATGTTTTGGGGAACAAGGCGGAGCCCAGGCTCGGACTGGGAACGATTTTAAGCAAGACCTGTGAGCCAAGTCAACATGTCGCGTTGGGCACAATAAAAAACCAAACGGCCTACCTTGACGCTGTCTTGATCGCGGGGCTTCTTGCAAGTTGCAATTATTCCACATTAATCGGTTTAACATACCCGGACAGCCCTGCTAGCAAGCAATGGATTATGTTTGCATTGCTAATTCACATTAGAGTCCGTTGTAGGGTAAAATAGAGAGAATCCGTTGTAGGGTAAAATGAGAGTTGGTTACATGCCAGGCCCGTGATTCCGAGTCGGCATCATGCTTGCGAAAAAACGTAAACAACGGAGGACATGAAGGCTGGTTTGTGGTCAAAGCACTCTCTATCTAACCACTCGTTCAGGTGTTTTCTTGAGTTTGTACAGCCAACTACTGCACACGTTAGATGTATAATCCCATCATGCACCGCAACATATTTTTGCAAAATAATCGAACATAAATTCGCCAAATATAAGAACATCGTAGTTTAGTTTAAAGAAAGCATTTTAGTTTTATTTTTGATTTAGTTTGTTGCAATGATTGTACAGTTTGAAGAAACAGGATTTTACAGTT
This sequence comes from Sprattus sprattus, assembly GCF_963457725.1. Lineage (NCBI taxonomy): Eukaryota > Metazoa > Chordata > Actinopteri > Clupeiformes > Clupeidae > Sprattus > Sprattus sprattus. The sequence continues at coordinate 3,094,800 of NC_137921.1, read as the reverse complement.
TGAAGAAATAGAAAATTATACCATACCAACCGTCACATAGATGTGCATGACAAGGAAGCGCTATATATACTGGATGCACCTTCCTAATAATTTGTCGTGAGGTTCTTTCTTGGGCTCTAGAGTTATCCGTATTGTCAGATAAGTAAGGCGGTCGTATAATAAATAATGGGGCCGGTATGATTGAAGGATGGCCGGCCCTCGCACGCCGAAATGTACCCGTTTGTCCCCCCCTGTCGGTGGGCCTGATGGTATGGCCAGAAAGCCTGGGGGTGTAGTGAGCCACAAAGACATTCCAGAGCCATTATGCAATGGCCATTGTCTTTGTCTGAGGTGTCCCAGGTAACTCATCTCATATGCCTTTGTAGGGACACACATTTTGGAGAGGCACAGGTTACTCTGCTTTTATAAATATTTAGCAGTGAAGCCACCCACACTTTCCGAATGCTAAACTCACATATGTATCGCCAACACCTATGTTAACAAGGTTTAGAGTTTGAAAGTCTTGGCCCGGAATCTTTACAATGTTTTTTTGAGCAGCACTGAATGAAGGTTTTCGTAAGGGTGATTTACATTTGATTTAAATACAATTTTATTTTACTACATTTCTTTTACTCTAATGTTGTTATTGCTGATGTCTTCTATAGCATAATCATATATGCCACTTGTGCATCAATACTTTATGGGTAATTTATCAAGATGTCATGCAAGAAGTTGTCAGAAAAAAGGAAGTTTATTTTGTGGTTGATGCAGCAATCTGTCTTTATTCCAGTAAAGTGATGTGACAAAGCCAGTGGAAAATACTCTGGATTCAGCCGTGCAGATCTGAACAACAAGCATCTCCAAATATAGCCATTTATGCTGTTTACGACACCTCCCAGGCCTTTAATGTAAATGAGCTAAGCTTTTTTTTTTTATTGTTGTTGTCAAAACTCAAGTTTTTTCCCTAGAGACATATAAGAAAACCCACATGAACCTTGAACCCTTTACTCTTAAAGTATATACAGTTCGAAAATAAAATATATATAAGTACTTTGTAAGGAGAATATAGCTGTTCACTTGCACATTTCAGTCTGTGAGGTAGGTTTATGCTCCTAAGGACCCACCCATTAGCAAATTACAGCTATTCATATGATAAGGAAAGGTGATTCAGTGATCTTTATTTGGCCATGGTGTGGCGAGAAAGCCAAGGGGTGTAGTGAGCCACAAAGACATTCCAGAACCATTATGAAATGGCCATTGTCTTTGTCTGAGGTGTCCCAGGTAACTCATCAATATGCATTTGTAGGGACACTTATTTTGGAGAGGCACAGGTCACTCTGCTATCATAAATAAGTAGAAGTGAAACCACACACACTTACTGAATGCTAAACTCACATATGTATAGCCAACACCTATGTTTACAAGGTTTAGATTTTAAAAGTCTTGGCACGAAATCTTAACCATATTTTTTTTTTTTTTTTACAAATTCTGAGCAGCTCTGAATGAAGGTTTTCGTAAGGGTGATTTACATTTGATTTAAATACAATTTTATTTTACTACATTTCATTTACTCTAATGTTGTTATTGCTGATGTCTTATATAACATAATCATATATGCCACTTGTGCATCAATACTTTTAGCTAGGGGAAATATACAAAAACATTAAGGCATGTGAGACTTCCTAAAAAGTCAAACAGGCCTCTGTCCCTAAAGGGTTAACATTGATTTACCCTTTTACAATACAAATTAGGTAGTACAAATTTGTAAAAGTTAGTAGTCTGTGCAAGATTCTAGCAAGAGGTTCATGATATTTGAGTTAAAAAGCCAATCAAATCTCATCCCTCCCTTCAGGCACTTCAAAGAATGCTATGGCTTTCAGGGTTGTATTACCAAAAAAGAAAACCTTGAGACCCAAATACTAGGGAGTATGTGCTAATGTCAATCTAGCCTTCAATCCCATCCACAAGGCGTTGGGTAATTTATCCAGATGTCATTCAAAAATTTGTAAGAAAAAAGGAAGTTTATTTTGTTGTTGATGCAGCAATCTGTCTTTATTCCAGTAAAGTGCAGTAAAAAGCCTGTGGAAATACTCTGGATACAGCCGTGTAGATCTGAACAACAAGCATCTCCAAATCTAGCCATTTATGCAGTTAACGACACCTCCCAGGCCTTTAATTTAAATGAGCTAAGCTTTTAATGCACACAGGTCTGGCAACCTTTTGCTGTTCTGTGTGATAATCAGGTTTCTCTGACCTACTGCCTAAGATTATTTTCAAATGGCCAACCTAATTCCCCTACTAGGATTAATTGCAATCATTCACACCTCAGTTTGCCTCCTGACCCCAGGTGTCTAAGCAAATCCAGTGTGGGGACCTTTATCTTTGTTAGGATGAAGATGACCATTTTGGATAGCAGCTGCTTGATCATGAATCTCATGTTCACTCACAGGATATACTGTCATTTCTTACAAGGTCCAATATGGAACACTTACTTACTGACCTGCATCCCCTTTTCAGTGCAATGTTTTCCAGTATTTCTGAGCCATTCATTTACATTTATATTTAGTCATTTAGCAGACACTTTTCCAAAGTGATGTACAAGGGAGAGAACAGTCAAGCTAAGAGCAATAAAACCTGTTGTACCAATAAATACTACTTTATTTTTTAAGCAAAAGAAAACAACATAGAAAGAAAAAAAAATGCAGGACTGTCCCTGCTTAAGTGCAAGTTAAGCCAAGGTGCAAGTTAGGAATTAACACTGACAAGTAACAAGGAATTTGTTTCAGGAGAGGGTTCCAATTGATGTTGTGCTTTACAGAACTGGAACACTGATAACCCCTTTTACCCCTTTTGATTGATTCAAGTCAAGTCTTCTTTTAAAAACTAGCCATCCATAAAGAAACAAGCCAATTAGAAATTAGTGACATGATGTTCATGTTTGAGTGTTTTTTAAATTTCTTATGATATTGGTTTGGGATTTCGCCTCGAAAACCAAAATCCAACAGAGGTGATTTGATTTTGCTACCAGTTCCGCATTCTCAAGCTTCTTGATGTCAAAGGCTTCCTCAATCGCATCTTCAAGGGGAGCTCTTAACTCAATAATGGAAAACATGTACAAGTACTTTCTCTTAGAATACAACACCATGTCTTGGTCTCATGGAACTGTATCCTTTCGTCACTCGATTGTATGTCACAGTCTGGCCTGGTACACGTCCTCCCTAGTCAGTGATCTGGCATGTCGTCGCGGTTCTGTTTGCCCCATGCCAGGTGTTCCCTCTGCCCTGTCTCCTGGCTGACTGACAAGCAAGTCATCCAATCACTTGTGCCTGCTCCACTACACCTGACTCCATTCTCCTTGTCAGCCATAGCTTTTAAACCGCACCAGGACTGACAGTCACTGCAAGATTATCCTTGTTGTGCTAAAACTGGATGTTTGCTTTCTTTGACCCAAGCCTGTTTCTGGACTTTTAATTTTTGCCCTGCGTTTTGGAAACCCATCAGCCCTGACATTGTGATCTGCTTATGTCAAGTTGGTTTATTTTCACAATCTCCCAGCTTTTAGCATTATGTCATCAATGTCTATCTCTCATAACAAAACTAGTGGACAACTGAAAAAATATTATGAAACCTTTAATTTGATGCTAATGCATAGCTTTAAGAAAGGTTGCTCTTAGCCATCTAAACCATAAGGGAACCTACCATGCAGCACTGCTTGGAAAGATTCTAATTCAAGCTTAAGCCAGTTAATGATCAATATCTTATTGTAGTCAGAACTCTCAGCGAATTAGCCCCATTGAAATCATATTTCAGATGTTCATTATATCACATTAAGCCAAGGCAAAAGCTGAGCACATTTGGTCAATGCAGTGAGCGCTCCTCGGACGAGATCAAACAGTTCACACATTCAAGACAATTGCCTTTGCCTAGCTTTATTGATAAAAATCGGTCAATTTCGTTTATTGATAATTGTATCCAAATTCGCCATTACTACTTTCACCTACTTTTATCCTCAGGGTTAAAGGCACCCAGTGCAACTTTATGTAAACATTCAATGAAAAATAAACATTCAATTTCTAGTCTTTTTTACACGTAGTAAGTTTCAATAACTCCATACCATTACATATCGTCATTCAAGGAGCAAAGAGGAGACGTCGTTGTGTGGTGAGAACTGATAGAAAATCGTAAACAACAACAATCGCCGGTAGGGAGAGGCCATTTTTCCATTGACTGGAAGCCTGCTGTATTTATTGTAGGTTACAAAAAATAAAGAAAATGGCGGCGATTGTTGTTGTTATCGATTTTCTATCAGTTCTCACCACACGACGACGTCTCATCTTTGCTCCTTGAATGTCGATATGTAATGGTATGGAGTTATTGAAACTTACTACGTTTAAAAAAGACTAGAAATTGAATGTTTATTTTTAAGCCTCAAAAGTTGCACTGGGTGCCTTTAACTGGTGTTTAACGTCAATCTTAAAATGTTCTGCTTCAGTGGCTAACAAAAGTATCAACATTACTGAGCCATGGACCTCATTTGTTGTGTATGGTCAGAGCAAAGGATGGTTTGTCTAAAGTGTGTATTTCCTGATGTGTCTTGAGATTTGATATACACGTAAACCTCTTCATCAATTCAATTCTGTTCTATCAGTCTTCTTAATGCGAAATATTTTTTTTTTAAATAATAATAATGAAGCAAAAATAAATTAGTAATAAATCATCATCAAGATATTACTAAATTAAAAAACTTATGTTATAGACAAAATGGGAAAGGAAAAAAAAATGTTAATATTGTATTTATTGACAGTGATGTGGTATTCTCTCTCAATATGTGGCAGGAGTTTAGATGCTGGAAGGTAAGATGCATGCATTGTTTCACCCAGGAGGATTGATCATTTTCCTTCTCTTTTTATTTGTGTAAACCCAGAGCAAATGTCTTCTGTTCTTGTGTAGTTTTCCCTGATGTAGTTGTATTTATTACATTCTGTCAGGAAAAGTAACTTATACTCCACTACCCCATTACTAGAGTGAGTGCAGAGAATGTTTTTCTTGAGGTAGCCATGTTTGTGTGTGAGTAACCTTTTCAATGACAATGCTATGTTCCCTCCCCCTGTCCTCTTTCTTTCTTCCTCCATCTCTGACACTCAACACATCTTTGAGCTGTAGGCAATGTTCATATAAAGCGCTGTTTAGGCTATATATATCTAAAAAGCTCACACATACACACATACAAAAATCAAATTTTTAATAAAATTCAGGTTTCAATCTCTACCCTTACAAATGTTTCAAATATGAAGAAATAATACACCATAATGTGCAACACATAATTCTTTTAAACTCATCTAATCAAAAATATTTCAGCAAGTGATAATCCATCATTTATTAGTAGGGCAGCACACCACATGAATGGATCTTCTGGTGTCTCTTGAGATCACACATTTGGCTTAAGGCCTTTACACACTAAGAAAACTGATGTGGCTTTTCTCCAGTATGGATCTTCTGGTGTGACTGGAGCTGAGACATTCGGATAAAGGTTCTTCCACACTGAGAACAGTGATGTGGCTTTTCTCCAGTATGGATCTTCTGGTGTCTCTTGAGACTAGACAGTTGGCTAAAGGCCTTTCCACACTGAGAACACTGATGTGGCTTTTCTCCAGTATGGATCTTCTGGTGTCTCTAGAGATTACACATTTGGCTAAAGGCCTTTCCACACTGAGAACACTGATGTGGCTTTTCTCCAGTATGGATCTTCTGGTGTGACTGGAGCTGAGACATTAGGATAAAGGTTTTTCCACACAGAGAACAATAATGTGGCTTTTCTCCAGTATGGATCCTCTGGTGTGCCTTGAGATTACACATCTGGCTAAAGGCCTTTCCACACTGAGAACACTGATGTGGCTTTTCTCCAGTATGGATCTTCTGGTGTGACTGGAGCTGAGACATTAGGATAAAGGTTTTTCTACACCGAGAACAATGATATGGCTTTTCTCCAGGATGGGTGTTCTGGTGTGCCTTAAGACTACTCATTTTGCTAAAGGCCTTTCCACACTGAGAACACTGATATGGCTTTTCTCCAGTATGGATGTTTTTGTGTGCCTTAAGATTACTCATTTGGCTAAAGCTTTTTCCACACTGAGAACAATGATAAAGCCCTTCCCCGCTATGGATTCTCTGGTGTGACTTAAGATGATGCATTTGGCTAAAGGCCTTTCCACATTGAGAACACTGATGTGGCTTTTCTCCAGTATGGATCCTCTGGTGTTTCTTGAGGTCAGATGTGCCATTAAAGGCCTCTTCATTCTGTGAACACTGAAGTGGTTTCTCTCCAATATGTTTCATTGTATACAGAGTTTGGTGTGAGCGATAGTGACATATATCTTTGTTTCTTTTTTCCTCAGTGTTCCCTTTGTTGTTAGATTGGATCCTTTGAATGTCTCCTGTAAAATAATTTCAAAAGTTCAGAAATATAGTCACTCTTCTCCTCTATCTGGGATGTAACTGCTATAATACAGATACATATTTTTTAAATTCGCTCTCTATATATATATAATATACCTCTATATATATATATATATAGGTTATTTGCTAGATATGTACATCACTTGGAAGTGATAAAAGTGTCTACCTAGGGAATACATGTAAATGTAGACAGAGATCCACACCCATGAAATAGAGCTAGAGAAAAAAAAGATGGCAGACACTTTTTTCTCTTATGTTACCAACTTTAGATTGTATCCCATAAGTAAGGTATCCCCACAGTATCTCTGTTCTCTAAATAGGTCTAGCAGTGTAGGCACAAGTTAGCCAAAAATTCAGGTATTATAACTATACATAACACATAACAATGAACAGGCAACTTACTTGTAGGAGAAGAGACATAGTGACCATTTTCACTTAAATCAAATTCTTCTTCATCTTTAATTTCCATTGGTGAATACGTTTCTTCTTTCAAGGTCATGGTGTACTTCTCAGTCTTGCATTCAAATTCCAGTCCAGGCTTTTCTTCCACTCTCTTATTTGCAGACAAATACTCTTGTAGGAAATCATCAAATTCTTCTTCTTTTATCTCCTTCTTCACTGACATGAGCGGTTGTTTTGGTTCAGTTAATCCAGACATTTCTGACTTGACTTCTGTTTTGGAAATAGAAACTCGGTCAAACTATCCTTAAATACAACAATTTAGTGATAATCTGCCAAGAAAGAACTACGGTATAGTTGTACTGATGGTGAATTACAAATACTGTATAGATCCAGAGCATGCCAGTGCCAGCCTTAAAAATGTGAGTTCATTAGTCTGCCTCTGTGGTGTTTATATAATGCTTCTTCTGTCTGGCCTATTAGCCTCCTGGACTCAGACCTAGCCAATCAGCTGTAGGAGCTTTTAGAATTCAATCTAGCATGCCAAAGGGTTATAGGCAGGTCTCTGAGCACCGTTTACACATCTGATGGTCCTCAGGTGGGCATGGCCATAGCTCAACCTGTTGAGACTACACAAAGGAGTGTAGTATGGGGGTGGGGTGGATTTGTGAATGGAAATGGAGATGATGTACCTTACTTTAAGAATGAATCACAAGTAAATATAATTTACATGAAAAAAAAGGCTTTCTCTTTGGCAGGCCTCCAACTAACCCTTCCATGTACATCTACTGTGACTGATATAGAAATAGTTTATTTACTCAAAATTCTCTCAGAGATTGTGACGAACCCCTTTGGATTCGTCTGCTCTGCCAGTGCTGGCATGATTGTGTGCAAATTGATGTGTAAATTGGTTGGTTGATTGATTGGTTGGTTGATTGATTGGTTGGTTGATTGTGCGTGTAGGCTGTGTTCACTCGCTCTGTTTCCAGGTGCAGGTGATCAACCACCTGGGGGGGCGTGTCCCTGCCCTTTGAAGAGCCGGCACTTCCTGGTTTCAAAAAAGGTTATAGAAATGAGACACCTTTTAGCACACCTTAGAACGCTTGGAATTGCAGTCCAGTTATGTTGGATACCAGCACACATTGGGATTAAAGGGAATGAAGTAGCTGACAAAATAGCTAAAGAAGCAACTAATCAAGATGACATAGGAATCAATGTCCCATTGGGAAAAGGGGAAGCAAAAACAATAATTAAAGCAGAGAATATGAAAAGATGGCTAGAAGAATGCGATGCTGATTTCAATGGTAGACAATATTTTAAAACTCAGAATCAAGTTGGGGGGAGAAGAATCACTACATTGGGCTTTAATTGAAGAGAAGAGGTAGTATACACAAGATTAAGATTAGGGCATACAGGATTTAATTCAACGTTATAAATAGTAGGGAGAAGTGATGGTATGTGTGAAATATGTAAAGTTAGAGAAGATGTGGAGCTTGTATTATTTAATTGTATAAAATATAATATATTCCGACAGGAGTGGATAGAATCAGAAGCTGAAACAGGAATCAGTAAGATACTGGAGGAACAAGATTTACAGAGAGAGAAAATCAAAGCTCTTATCAAGTTCATAAAGGACACAGAATTAATTAATAGAATTTAATTATTTAGTTTATTTTAATTATTTTTTTTAATTATTAATTTGTTTTCTTTCAAATGAAATGATCTAGTCCAGCCAGTTCCTTTACACACTCCTGTACAGTAGGTGGCCGGCGGTATACACATAAAATGATGTAATCCGCCATAAAACAGAAGAAGAAGAAGAACATTCAAGAGAGGAGAGAAGGGAGAGAGCAGATGTGGTTGAGCGTGCAGTGCAGTGCATTGTTGGATAGTTTGAACTTTGGATGTGAACTTTGAAAAGAGATATTGTGTATTGTAAATTGGAACTTTGAAATGGTTATTGAAACTTTGTGTAATTTGAACTTTGTGGTTATTAAACCTTTGCGTTTTGGACATTTTTTGGTATTTTCAGTTCTTGTAACAAGGCCAAGAGCCAGCTGTGTTACAGAGATGCTTGCTGATTTGATCTTGTGCTGCACCTTTTATCTTTATGTTCATACAGTAGGCAAGACACCTGGGAAAAGGTTGCGGGCAGAAAGAGAATAAAGAGCAGGTTAACGCTTCTGGGAAAGTTACCCACCGGTGGAAATTTTCTTTATGGTTGTCAAAATTCCGTAAGTTTTTGTCCTACAGACATATAAAGAAAACCCACATGAATCTTGTACCCTTTACTTTTAAAGTATATACAATTCGAAAATAAAATATAAATAAGTACCTTGTAAGAAGAATATAGCTGATCTCTTGCACATTTCAGTCTGTGGGGTAGGTTTCTGCTCCTAAGGACCCACCCATTAGCAAATTACAGCTATTCATATGATATGTAAAGGTGATTCAGTGATCTTTATTGGGCTATGATGTGGCGAGAAAGCCAAGGGGTGTAGTGGGCCACAAAGACATTCCTGAGCCATTATGCAATGGCCATTGTCTTTGTCCGATGTGTCCCAGGTAACTCATCAATATGCACTTGTAGGTACACACATTTTGGAGAGGCACAGGTAACTTTGCTATCATAAATATGTAGAAGTGAAACCAAACACACTTTCTGAATGCTAAACTCAGATATGTATAGCCAACACCTATGTTTACAAGGTGAAGAGTTCAAAAGTCTTGGTAAAAAATCTTTACAAGGTTTTTTTTGTACAATTCTGAGCAGTTCTGAATTAAGGTTTTCGTAAGGGTTATTTAGATTTGATTTAAATACAATTTTATTTTACATTTCTTTTACTCTTTTGTTCTTATTGCTGATGTCTTCTATAACATAATCATATATGCCACTTGTGCATCAATACTTTTAATTAGTGAAAATATACAAAAGCATTAAGGCATGTGATACTTCCTAATAAAAGTCAAACAGTCTAAATTGACGTACAAGGGAGAGAACAGTCAAGCTAAGAGCAATAAAACCTGGTGTAACAATAAATAATGCTTTTTTTAAGATATAGAAAACGACAAGAGCGGGACTGTCACTGCTTAAGTGCAAGTTAGGAATTAACACTGACAAGTAACACGTAATTAATTTCAGGAGGGGGTTCCAATTGATGTTGTGCTTTACAGAACTGGAACACAGATAACCACTTTTGCCCCTTTTGATTGATTCAAGTCTAGTCTTCTTTTAGAAATTAGCCATTCATAATGAAACAAGCCCATTAGTAATTAGTGACATGATGTTTAGTACTGTTTGAATGATTTTTTTAAATGTCTTATGCTATTGGCTTGGGATTTCGCCTCGAAAACCAAAATCCAACAGAAGTGATTTGATTTTGCTACCAGTTCCGCATACTCTAGCTTCTTGCTGTCAAAGGCTTCCTCAATCAAATCTTCAAGGGAGCTCTTAACTCAATAATGGAAACAATGTACAAGTACTTTCACTTAGAATACAACACCATGTCTAGGTCTCATAGAAGTCACAACAATACATTGTGGAAAGTGACGTTGTCTACTGCCACCCACCAGTAATCTCCAGTCCCATATGGACAAATACTGATGAAGGTTCTATCAATTTTACAGTTTTGTGTGTGTGTTAAAGGAAAAACATGAGCCTTCATAATAGTAAAAGGTCAAACAGAGAGCACTTAACTCTCAACATATTTAGGTGTCTCTTCAGCTGCTGAGGCGCTGTTTAGGCCATAGATTCAAAAAGCTCAAACATAAACACATACACATACAAATAAACACTCACTTCAATTTTGGTTTTTATTAAATTCATGTTTTAATCTCCACCCTAACATATGTTTCAAATATGAAGAAATAATACTTCATCATGTGCATCACATTCTTTTTTTAAACTCATCTAATCAAAAATATTTCAGTAGGTGATAATCCATCATTTATTAGCAGGGCAGCACACCACATGAATGGATCTTCTGGTGTCTCTTAAGATCACACATTTGGCTAAAGGCCTTTGCACACTGAAAACACTGATATGGCTAAGCCCCAGTATGGATCTTCTGGTGTGACTGGAGCTCAGACTTTTGAATGAAGGTTTTTCCACACTGAGAACAATGCTATGACCTCTCCCCTGTATGGATCTTCTTGTGTGCCTTGAGATTATGCATATGGCTAAAGGCCTTTCCACACTGAGAACACTGATGTGGCTTTTCTCCAGTATGGATCTTCTGGTGTGAATGGAGCTGAGACATTAGGATAAAGGTTTTTCCACGCTGAGAACAATGATGTGGCTTTTCTCCAGGATGGCTGTTCTGGTGTGCTTTAAGACTACAAATTTGGCTAAAGGCCTTTCCACACTGAGAACACTGATATGGCTTTTCTCCAGTATGGATCCTCTGGTGTCTCTTGAGATTAGTCATTTGGCTGAAGGTTTTCCCACAATCAGAACACTGATAATTCCTTTCCCCAGTATGGATCCTCTGGTGTTTCTTGAGATTAAACATTTGGCTGAAGGTTTTTCCACAATCTGAACACTGATGTGACTTATCTCCAATATGGATCCTCTGGTGTTTCTTGAGGTCAGATGTGCCATTAAAGGCCTCTTCATTCTCTGTACACTGAAGTGGCTTCTCTCCAATAGGTTTCATCGTATACAGAGTTGGGTGTGAGCGATTGTGACATCCGTCTTTGTTTCTTTTTTCTTCAGTGTTCCCTTTGTTGTTAGATTGGATCTTTTGCTTGTCTCCTGTAAGATCATTTTAAAAAGTTCAGAAATATATTCACTCTTCTCCTCTATCTAGGATGTAACTGCTTCAATACAGATACATATTATTACATTTGTTTTATATGTTTAAATATATAAATAAAGGTTTTTTGCTAGAAATGTACATCACCTGGAAGTGACTTATATAAAAGTGTTTACCTAGGGACTACATGTAAATTTAAACCAAGATCCGAACCCATGAATCATAGAGCTAGAATAAAAATTATGGCACCGAGATCCACACCCATCAAGTATAGAACTGGAGTACCAATGATGACACTTTTTTCTCTTTTAAATGTAACCAACTTTGGATAGTATCCCAAGTAAGGTATCCCCACAGCATATCTGTTCTCTAAATAGGTTAAGCATTGCAAAGCACAATGCTCCAAAATGAAGGTATTTTACCTATACATAACACATAACGATGAATAGGCAACTTACTTGTAGGAGAAGAGAGATAGTGGCCATTTTCACTTAAATCAAATTCTTCTTCATCTTTAATTTCCATTGGTGAATACTTTTCTTCTTTCAAGGTCATGGTGAACATCTCAGGCTTGCATTCATATTCCAGTCCAGGCTTTTCTTCCACTGTCTTATTTGCAGACAAATACTCCTGTAGGAAATCATCAAATTCTTCTTCTTTTATCTCCTTCTTCACTGTCATGAGTGGTGGTGACAGTTCAGTAAATCCAGACATTTCTGACTTGAGTTCTTTTTTGGAAATAAAAACTCGGTCAAACTATCCTTCAATACAAAAATGTTGTGATAATCTGCCAGGAAAGAACTACAGTATAGTTGTAATGCTGGTGAATTACAAATACAGTATGGATCCAGAGCATGCCAGTGCCAGCCTTAAAAATGTGAATTCATTTGTCTGTCTCTGTGGTATTTATAGAATGCTTCTTCTGTCTGACCTATTAGCTTCCTGGACTCAAACCTAGCCAATCAGCTGTAGGAGCTTTTAGAATTCAATCTAGCATGACACAAGGTTATAGGCAGGTCTCTGAGCACCGTTTACACATCTGATGGTCCTCAGGTGGGCATGGCCATATCTCAACCTGCTGAGACTACACAAAGGAGTGTAGTAGGGGGGTGGGTGGATGTGTGAATGGAATGGAAATGGAGATGATGTAACTCATGAGAAGGTAAAACCCATGTGAATACAATTGACATGAATAAAAAAGGGCTTTCTCTTTGGCAGGCCTCAAAATAAACCTTGCGTGTACATCTACTGTGACTGATATAGAAATAGTGTATTTACTCAAAATTCTCTCAGAGATGCTTGCTGATTTGAACTTGTGCTGCAACTTTTATCTTTATGTTCATTCAGGAAGCAAGACACCTGGGGAAAAGGTTGCGAGGGAAAAGAGAAAAAGAGCAGGTTAACGCTTCTGGGAAAGTTACCCACAGGTGGGAATTTTTTAATTGTTGTCAAAACTCTGCACGTTTTTGTCATAGAGACATATAAAGAAAACCCACATTAATCTAGAACCCTTTACTTTTAAAGTATATACAGTTTGAAAAATAAAATATAAATAAGTACTTTGTAAGGAGAACATAGCTGATCTCTTGCACATTTCAGTCTGTGAGGTAGGTTTCTGCTCCTAAGGACCCATCCATTAGCAAATTACAGCTATTCATATGACAAGTAAAGGTGATTCAGTTATCCTTATTTGGCTATGGTGTGGCGAAAGAGCCAAGGGGTGTAGTGGGCCACAAAGACATTCCAGAGCCATTATGCAATAGCCATTGTCTTTGTCTGAGGTGTCCCAGGTAACTAATCAATATGCATTCGTAGGGACACACATTTTGGAGAGAAACAGGTCACTCTGCTATCGTAAATATGTAGAAGTGAAACCACACACACTTTCTGAATGCTAAACTCACATATGTATAGCCAACACCTATGTTTACTAGGTTTAGAGTTCAAAAGGCTTGGCACAAAATCTTTACAATGTCTGAGCAGCTCTTAATTAAGTTTTTCGTAAAGGTGATTTACATTTGATTTAAATACAATTTTATTTTAATACATTTCTTTTACTCTAATGTTGTTATTGCTGATGTCTTCTATAACATAATCATATATGCCACTTGTGAATCAATACTTTTAGCTAGGGGAAATATACTAAAACATTAAGGCATATGATACTTCCTAATAAAAGTCAAACAGGCCTCTGTCCCTGAAGGGTGTACATGGATTCACTCTTTTACAATACAATTTAGGTAGAACATTTTTTTTTTTAAATGTGTAGTCTGTGATTCTAGCGAGAGGTTCATGATATTTGAGTTAAACAGCCAATCAAATCTCACCCCTCCCTTCAGTGATAGCACTTTTGTCCAAAACGACGTACAAGGGAGAGAACAGTCAAGCTAAGAGCAATAAAACCTGGTTTAACATTAAAAATTGTCTTTTGTTTTTCACAGATAAAATAGAAAACGACATTGAAAGAAAAAGACGTGCTGGACTGTCACTGCTTGAGTGCAATTCAGGAATTATAACTGACAAGTAATTTATTTCAGGAGAGGGTTCCAATTGATGTTGTGCTTCACAGAACTGAACACAGATAATCATTTTTACTCCTTTTGATTGGTACAAATCAAGTCTTATTTTAGAAACTAGCCATTCATAATGAAACAAGCCAATTAGTAATAAGTGACATGATGTTTAGTACTGTTTGAATGTTTTTTTTTTTTAATTTCTTATGCTATTGGTTTGGGATTTCGCCTCGAAAACCAAATCCAAATGAATTGATTTGATTTCTCTACCAGTTCCGCAAACTCCCACATGGACAAATACTGATGAAGGTCTTATCAATTTAACAGTTTTGTGTGTGTGTTAAAGGAAAAACATGTGCCTTCATAATAGTAAAAAAGTCAAACAGAGAGCACTTAAATACCAACATATTTAGGTATTTCTTCAGCTGTGTTGATTTGTATGGGGACATCCAAGATGTGTTGAAATGGAGGGACAAAGACCTGAGATTCTTCACTCCTTCACTGATCCTCTACTCATCTTCTCTAATCTAACCCTAGAATCAAGTATGGCAACCGATCTCTTCACCTGCTCACTTTTAAGAGATACTGCCTATTTTGGATACAGGCCAACAGCTCCAGGGAAGTGTAGAAAGATAACTGGCTACAAACAGTCAAACACTGCCCTTAAGGGGACCCTGGAACGTGCTAATGAACTGAACCAGTTTTTAAACAGGTTTGACCTCCCTTCCCCCATGAGCTCAGCCGGCCAGACTGGGTCCCCACTCATCACCTCCCCCAGTGCCCCCTTCACACCTAGTACGGCATTCTAGACTATTCTCATTCGTAGTTCCACGTTTGTGGAACAAGCTGCCTAGCACTACCAGAGCAGGGGCGGCCCTCTCTACCTTCAAGAAGCTCTTGAAGACCCAACTCTTCAGCAAGCACCTCCCTTACTAACTTGCACTTCTACTTTAATATTATAATTGGTGTTAGCATGTTATTATTGTTTGGCATCAAATTACTGAAAAAAAGATAAGAAACTGTTGTTTTTAGGAAGCTGAATTAGAAAAAGGAAACATGAAAATTCTCTCAGAAATAAAACTTAATTGGTATTAGCCTATTATAATTTTACTACATTATGATCCAGGGCGACTCCAACTCAGACTCCTGTTTCTCTTTAAGCTTCTCCTGTTCCTCCTCCTCCAGGATTTTTGCCTGTATCTATGGTGTGATTTGTATTTATTTGTTGTTGATATTTGTTTATTATTGAACCCCCTTTTTGACTCTTCTGTTGCCAACTGGTTTTCTTGCCAGACTGTCTCTTTATACATATTAAAAGAACACCTAAACCTTCCATCTGTTCCTGAGTCTGCTTAATTGATCATTAAGCCAGTTAATGATCAATATCTTATTGTAGTCAGAATTGTCAGCAAATTAGCCCCATTGAAATCATATGTCAGATGTTCATAATATCACATTTAGCCAAGGCAAAAGCAGAGCACAATTGGTCAATGCAGAGAGCAGTTTACACGTCCAAGGCAATTACCTTTGCCTAGCTTTATTGATAAAAATCAGTACATTTCGTTTATTGATAATTGTATCTAAATTTGCCATAACTACTTTCACCTACTTTTACCCTCAGGGTTAGCTGGTGTTTAACATCAACCTTAAAATGTTCTGCTTCAGTGGCTAACAAAAGTATCAACATTACTGAGCCATGGACCTCATATTTGTTGTGTATGGTCAGAGCAAAGGACGGTTTGTCTAGAGTGTGTATTTCCTGATGTGTCTTGAGATTTGAGATACACCTAAACCTCTTCATCCATTCAAATGAAGTTCTTTCAGTCTTGTAAATGTGAAAATGTATCTAAAAAACTCACACATAAACACATACATATACAAAAAAACACTCACTTCAATTTTCTTTTTCATTAAATTCATGTTTCAATCTCTACCCGAACATACAGTATGCTTCAAATATGAAGAAATAATACATCATCAAGTGCATGTGCAACTCATCTAATCAAAAATATTTCAGTAAGTGATAATTCATCATTTATTAGCAGGGCAGTACACCACACAAATGGATCTTCTGGTGTCTCTTGAGACTACACATTCGGCTAAAGGCCCTTCCACACTGAGAACACTGATGTGGCTTTTCTCCAGTATGTATCTTATGGTGTGACTGGAGATGAGACATTTGGATAAAGGTTTTTCCACACTGTGAACAATGATAAGGCCTCTCCCCAGTATGGATCTGCTGGTGCATCTTGAGATTATTCATTTTGCTAAAGGCCTTTCCACACTGAGAACAATGATGCTGCTTTTTCCCAGTATGGATGTTTTGGTGTGCCTTAAGACTACTCATTTGGCTGAAGGTTTTTCCACAATCAGAACACTGATAAGGCCTTACCCCACTATGGATCCTCTGATGTCTCTTGAGATCAGACATTTTGCTAAAGGTTTTTCCACAATCAGAACACTGATAAGGCCTTGACCCAGTATGGATGTTTTGGTGTCTCTTTAGATCAGACATTTGGCTAAAGGTTTTTCCACACTGAGAACAATGATGTGGCTTTTCTCCAGTGTGGATGTTTTGGTGTCTCTTGAGATCAGAGATATGGTTAAAGGTTTTTCCACACTGAGAACAATGATGTTGCTTTTCTCCAGTATGGATGTGTTGGTGTGCCTTAAGATTAGTCATTCGGCTGAAGGTTTTTCCACACTGAGAACAGTGATAAGGCCTTTCCCCAGTATCGATCCTCTGGTGTGACTTGAGATTACACATTTGGCTGAAGGTTTTTCCACAATCAGAACACTGATAAGGCCTTTCCTCTGTATGGATCCTCTGGTGTTTCTTCAGGTCAGATGTGCCCTTAAACGCCTCTTCATTCTGTGTACATGGAAGTGGCTTCTCACCAATATGTTTCATCGTATACAGAGTTAGGTGTGAGCTATTGTGACATCTGTCTTTGTTTCTTTTTTCCTCAGTGTTCCCTTTGTTGTTAGATTGGATCCTTTGAATGTCTCCTGTAAGATAATTTAGAAAGGTTCAGGAGTATATTCACTCTTTTCCTGTTTGTGGGATTTAACTGCTACAATACATATACATATTTTGAAATTTGTTTTATATGTAAATATATAAAAAGGTTATTTCCTAGAAATATACATCAATTGGAAGTGACTTATATAAAGTGTCTACCTAGGGACTACATTTAAATGTAAACCGGCATACACACCCATAAAGTAAAGAACTAGAGTAAAAATGATGATAGACACTTTTCTCTCTTTTAAATGTAATAAACTTTAGATAGTATCCCATAGGTGAGGTATCCCCTAAGTATCTCTGTTCTCTAAATAGGTCTGGCATTGTGAAGCACAAGTTAGCCAAAAATGCTCCAAAATGCAGGTATTGTAACCAGGGGTTAAATTGGGATTTTCTATGTGGGGGGGCTCTGATCCGGGGCAAATTTCACAAATTTTTCGTGGATTATGCAGTAAACAAATTGCCAAATTAAACAAAAAACACATCACCGTTAAAGTTGTATTAGTATTGATTGATTCACATCCATATGAATGGATGACATGACAAACAAAAGTGGGAAATGGAAAGAATTTGTTAGTTGGTTACTTTTCTCCAATCACATTTTTTTTATTTAAAAAATATTCACAGGGTCAATGCTAAAATACACTAGTCACCCGAAAGCCAGATATCCTAACTTTTTGTGAGTAGTGTATGTTCAAGGACTAACGCATAGCCAGGAGGAAGATTCAGATGATGAGCAACCACCCACAAGCAGTGAAGCAAGCAGCCAACAACTCCAGCATTTTTTATATGTTGCTTAATATGTACTCTGTAGATTTCGAGTGTGTTTGATGAGGTCACATTAAGAGCTGATTCATAGATACAAATAAGTTTGAAATTCATCCAGCTAGGAATGAGAAATGTGATTCGGAGATCGCATAGACTACTTTCTAAATCATTTAGAATTAGCAGCATTGTTCTTTTTAACTAGCGCTTGCGAGTTGACAGACCAGTAGCAGCCTATCCCTGCATGTCTAAGGTTAATTTTTCGTGCTTGATGAAAATGCAAGCCCATATCTAATGATATTAGCCTATTGGTGATGATCGACCTCTTTCAAAATACCGTGCACCTTTAATTTTGTTTCTCTTACCTCGCCATTCACATGTCTACTACGATATGTCTGATGATGACCGATTGACGTTGTGTTGTCTGATCTGGGAGGAGGAGCTGCTGCGCAAGTTTCGTGCGCGATATGCCTACTTCTCAAACTTGCTCCAGATGTCTAGGCCAGCCTATCCCTACCATTATTTAGAATTGTGTTTTAAAACAACATAGATTTGCAATGGAAAAGTTGTAAATGAGTAGGACAACATTGCTCGTGAATTGACTAGGCAGACTGCCAAAATCGGCTGGAGCTGCTGCGCAGGAGAACTCCAGACCCGGCCGCTTATGTGCCGGGGCTCCGCCCCGGACAGCCCCGGCCCAATTTAACCACTGATTGTAACTATACATAACACATTAAGATGGACAGGCAACTTACTTGTAGGAGAAGAGACATAGCGATCATTTTGACTTAAATCAAATTCTTCTTCATCTTTAATTTCCATTGGTGAATACTTTTCTTCTTTCAAGGTCATGGTGGATATCTCAGGCTTGCATTCACATTCCAAACTAGGCTTTTCTTCCACTGTCTTAATTGTAGACAAATACCCTTGTAGGAAATCATCAAATTCTTCTTCTTTTATCTCCTTCTTCACTGACATGAGCGGTTGTGATGGTTCAGTAAATCCAGACATTTCTGACTTGAGTTCTGTCTGGAAATAGAAACTCGGTCAAACTATCCTTCAATATAACAATTTAGTGATAATCTGCCAAGAAAGAACTACAGTATATTTGTACTGCTGGTGAATTACAAATACTGTATAGATCCACAGCATGCCAGTGCCAGTCTTAAAAATGTGAGTTCATTAGTCTGTCTCTGTGGTATTTATAGAATGCTTCTTCTTTCTGACCAATTAGGTTCCTGGACTCAAACCTAGCCAATCAGCTGTAGGAGCTTTTAGAATTCAATCTAGCATGACAAAGGGTTATAGGCAGGTCTCTGAGCACCATTTACACATCTGATGGTCCTCAGGTGGGCATGGCCATAGCTCAACCTGCTGAGACTACACAACTGAGTGTGGTATAGGGGTGGGTGGATGTGTTAATGGAATGGAAATGGAGATGATGTACCTTATTTCAGGAATGTAACACAAGTAAATACAATTGACATGAATAAAAAAGGGCTTTCTCTTTGGCAGGTCTCCTACTAAACCTTGCATGTACATCTACTGTGACTGATATAGATCAATAGTTTATTTACTAAAAATTATCTCAGAGATGCTTGCAAATTTGATCTTATGCCCCACCTTTTATCTTTGTGTTCATACAGTAGGCAAGACACCTGGGGGACAGGTTGCAAGCAAAAAGAGAAAAAAAGCAGGTTAACGTGGATTTACACTTTTCAATACAAATGAGGTTTGTACACATTTGTAAAGTTAATAGTATGTGATTCTAGCAAGAGGTTCATGATCCATCCACAAGGCATTGGGTAATTTATCCAGATGTCATGCAAAAGTTGTAAGAAAAAAAGGAAGTTTATTTTGTGGTTGATGCAGCAGTCTGTCTTTATTCCAGTCAAGTGCAGTGACAAAACCTGTGGAATATACTCTTGATTCAGCCGTGCAGATCTGAACAATAGGCTAAGCATCTCCAAATCTAGCCATGTATGCTGTTTTATGACACCTCCCAGGCCTTTAATGTAAATGAGCTAAGCTTTTAATGCAAACAGATCATTTGTTGTTCTGTGTGATAATCAGGTTTCTCTGACCTACTGCCTAAGATGATTTTCAAATGGCCAACCTCAGTCCCATAGTAGGATTCATTGCAATTATTCACACCTCAGTTTGCCCTCTGACCCCAGGTGTCTAAGCAAATCCAGAGTGGGGACCTTTCCTTTGTTAGGATGAAGATGACCATTTTGGATAGCAGCTGCTTTATCAAGAATCTTATTGTTGTTGAAGTCACAACTGATCACTGATCCTCTACTCTACTTCTCTACTCTACCACTACTCTAGAATCAAGTATGCGACCAATCTCTTCACCTACTCATGTTTAAGAGATACTGTCTATCTTGGCTACAGGCCAACAGCTCCAGGGAAGTGTATAGAAAGATAACTGGCTACAAACAGTCAAACACTGCCCTTAAGGGGACCCTGGAACATGCTAATGAACTGAACCTGTTTTTTAACAGGTTTGACCTCCCAACCCCCATGAGCTCAGCAGGCCAGACTGGGTCCCCACTCATCACCTCCCCCAGTGCCCCCATTCACACCTAGTACGGCATTCTAGACTATTCTCATTCGTAGTTCCACGTTTGTGGAACAAGCTGCCTAGCACTACCAGAGCAGGGGCGTCTCTCTCTTCTACCCAGCTCTTCAGTAAGCACCTCCCTTACTAACTTGCACTTCTAATTTAATATCATAATTGTCATTAGCATATTATTATTTTTGGCATCACATTACTGACAATAAAATAAGAAATTGTTGTTTTTAGGAAGCTGAATTAAAAAAAAGGAAACATGAAAATTCTCTCAGAAATAAAACATAATTGGTATTAGCCTATTATAATATTTTCCGACACGATGATCCAGAGCGTCTCCAGCTCAGTCTCCTGTTTCTCTCTGAGCTTCTCCTGTTCCTCCTCCTTCTACAGGATGAGCTCCAGGAGAGCGGCCAAGGTCTCCCTGAGGACACTCACTGGTTGGCTCTCATATTGCCCAAATATGAAATAGATATTTGCCCACCCAGATTCCCAGCCTTGACATATAATGATTATGGTCAGTTTTTTTATATTTTCAGTAATATCTTGATATCAGGTCAGCAGTGTAATGTCTCATCTCATGTGTTTTTCAGTTAATGTTAGAACTGTATCATTTGGTCACTGATTGTATGTCACAGACCGGCCTGGTACACGCCCTCCCTAGTCAGTGATCTGGCATGTCGTGGCGGTTCTGTTTGCCCATGCCAGGTGTTCCCTCTGTCCTGTCTCCTGGCTGACTGACAAGCAAGGCATCCAACCCTGTGCCTGCTCCAACACACCTGACTCCATTCTCCTTGTCAGCCATAGCTTTCAAACCGCACCAGGACTGAAAGTCACTGCAAGATTATCGTTGTTATGCTATAACTGGATGTTTGCTGTCTTTGAACCAAGCCTGTTTCTGGACTTTGAATTTTTGCTCTGCGTTTTGGAAAACTTTGCAATGTCTTGCCAATCTGTTGCCAACCTTTTTCTGTTCAGTCACATGAGTCAAGCCAAGGTCCTTTGTACTGCTGCCTTTATTCTCTCTGCCTACCTGTCTACCAATCACTCTACCTGTTTTTGGACTCATGAATTTTAGCCTGAACTCTGCCTGTATCTCTGCTGTGCCTAACTCTCTCTGCCTGTGTATTGCGCCTTGACTGACTAGTGACCTTGGATTTTTGCCTGTACCTCTGTTGTGATTTTTATTAATTTGTTGTTGATATTTTTTTTATTATTAAGCCCCCTTTTTGACTCTTCTGTTGCCAACTGGGTGTCTTGCCTGACTGTCTCTTTATACATATTAAAAGAACACTTAAACCTTCCATCTGTTCCTGAGTCTGCTTCAGAGTTCACTACCTTTATCTGACCTCATAGGCCCAGACATTGTGATCTGTTTCTGTCAAGTTGGTTTATTTTCACAAACTCCCAGCTTTAGCATAATGTCATCAGGGGCGGACCGGACGAACGGGCAAACCGGGCAGTTGCCCAGGGCCTCGGCCACCAGGGGGGCCTCGTCGTATTTCCGATTTTTAATTTTTTTTTTGCTAATTAAAATAAATCACTTGGCATTGCAAAATAATGGCAATTCATAATAAGCATGAAAAACGATTATTTTTCTTTCACTATCAGCTTAAAATGTATCTTAATTCAATCATGGAACAAATTATTACAGGTCACGTGACTTTTCTGTCAATACTGACAATTTTTCGTGTGGTGACGTGCGGTCGCAAAGTTAAGAGGGAAACGTCTTTTAAGTGGCAGCGAGAAAAGAAAGAGGAAAGGGCAGGATGAGAAGTTCTGGGAGAAATTACCTAAGGTAACACACAATTTCCTATTAAGGAATTCTTCCGTGGAAGTGGAAGAAATATCTGATAATGTGTCGAGTTCATCTGATAATGTTTCAAGTGCGGCTAAGCCAAGTTTAGCGATTGCTAGCAGCAGCAGCAGACAAACAGCTTGTAGTGACACCAACTAGCTCTGCCTGTCTTGCTTCTACAAACGGTGAGCCATCATGTACCACAGCTGCCCATATCCGAGACAGAGTCACACCCGCACTGACGACGACATGCATGATACTGCTATGGTCATGAACACAGCTCAAGCACAGCTGGCTGATAACGACAGCGGTGATGTCAACAATGTGAGTACATCAATGGTGGAGATACAGTGATTAGTGAAGACCCCTATGGCGTGACAAATTAACAGATAGAGAGAGAATTGAAATGGTTAAAACAGGACCTGTACAAATTTGGAAGTTTCAGTTGAAAACATTCAGAAACAGAACTATAAAGCATTAATCAAATGTAACCAGTAACATTGTTTTGATTAAGAAATAAAAAAGTTACACTACTAAAACACTGCACTCAAAACCTCATCATTAAAATAAATTACAACTGTTTAATTGTTAAAGTCATATACTCAGAATAAATGTCAGTTCCACATAACATTAAAACGATTTCTTTTTTTTGTGGGGGGGGGGGGGGGGGGCCCAGGGCCTCCAATTTGCTAGAACCGCCCCTGAATGTCATCAATGTCTATTTCTCATAACAAAACTATTAGACAACTGAAAAGATATTATAAAACCTTTAATTTGGTGCTTATGCACAACTTAAGAAAGGTTGCTCTTAGACATCGAAACCATAAGGGAACTTAGAATGCAGCACTGCTTGGAAAGATTCTAATTCAAGTTTAAGCCAGTTAATGATCAATATCTTATTGTAGTCAGAACTCTCAGCGAATTAGCCCCATTGAAATCATATTTCAGATGTTCATTATATCACATTAAGCCAAGGCAAAAGCAGAGCACATTTGGTCATACAGAGAGCGCTCCTCGGACGAGATCAATCCAAGGCCAATGCTCTTTGCCTACCTTTCTTGATAAAAAGCAGTCAATTTCGTTTATTGGTAATTGTATCCAAATTCGCAATGACTACTTTCACCTACTTTTACCCTCAGGGTTAACTGGTGATTAACATCAACTTTAACATGTTCTGCTTCAGTGGCTAACAAAAGTATCAACATTACTGAGCCATGAGCATGGACCTCATATTTGTTGTGTATGGTAAGAGCAAAGGATGGTTTGTCTAGAGTGTGTATTGCCAGATATGTCTTGAGATTTGAGATACACCTAAACCTCTTCATCAATATAATTCTGTTCTATCAGCCTTTTAAATGTGAACAAAATATTTTAAGGAATAAATAAGGGGGAAAAAACGTATGTATTAGACAGAATGGGGGACAAAATGTTAATATTTTATTTATTCTTGACAGGTATTCTCTCTCAATATGTGGCAGGAGTGTGGATGCTGGGAGGTTAGATGTATGCATTGTTTCACCCAGGAGGATTGATCATTTTCCTTCTCTTTTTATTTTTGTGAACCCAGAGCAAATGTCTTCTGTTCTTTTGTAGTTTTCCCTGATGTATTTGTATGTATTACATTCTGTCAGGAAAAGTAACTCATGCTCCACTACCCCATTACTAGAGTGACTGCAGAGAATGTTTTTCTTGAGGTAGCCATGTTTGTCTGTGAGTAACCTTTTCAATGACAATGCTATGTTCTCTCCCCCTGTCCTCTTTCTTCCTTTTC
The DNA here is from genome assembly GCF_963457725.1 of Sprattus sprattus. Taxonomy (NCBI): domain Eukaryota; kingdom Metazoa; phylum Chordata; class Actinopteri; order Clupeiformes; family Clupeidae; genus Sprattus; species Sprattus sprattus. The sequence goes on along the minus strand of NC_137921.1, from coordinate 3,070,765 downwards.
TCCATCTCTGACACTCAACACATCTTTGAGCTGTACAAAATGTTCATATGAGGCGCTGTTTAGGACATATATCTAAAAGGCTCACACATGAAAACACATACACAAACAAAACAGTCACCTCAATTTTTTTTTATTGAATTCATGTTTCAATCTCTATCCTAACATGTTTCAAATATGAAGAAATAATACTTCATCATGTGCATCACGTTTTTTTTTAACTCATCTAATCAAAAATATTTCAGTAAGTGAATTCCATCATTTATTAGCAGGACAGCACACCACATGAATGGGTCTTCTGATGTCTCTTGAGACTGCTCATTTGGCTAAAGGCCTTTGCACACTGAGAACACTGATGTGGCTTTTCTCCAGTATGGATCCTCTGGTGTATCTTGAGATGATGCATTTGGCTAAAGGCCTTTCCACACTGAGAACACTGATGTGGCTTTTCTCCAGTATGAATCTTCTGGTGTGACTTGAGATGATGCATTTGGCTAAAGGTCTTTCCACACTGAGAACACTGATGTGGCTTTTCTCCAGTATGAATCTTCTGGTGTGACTGGATTTGAGACATTTGGATAAAGGTTTTTCCACACTGAGAACAATGATAAGGTCTTTCCCCAGTATGGATCCTCTGGTGTGTCTTGAGATCAGACATTTGGCTAAAGGTTTTTCCACAATGAGAACAATGATGTGGCTTTTCTCCAGTATGTATCTTCTGGTGTGCCTTAAGACTACTCATTTGGCGAAAACTTTTACCACACTGAGAACAATGATAAGGCCTTTCCCCAGTATGGATGTGCTGGTGTGCCTTAAGACTAGTCATATGGCTGAAGGTTTTTCCACACTGAGAACAATTATAAGGCCTTTCCCCGGTATGGATTCTCTGGTGTGACTTGAGATCACACATTTGGATAAAGGCCTTTCCACACTGAGAACACTGATGTGGCTTAGCCCCAGTGTGGATCCTCTGGTGTGTCTTAAAACTTGTCATTTGGCTGAAGGTTTTTCCACACTGAGAACAATGATAAGGCCTCTCCCCAGTATGGATCCTCTGATGTTTCTTGAGGTCAGATGTGCCATTTAAGGCCTCTTCGTTCTGTGTACACTGAAAAAACTTCTCTCCAATATGTTTCATCGTATACAGATTTGAGCGATTGTGACATCTGTCTTTGTTTATGTTTTCCTCAGTGTTCCCTTTGTTGTTAGATTGGATCCTTTGAATGTCTCCTAAAAAATCATTTTATAAAAGTTGAGAAATATTTTTACTCTTCTCCTCTATCTGGAATGTTACTGCTTCAATACAGATACATATTTTTAAATTTGTTTTATATATACTGTATATATAGGTTATTTTCTAGAAATGTACATCACTTGGAAGTGACTTATATAAAAGTGTCTACCTAGGGACTACATGTAAATGTAAACCTAGATCCACACCCATGAATTATAGAGCTAGAGAAAAAAAGATGGCAGACACTTTTTTTCTCTTTTAACTGTAACCAACTTTAGATAGTATCCCATAAGTAAGGCATCCCCAAAGTATCTCTGTTCTCTAAATAGGTCTAGCATTATGAAGCACAAGTTAGCCAAAAATGCTCCAAAATGCAGGTATTGTAACTATACATAACACATAACGATGAACAGGAAACTTACTTGTAGGAGAAGAGACAAAGTGACCATTTTCACTTAAATCAAATTCTTTTTCATCTTTAATTTCCATTGGTGAATACTTTTCTTCTTTCAAGGTCATGGTGGACATCTCAGTCTTGCATTCACATTCCAGTCCAGGCTTTTCTTCCACTGTCTTATTTGCAGACAAATACTCTTGTAGGAAATCATCAAATTCTTCTTCTTTTATCTCTTTCTTCACTGTCATGAGCGGCTGTGACGGTTCAATAAATTCAGCCATTTCTGACTTGAGTTCTTTTTTGGAAATAAAAATTCGGTCAAACTATCCTTCAATACAACAATTTAGTGATAATCTGCCAAGAAAGAACAGTATAGTTGTAATGCTGGTGAATTACAAATTATCTATAGCTCCTGAGCATGCCAGTGCTAGCCTTAAAGATGTGAGTTCAATAGTCCGTCTCTGTGGTGTTTATAAAATGCTTCTTCTGTCTGACCTATTAGCTTCCTGGACTCAAACCTAGCCAATCAGCTGTAGGAGCTTTTAGAATTCAATCTAGCATGACAAAGGGTTATAGGCAGGTCTCTGAGCACTGTTAACACATCTGATGGTCCTCAGGTGGGCATGGCCATAGCTCAACCTACTGAGACTACACAAAGGAGTGTGGTAGGGGGGTGGGGTGGATGTGTGAATGGAATGGAAATGGAGATGATGTACCTTACTTCAAGAATGTAACACAAGTGAATACAATTTACAGGTATAAAAAAGGCTTTCTCTTTGGCAGGCCAAATTATGTAGTACAAAATTCTAAAAGTTAGTAGTCTGTAATTCTAGCAAGAGGTTCATGATATTTGAATTAAACAGCCAATCAAATCTCACCCCTCCCTTCAGTGATTTCAAAGAATGCTATGTCTTTCATGGTTGTATTACCAAAAAAGAAAACCTTGAGACCCAAATACTAGGGAGTATGTACTAATGTCAATCTAGCCTTCAATCCCATCCACAAGGCATTGGGTATTTTATCCAGATGTCATGCCAAAAGTTGTAAGAAAAAAGGACGTTTATTTTGTGGTTGATGCAGCAATCTGCCTTTATTCCAGTAAAGTGCAGTAAGAAACTTGTGGAATATACTCTGGATTCAGCCATGCAGATCTGAACAACAAGCATCTCCAAATCTAGCCATTTATGCTGTTTACGACACCTCCCAGGCCTTTAATATAAATGAGCTAAGCTTTTAATGCAAACAGGTCTGGCAACCTTTTTTTTCTGTGTGATAATCAGCTTTCTCTGACCTACTGCCAAAGATGATTTTCAAATGGCCAACCTCATTCCCATACTAGGATTAATTGCAATCATTCACACCTCAGTTTGCATCCTGTCCCCAGATAATAATAATAATAATAATAACCCGGGCTAATAGGTCAGTTGAAGATGCAGTAAACATGGGACTGCACTACATCCTACAACACCTCGACTCCCCAGGGACGTATGCTAGGATGCTGTTTGTGGACTTCAGCTCGGCTTTCAACCACATCATGCCCTCCTCACCAAACTCACCCAGCTCACTGTGCCCGCCTCCACCTGTCAGTGGATAACGAACTTCCTGACAGACAGGAAGCAGCAGGTAAGGCTGGGAGAAATAACATTCAGGACAGTCAGCACTGGTGCTCCCCAGGGTTGCATGCTCTCCCCGCTGCTCTTTTCCCTGTACACAAATGACTGCACCTCAGGAGACCCGTCTGTTCAGCTCCTGAAATTTGCAGACGACACTACAATCATCGGCCTCATCAGAGATGGAGATGAGTCTGCATACCGGAGGGAAGTTGAACAGCTCGCCCTGTGGTGCAGTCGCTACAACCTGGAGTTGAACTCGCTCAAAACTGTTGAAATGATAGTGGACTTCAGGAGGAACCCCCCATCACTGCCCCCCCTCACCATACTGAACTGCACTGTGTCTGCCGTGGAATCCTTCAGGTTTCTGGGTTCCACAATCTCCCAGAACCTGAAGTGGGAGCCAAACATTTGATCAGTCACCAAAAACGCCCAGCAGCGGATGTTCTTCCTGCGCCAGCTCAGGAAGTACAACCAGCCTCAGGAGCTGCTGATCCAGTTTTACACTGCAGTCATTGAGTCTGTTCTCTGTTCATCTATCACTGTCTGGTTTGGATCGGCCACTAAACTGGACAGGAACAGACTACAACGGACAGTCAGATCAGCAGAAATCATCATTGGTGCCGACCTGCCCACCATCCAGGACCTGTACACCACCAGAGCCAGGAAACGGGCAGGGAAAATTATTGCAGACCCCCTCACACCCTGGACATAATCTGTTTCAGCTCCTCCCCTCTGGCAGGCGCTACAGATCCCTGCACACCAAAACCACCAGACACAGGAACAGTTTTTTTCCCCTTGTCGTCACCTTAATGAACACTTGAAAATGTATTATATTTATTATTATATTTATATTACAGTATATTTATTTATTTGATCCTAAACTGTTGTGATATATTGCACATTTTCAGTTAAAGTACATTGAGAGCAACTAAACACCACAACAAATTCCTTTTATATGAAAATGTACTTGGCCAATAAACATGATTCTGATTCTGAGATGTCTAAGCAAATCCAGTGTGGGGACCTTTTCTTTGTTAGGATGAAGATGACCATTTTGGATAGCAGCTGCTTGATCAACAATCTCATCAATCTCTCAAAGTAATTAGTTTCAGGAGAGTGTTCCAATTGTTGTGTGCTTTACAGAACTGTAACACAGATAACCACTTTTAGCCCTTTTGATTGGTTCAGGTCAATTCTTCTTTTAGAAACTAGCCATTCATGATGAAACAAACCCACTAGTAATTAGTGACATGATGTTTAGTACTGTTTGAATGCTTCTTTAAAATGTCTTACGCTATTGGTTTGGGATTCGCCTCGAAAACCAAAATCAAACAGAAGTGATTTTAATTCGCTACCAGTTCCGCATACTCTAGCTTCTTGCTTTCAAAGGCTTCCTCAATCATATCTTCAAGGAGAGCTCTTAACTCAATAATGGAAACAATGTACAAGTACTTTCACTTAGAAAACAACACAATGTCTAGGTCTCATAGAAGTCACAGCAATACATTGTGGAAAGTGACGTTGTCTACTGAAACCTTCCAGTAATCTCCAGTCCCACATGGACAAATACTGATGAAGGTCCTATCAATGTTACAGTTTTATGTGTGTATTAAAGGAAGAACATGTGCCTTCATAATAGTAAAAAGTCAAACAGAGAGCACTTAAATCTCAACATATTTAGGTATTTCTTCAGCTGCTGAGGTTCTGCTTAGGCCACATATCTAAAAAGCTCACACATAAACACATACACATACAAAAAAACACTCACTTCAATGTTTTCTTTTTTTTATTAAATCATGTTTAAATCTGTACCCTAACATATGTTTCAAATATGAAGTAATAATACTTCATCATGTGCATCACATTTTTTTTTCAACTCATGATATCAAAACTATTTCAGGTAGTGATAATCCATCATTTATTAGCAGGGCAGCACATCACATGAATGGATCTTCTGGTGTCTCTTGAGACTACTCATTTCGCTAAAGGCCTTTCCACAATGAGAACACTGATATGGCTTAGCCCTTAATGGATCATCTGGTGTCTCTTGAGATTAGACATTTGGCTAAAGGTCTTTCCACACTGAGAACACTGGTGTGGCTTTTCTCCAGTATGGATCCTCTTGTGTGACTGGAGATCACATATTTGGATAAAGGTTTTTCCACACTGAGAACAATGATGAGGCCTCTCCCCAGTATGGATCATCTGGTGTCTCTTGAGACCAGACATATGGCTAAAGGCCTTTCCACAGTGAGAACACTGATGTGGCTTTTGTCCAGTATGTATCTTCTGGTGTGACTGGAGCTCAGATATTTGGATAAAGGTTTTTCCACACTGAGAACAATGATAAGGCCTCTCCCCAGTATGGATCCTCTGGTGTATCTTGAGATTACTCATTTTGCTAAAGGCCTTTCCACAATGAGAACAATGATAAGGCATTTTCCCGGTATGGATCCTCTGGTGTTCCTTGAGACTAGACATTTGGCTATAGGCCTTTCCACACTGAGAACAATGATAAGGCCTTTCCCCGCTATGGATCCTCTGGTGTGACTTGAGATGATGCATTTGGCTAAAGGCCTTTCCACACCGAGAACAATGATATGGCTTTTCTCCAGTATGGATGTGCTGGTGTGTCTTAAGATTAGTCATTTGGCTGAAGGTTTTGCCACACTGAGAACAATGATAAGGCCTTTCCCCAGTATGGATCCTCTGGTGTGACTTGAGATTCCACATTAGGCTAAAGGTTTTTCCACAATCAGAACACTGATAAGGCCTTTCCCCATTATGGATCCTCTGGTGTTTCTTGAGGTCAGATGTGCCATTAAAGGCCTCTTCATTCTGTTTACACTGAAGTGGCTTCTCTCCAATATGTTTCATCGTATACAGAGTTGGGTGTGAGCGATTGTGACTTCTGTCTTTGTTTCTGTTTTCTTCAGTCTTCCCTTTGTTGTTAGATTGGATCTTTTGCATGTCTCCTGTAAGATCACTTTAAAAAGTTAAGAAATATATTCACTCTTCTCCTCTATCTGGGATGCAACTGCTTAAATACAAATACATATTTTTAAATATGTTTTATATGTATATATATAGATATATGTTATTTGCTAGAAAATGTACCTCACTTGGAAGTGACTTATATAAAACTGTCTACCTAAAGACTACATGTAAATTTAAGAGGAGATTCACACCCATGAATTATGGACCTATAGTTAAAATGATGGCAGACACTTTTTTCTCTTTTAGATGTTACAAACTTTAGATAGTATCCCATAATTAAGGTATCCCCACAATATCTCTGTTCTCTAATTAGGTCTAGCATTGTGAAGCACAAGTTAGCCAAAAATGCTCCAAAATGCAGGTATTGTAACTGTACATAACACATAACGATGAACAAGCAACTTACTTGTAGGAGAAGAGACAAAGTGACCATTTTCACTTAAATCAAATTCTTCTTCATCTTTAATTTCCATTGGTGAATACTTTTCTTCTTTCAAGGTCATAGTGTACATCTCAGTCTTGCATTCACATTCCAGTCCAGGCTTTTCTTCCACTGTCTGATTTGCAGACACATACTCTTGTAGGAAATCATCAAATTCTTCTTCTTTTATCTCCTTCTTCACTGACATGAGCTGATGTGATGGTTCAGTAAATCCAGACATTTCTGACTTGAGTTCTTTTTTGGAAATAAAAACTCGGTCAAACTATCCTTCAATACAACAATTTAGTGATAATCTGCCAAGAAAGAACTACAGTATAGTTGTACTGCTGGTGAATTACAAATACTGTATGGATCCAGAGCATGCCAGTGCCAGCCTTAAAGATGTGAGTTCATTAGTCTGTCTCTGTGGTGTTTATAGAATGCTTCTTCTGTCTGACCTATTAGCTTCCTGGACTCAAACCTAGCCAATCAGCTGTAGGAGCTTTTAGAATTCAATCTAGCATGACAAAGGGTTATAGGCAGGTCTCTGAGCACCATTTACACATCTGATGGTCCTCAGGTGGGCATGGCCATATCTCAACCTGCTGAGACTACACAAAGGAGTGTGGTAGGGGGGTGGGTGGATGTGTGAATGGAATGGAAATGGAGATGATGTATCTTACTTCAAGAATGTAACACAAGTAAATCCAACTAATCCTTGCATTTACATCTACGGTGACTGATATAGAATGCTATGGCTTTCAGGGTTGTATTGCTAAAAAATGACCTTGAGACCCAAATACTAGGGAGAATGTGCTAATGTCAATCTAGCCTTCACTCCCATCCACAAGGTATTGGGTAATTTATCAGGATGTCATGCCAGAAGAAGTTAGAAAAAAGGAAGTTTATTTTGTGGTTGATGCAGCAATCTGTCTTTATTCCAGTAAAGTGCAGTGACAAAGCCAGTGGAATATACTCTGGATTCAGCCGTGCAGATCTGAACAAAAAGCATCTCCAAATCTAGCCATTTATGCTGTTTACGACACCTCCCAGGCCTTTAAGGAAAATCAGCTAAGCTTTTTTTTTTTTATTTATTGTTGTCAAAACTCTGCAAGTTTTTGTCCTAGAGACATATAAAGAAAACCCACATGAACCTTGAACCCTTTACTTTTAAAGTATATAGAGTTCGAAAATAAAACATAAATAAGTACTTTGTAAGGAGAATATAGCTGTTCTCCTGCACATTTCAGTCTGTGAGGTAGGTTTCTGCTCCTAAGGAACCACCCATTAGCAAAGTACAGCTATTCAAATGATAAGTAAAGGTGATTCAGTGATTTTTATTTGGCCATGGTGTGGCTAGAAAGCCTGGGGGTGTAGTGAGCCACAAAGACATTCCAGAGCCATTATGCAATGGCCATTGCCTTTGTCTGAGGTGTCCCAGGTAACTCATCAATATGCATTTGTAGGGACACACATGTTGGAGAGGCACAGGTCCCTCTGCCATTATAAATATGTAGTAGTGAAGCCACCCACACTTTCTGAATGCTAAACTCAGATATGTATAGCCAACACCTATGTTTACAAGGTTTAGAGTTTAAAAGTTTTGGAACAAAATCTTTACCATATTTTTTTTTTTTTTTTTACAAATTCTGAGCAGCTCTGAATGAAGGTTTTCGTAAGGGTGATTTACATTTGATTTCAATACAATTTTATTTTAATACATTTATTTTACTCTAATGTTGTTATTGCTGATGTCTTCTATAACATAATCATATATGCCACTTGTGCATCAATACTTTTAGCTAGGGGAAATTTACAAAAACATTAAGGCATGCGAGACTTCCTAAAAAGTCAAACAGGCCTCTGTCCCTGAAGGGTTAACATGGATTTACCCTTTTACGATACAAATTAGGTAGTACAAATTTGTAAAAGTTAGTATTCTGTGATTCTAGAAAGAGGTTCATGATATTTGAGTTAGACAGCCAATCAAATCTCATCCCTCCCTTCAGGCACTTCAAAGAATGCTATGGCTTTCAGGGTTGTATTACCAAAAAAGAAAACCTTGAGACCCAAATACTAGGGAGTATTTGCTAATGTCAATCTAGCCTTCAATCCGATCCACAAGGCGTTGGGTAATTAATCCAGATGTCATTCAAGAAGTTGTAAGAAAAAAGGAAGTTTATTTTGTGGTTGATGCAGCAATCTGCCTTTATTCCAGTAAAGTGCAGTAAAAAGCCTGTGGAATATACTCTGGATACAGCCGTGTAGATCTGAACAACAAGCATCTCCAAATCTAGCCATTTATGCAGTTAACGACACCTCCCAGGCCTTTAATTTAAATGAGCTAAGCTTTTAATGCACACAGGTCTGGCAACCTTTTGCTGTTCTGTGTGATAATCAGGTTTCTCTGACCTACTGCCTAAGATTATTTTCAAATGGCCAACCTAATTCCCCTACTAGGATTAATTGCAATCATTCACACCTCAGTTTGCCTCCTGACCCCAGGTGTCTAAGCAAATCCAGTGTGGGGAACTTTCCTTTGTTAGGATGAAGATGACCATTTTGGATAGCAGCTGCTTGATCATGAATCTCATGTTCACTCACAGGATATACTGTAATTTCTTACAAGGTCCAATATGGAACACTTACTTACTGACCTGCATCCCCTTTTCAGTGCAATGTTTTCCAGTATTTCTGAGCCATTCATTTACATTTATATTTAGTCATTTAGCAGACACTTTTCCAAAGTGATGTACAAGGGAGAGAACAGTCAAGCTAAGAGCAATAAAACCTTTTGTACCAATAAATACTACTTTATTTTTTAAGCAAAAGAAAACAACATAGAAAGAAAAAAAAATGCAGGACTGTCCCTGCTTAAGTGCAAGTTAAGCCAAGGTGCAAGTTAGGAATAAACACTGACAAGTAACAAGGAATTTGTTTCAGGAGAGGGTTCCAATTGATGTTGTGCTTTACAGAACTGGAACACTGATAACCCCTTTTACCCCTTTTGATTGATTCAAGTCAAGTCTTCTTTTAAAAACTAGCCATCCATAAAGAAACAAGCCAATTAGAAATTAGTGACATGATGTTTATGTTTGAGTGTTTTTTAAATTTCTTATGATATTGGTTTGGGATTTCGCCTCGAAAACCAAAATCCAACAGAGGTGATTTGATTTTGCTACCAGTTCCGCATTCTCAAGCTTCTTGATGTCAAAGGCTTCCTCAATCGCATCTTCAAGGGGAGCTCATAACTCAATAATGGAAAACATGTACAAGTACTTTTTCTTAGAATACAACACCATGTCTTGGTCTCATGGAACTGTATCCTTTCGTCACTCGATTGTTTGTCACAGTCTGGCCTGGTACACGTCCTCCCTAGTCAGTGATCTGGCATGTCGTCACGGTTCTGTTTGCCCCATGCCAGGTGTTCCCTCTGCCCTGTCTCCTGGCTGACTGACAAGCAAGTCATCCAATCACTTGTGCCTGCTCCACTACACCTGACTCCATTCTCCTTGTCAGCCATAGCTTTTAAACCGCACCAGGACTGACAGTCACTGCAAGATTATCCTTGTTGTGCTAAAACTGGATGTTTGCTTTCTTTGACCCAAGCCTGTTTCTGGACTTTTAATTTTTGCCCTGCGTTTTGGAAACCCATCAGCCCTGACATTGTGATCTGCTTCAAGTTGGTTTATTTTCACAATCTCCCAGCTTTTAGCATTATGTCATCAATGTCTATCTCTCATAACAAAACTAGTGGACAACTGAAAAAATATTATGATACCTTTAATTTGATGCTAATGCATAGCTTTAAGAAAGGTTGCTCTTAGCCATCTAAACCATAAGGGAACCTACCATGCAGCACTGCTTGGAAAGATTCTAATTCAAGCTTAAGCCAGTTAATGATCAATATCTTATTGTAGTCAGAACTCTCAGCGAATTAGCCCCATTGAAATCATATTTCAGATGTTCATTATATCACATTAAGCCAAGGCAAAAGCTGAGCACATTTGGTCAATGCAGTGAGCGCTCCTCGGACGAGATCAAACAGTTCACACATTCAAGACAATTGCCTTTGCCTAGCTTTATTGATAAAAATCGGTCAATTTCGTTTATTGATAATTGTATCCTAATTCGCCATTACTACTTTCACCTACTTTTATCCTCAGGGTTAAAGGCACCCAGTGCAACTTTATGTAAACATTCAATGAAAAATAAACATTCAATTTCTAGTCTTTTTTACACGTAGTAAGTTTCAATAACTCCATACCATTACATATCGTCATTCAAGGAGCAAAGAGGAGACGTCGTTGTGTGGTGAGAACTGATAGAAAATCGTAAACAACAACAATCGCCGGTAGGGAGAGGCCATTTTTCCATTGACTGGAAGCCTGCTGTATTTATTGTAGGTTACAAAAAATAAAGAAAATGGCGGCGATTGTTGTTGTTATCGATTTTCTATCAGTTCTCACCACACGACGACGTCTCATCTTTGCTCCTTGAATGTCGATATGTAATGGTATGGAGTTATTGAAACTTACTACGTTTAAAAAAGACTAGAAATTGAATGTTTATTTTTAAGCCTCAAAAGTTGCACTGGGTGCCTTTAACTGGTGTTTAACGTCAATCTTAAAATGTTCTGCTTCAGTGGCTAACAAAAGTATCAACATTACTGAGCCATGGACCTCATTTGTTGTGTATGGTCAGAGCAAAGGATGGTTTGTCTAAAGTGTGTATTTCCTGATGTGTCTTGAGATTTGATATACACGTAAACCTCTTCATCAATTCAATTCTGTTCTATCAGTCTTCTTAATGCGAAATATTTTTTTTTTAAATAATAACAATGAAGCAAAAATAAATTAGTAATAAATCATCATCAAGATATTACTAAATTAAAAAACTTATGTTATAGACAAAATGGGAAAGGAAAAAAAAATGTTAATATTGTATTTATTGACAGTGATGTGGTATTCTCTCTCAATATGTGGCAGGAGTTTAGATGCTGGAAGGTAAGATGCATGCATTGTTTCACCCAGGAGGATTGATCATTTTCCTTCTCTTTTTATTTGTGTAAACCCAGAGCAAATGTCTTCTGTTCTTGTGTAGTTTTCCCTGATGTAGTTGTATTTATTACATTCTGTCAGGAAAAGTAACTTATACTCCACTACCCCATTACTAGAGTGAGTGCAGAGAATGTTTTTCTTGAGGTAGCCATGTTTGTGTGTGAGTAACCTTTTCAATGACAATGCTATGTTCCCTCCCCCTGTCCTCTTTCTTTCTTCCTCCATCTCTGACACTCAACACATCTTTGAGCTGTAGGCAATGTTCATATAAAGCGCTGTTTAGGCTATATATATCTAAAAAGCTCACACATACACACATACAAAAATCAAATTTTTAATAAAATTCAGGTTTCAATCTCTACCCTTACAAATGTTTCAAATATGAAGAAATAATACACCATAATGTGCAACACATAATTCTTTTAAACTCATCTAATCAAAAATATTTCAGCAAGTGATAATCCATCATTTATTAGTAGGGCAGCACACCACATGAATGGATATTCTGGTGTCTCTTGAGATCACACATTTGGCTTAAGGCCTTTACACACTAAGAAAACTGATGTGGCTTTTCTCCAGTATGGATCTTCTGGTGTGACTGGAGCTGAGACATTCGGATAAAGGTTCTTCCACACTGAGAACAGTGATGTGGCTTTTCTCCAGTATGGATCTTCTGGTGTCTCTTGAGACTAGACAGTTGGCTAAAGGCCTTTCCACACTGAGAACACTGATGTGGCTTTTCTCCAGTATGGATCTTCTGGTGTCTCTTGAGATTACACATTTGGCTAAAGGCCTTTCCACACTGAGAACACTGATGTGGCTTTTCTCCAGTATGGATCTTCTGGTGTGACTGGAGCTGAGACATTAGGATAAAGGTTTTTCCACACAGAGAACAATAATGTGGCTTTTCTCCAGTATGGATCCTCTGGTGTGCCTTGAGATTACACATCTGGCTAAAGGCCTTTCCACACTGAGAACACTGATGTGGCTTTTCTCCAGTATGGATCTTCTGGTGTGACTGGAGCTGAGACATTAGGATAAAGGTTTTTCTACACCGAGAACAATGATATGGCTTTTCTCCAGGATGGGTGTTCTGGTGTGCCTTAAGACTACTCATTTTGCTAAAGGCCTTTCCACACTGAGAACACTGATATGGCTTTTCTCCAGTATGGATGTTTTTGTGTGCCTTAAGATTACTCATTTGGCTAAAGCTTTTTCCACACTGAGAACAATGATAAAGCCCTTCCCCGCTATGGATTCTCTGGTGTGACTTAAGATGATGCATTTGGCTAAAGGCCTTTCCACATTGAGAACACTGATGTGGCTTTTCTCCAGTATGGATCCTCTGGTGTTTCTTGAGGTCAGATGTGCCATTAAAGGCCTCTTCATTCTGTGAACACTGAAGTGGTTTCTCTCCAATATGTTTCATTGTATACAGAGTTTGGTGTGAGCGATAGTGACATATATCTTTGTTTCTTTTTTCCTCAGTGTTCCCTTTGTTGTTAGATTGGATCCTTTGAATGTCTCCTGTAAAATAATTTCAAAAGTTCAGAAATATAGTCACTCTTCTCCTCTATCTGGGATGTAACTGCTATAATACAGATACATATTTTTTAAATTCGCTCTCTATATATATATAATATACCTCTATATATATATATATATAGGTTATTTGCTAGATATGTACATCACTTGGAAGTGATAAAAGTGTCTACCTAGGGAATACATGTAAATGTAGACAGAGATCCACACCCATGAAATAGAGCTAGAGAAAAAAAAGATGGCAGACACTTTTTTCTCTTATGTTACCAACTTTAGATTGTATCCCATAAGTAAGGTATCCCCACAGTATCTCTGTTCTCTAAATAGGTCTAGCAGTGTAGGCACAAGTTAGCCAAAAATTCAGGTATTATAACTATACATAACACATAACAATGAACAGGCAACTTACTTGTAGGAGAAGAGACATAGTGACCATTTTCACTTAAATCAAATTCTTCTTCATCTTTAATTTCCATTGGTGAATACGTTTCTTCTTTCAAGGTCATGGTGTACTTCTCAGTCTTGCATTCAAATTCCAGTCCAGGCTTTTCTTCCACTCTCTTATTTGCAGACAAATACTCTTGTAGGAAATCATCAAATTCTTCTTCTTTTATCTCCTTCTTCACTGACATGAGCGGTTGTTTTGGTTCAGTTAATCCAGACATTTCTGACTTGACTTCTGTTTTGGAAATAGAAACTCGGTCAAACTATCCTTAAATACAACAATTTAGTGATAATCTGCCAAGAAAGAACTACAGTATAGTTGTACTGATGGTGAATTACAAATACTGTATAGATCCAGAGCATGCCAGTGCCAGCTTTAAAGTTGTGAGTTCATTAGGTTGTGTCTCTCGTGTTTATATAATGCTTCTTCTGTCTGACCTATTAGCCTCCTGGACTCAGACCTAGCCAATCAGCTGTAGGAGCTTTTAGAATTCAATCTAGCATGACAAAGGGTTATAGGCAGGTCTCTGAGCACCGTTTACACATCTGATGGTCCTCAGGTGGGCATGGCCATAGCTCAACCTGTTGAGACTACACAAAGGAGTGTGGTATAGGGGTGGGTGGATGTGTTAATGGAATGGAAATGGAGATGATGTACCTTACTTTAAGAATGAATCACAAGTAAATATAATTTACATGAAAAAAAAGGCTTTCTCTTTGGCAGGCCTCCAACTAACCCTTCCATGTACATCTACTGTGACTGATATAGAAATAGTTTATTTACTCAAAATTCTCTCAGAGATTGTGACGAACCCCTTTGGATTCGTCTGCTCTGCCAGTGCTGGCATGATTGTGTGCAAATTGATGTGTAAATTGGTTGGTTGATTGATTGATTGGTTGATTGATTGATTGGTTGATTGTGCGTGTAGGCTGTGTTCACTCGCTCTGTTTCCAGGTGCAGGTGATCAACCACCTGGGGGGGCGTGTCCCTGCCCTTTGAAGAGCCGGCACTTCCTGGATTCAAAAAAGGTTATAGAAATGAGACACCTTTTAGCACACCTTAGAACGCTTGGAATTGCAGTCCAGTTATGTTGGATACCAGCACACAGTGGGATTAAAGGGAATGAAGTAGCTGACAAAATAGCTAAAGAAGCAACTAATCAAGATGACATAGGAATCAATGTCCCATTGGGAAAAGGGGAAGCAAAAACAATAATTAAAGCAGAGAATATGAAAAGATGGCTAGAAGAATGCGATGCTGATTTCAATGGTAGACAATATTTTAAAACTCAGAATCAAGTTGGGGGGAGAAGAATCACTACATTGGGCTTTAATTGAAGAGAAGAGGTAGTATACACAAGATTAAGATTAGGGCATACAGGATTTAATTCAACGTTACAAATAGTAGGGAGAAGTGATGGTATGTGTGAAATATGTAAAGTTAGAGAAGATGTGGAGCTTGTATTATTTAATTGTATAAAATATAATATATTCCGACAGGAGTGGATAGAATCATAAGCTGAAACAGGAATCAGTAAGATACTGGAGGAACAAGATTTACAGAGAGAGAAAATCAAAGCTCTTATCAAGTTCATAAAGGACACAGAATTAATTAATAGAATTTAATTATTTAGTTTATTTTAATTATTTTTTTTAATTATTAATTTGTTTTCTTTCAAATGAAATGATCTAGTCCAGCCAGTTCCTTTACACACTCCTGTACAGTAGGTGGCGGGCGGTATACACATAAAATGATGTAATCCGCCATAAAACAGAAGAAGAAGAAGAACATTCAAGAGAGGAGAGAAGGGAGAGAGCAGATGTGGTTGAGCGTGCAGTGCAGTGCATTGTTGGATAGTTTGAACTTTGGATGTGAACTTTGAAAAGAGATATTGTGTATTGTAAATTGGAACTTTGAAATGGTTATTGAAACTTTGTGTAATTTGAACTTTGTGGTTATTAAACCTTTGCGTTTTGGACATTTTTTGGTATTTTCAGTTCTTGTAACAAGGCCAAGAGCCAGCTGTGTTACAGAGATGCTTGCTGATTTGATCTTGTGCTGCACCTTTTATCTTTATGTTCATACAGTAGGCAAGACACCTGGGAAAAGGTTGCGGGCAGAAAGAGAATAAAGAGCAGGTTAACGCTTCTGGGAAAGTTACCCACCGGTGGAAATTTTCTTTATGGTTGTCAAAATTCCGTAAGTTTTTGTCCTACAGACATATAAAGAAAACCCACATGAATCTTGTACCCTTTACTTTTAAAGTATATACAATTCGAAAATAAAATATAAATAAGTACTTTGTAAGAAGAATATAGCTGATCTCTTGCACATTTCAGTCTGTGGGGTAGGTTTCTGCTCCTAAGGACCCACCCATTAGCAAATTACAGCTATTCATATGATATGTAAAGGTGATTCAGTGATCTTTATTGGGCTATGATGTGGCGAGAAAGCCAAGGGGTGTAGTGGGCCACAAAGACATTCCTGAGCCATTATGCAATGGCCATTGTCTTTGTCCGATGTGTCCCAGGTAACTCATCAATATGCACTTGTAGGTACACACATTTTGGAGAGGCACAGGTAACTTTGCTATCATAAATATGTAGAAGTGAAACCAAACACACTTTCTGAATGCTAAACTCAGATATGTATAGCCAACACCTATGTTTACAAGGTGAAGAGTTCAAAAGTCTTGGTAAAAAATCTTTACAATGTTTTTTTTGTACAATTCTGAGCAGTTCTGAATTAAGGTTTTCGTAAGGGTTATTTAGATTTGATTTAAATACAATTTTATTTTACATTTCTTTTACTCTTTTGTTCTTATTGCTGATGTCTTCTATAACATAATCATATATGCCACTTGTGCATCAATACTTTTAATTAGTGAAAATATACAAAAGCATTAAGGCATGTGATACTTCCTAATAAAAGTCAAACAGTCTAAATTGACGTACAAGGGAGAGAACAGTCAAGCTAAGAGCAATAAAACCTGGTGTAACAATAAATAATGCTTTTTTTAAGATATAGAAAACGACAAGAGCGGGACTGTCACTGCTTAAGTGCAAGTTAGGAATTAACACTGACAAGTAACACGTAATTAATTTCAGGAGGGGGTTCCAATTGATGTTGTGCTTTACAGAACTGGAACACAGATAACCACTTTTGCCCCTTTTGATTGATTCAAGTCTAGTCTTCTTTTAGAAATTAGCCATTCATAATGAAACAAGCCCATTAGTAATTAGTGACATGATGTTTAGTACTGTTTGAATGATTTTTTTAAATGTCTTATGCTATTGGCTTGGGATTTCGCCTCGAAAACCAAAATCCAACAGAAGTGATTTGATTTTGCTACCAGTTCCGCATACTCTAGCTTCTTGCTGTCAAAGGCTTCCTCAATCGAATCTTCAAGGGAGCTCTTAACTCAATAATGGAAACAATGTACAAGTACTTTCACTTAGAATACAACACCATGTCTAGGTCTCATAGAAGTCACAACAATACATTGTGGAAAGTGACGTTGTCTACTGCCACCCACCAGTAATCTCCAGTCCCATATGGACAAATACTGATGAAGGTTCTATCAATTTTACAGTTTTGTGTGTGTGTTAAAGGAAAAACATGAGCCTTCATAATAGTAAAAGGTCAAACAGAGAGCACTTAACTCTCAACATATTTAGGTGTCTCTTCAGCTGCTGAGGCGCTGTTTAGGCCATAGATTCAAAAAGCTCACACATAAACACATACACATACAAATAAACACTCACTTCAATTTTGGTTTTTATTAAATTCATGTTTTAATCTCCACCCTAACATATGTTTCAAATATGAAGAAATAATACTTCATCATGTGCATCACATTCTTTTTTTAAACTCATCTAATCAAAAATATTTCAGTAGGTGATAATCCATCATTTATTAGCAGGGCAGCACACCACATGAATGGATCTTCTGGTGTCTCTTAAGATCACACATTTGGCTAAAGGCCTTTGCACACTGAAAACACTGATATGGCTAAGCCCCAGTATGGATCTTCTGGTGTGACTGGAGCTCAGACTTTTGAATGAAGGTTTTTCCACACTGAGAACAATGATATGACCTCTCCCCTGTATGGATCTTCTTGTGTGCCTTGAGATTATGCATATGGCTAAAGGCCTTTCCACACTGAGAACACTGATGTGGCTTTTCTCCAGTATGGATCTTCTGGTGTGAATGGAGCTGAGACATTAGGATAAAGGTTTTTCCACACTGAGAACAATGATGTGGCTTTTCTCCAGGATGGCTGTTCTGGTGTGCTTTAAGACTACAAATTTGGCTAAAGGCCTTTCCACACTGAGAACACTGATATGGCTTTTCTCCAGTATGGATCCTCTGGTGTCTCTTGAGATTAGTCATTTGGCTGAAGGTTTTCCCACAATCAGAACACTGATAATTCCTTTCCCCAGTATGGATCCTCTGGTGTTTCTTGAGATTAAACATTTGGCTGAAGGTTTTTCCACAATCTGAACACTGATGTGACTTATCTCCAATATGGATCCTCTGGTGTTTCTTGAGGTCAGATGTGCCATTAAAGGCCTCTTCATTCTCTGTACACTGAAGTGGCTTCTCTCCAATAGGTTTCATCGTATACAGAGTTGGGTGTGAGCGATTGTGACATCCGTCTTTGTTTCTTTTTTCTTCAGTGTTCCCTTTGTTGTTAGATTGGATCTTTTGCTTGTCTCCTGTAAGATCATTTTAAAAAGTTCAGAAATATATTCACTCTTCTCCTCTATCTAGGATGTAACTGCTTCAATACAGATACATATTATTACATTTGTTTTATATGTTTAAATATATAAATAAAGGTTTTTTGCTAGAAATGTACATCACCTGGAAGTGACTTATATAAAAGTGTTTACCTAGGGACTACATGTAAATTTAAACCAAGATCCGAACCCATGAATCATAGAGCTAGAATAAAAATTATGGCACCGAGATCCACACCCATCAAGTATAGAACTGGAGTACCAATGATGACACTTTTTTCTCTTTTAAATGTAACAAACTTTAGATAGTATCCCAAGTAAGGTATCCCCACAGCATATCTGTTCTCTAAATAGGTTAAGCATTGCAAAGCACAATGCTCCAAAATGAAGGTATTTTACCTATACATAACACATAACGATGAACAGGCAACTTACTTGTAGGAGAAGAGAGATAGTGGCCATTTTCACTTAAATCAAATTCTTCTTCATCTTTAATTTCCATTGGTGAATACTTTTCTTCTTTCAAGGTCATGGTGAACATCTCAGGCTTGCATTCATATTCCAGTCCAGGCTTTTCTTCCACTGTCTTATTTGCAGACAAATACTCCTGTAGGAAATCATCAAATTCTTCTTCTTTTATCTCCTTCTTCACTGTCATGAGCGGTGGTGACAGTTCAGTAAATCCAGACATTTCTGACTTGAGTTCTTTTTTGGAAATAAAAACTCGGTCAAACTATCCTTCAATACAAAAATGTTGTGATAATCTGCCAGGAAAGAACTACAGTATAGTTGTAATGCTGGTGAATTACAAATACAGTATGGATCCAGAGCATGCCAGTGCCAGCCTTAAAAATGTGAATTCATTTGTCTGTCTCTGTGGTATTTATAGAATGCTTCTTCTGTCCGACCTATTAGCTTCCTGGACTCAAACCTAGCCAATCAGCTGTAGGAGCTTTTAGAATTCAATCTAGCATGACACAAGGTTATAGGCAGGTCTCTGAGCACCGTTTACACATCTGATGGTCCTCAGGTGGGCATGGCCATAGCTCAACCTGCTGAGACTACACAAAGGAGTGTAGTAGGGGGGTGGGTGGATGTGTGAATGGAATGGAAATGGAGATGATGTAACTCATGAGAAGGTAAACCCATGTGAATACAATTGACATGAATAAAAAAGGGCTTTCTCTTTGGCAGGCCTCAAAATAAACCTTGCGTGTACATCTACTGTGACTGATATAGAAATAGTTTATTTACTCAAAATTCTCTCAGAGATGCTTGCTGATTTGAACTTGTGCTGCAACTTTTATCTTTATGTTCATTCAGGAAGCAAGACACCTGGGGAAAAGGTTGCGAGGGAAAAGAGAAAAAGAGCAGGTTAACGCTTCTGGGAAAGTTACCCACAGGTGGGAATTTTTTAATTGTTGTCAAAACTCTGCACGTTTTTGTCATAGAGACATATAAAGAAAACCCACATTAATCTAGAACCCTTTACTTTTAAAGTATATACAGTTTGAAAAATAAAATATAAATAAGTACTTTGTAAGGAGAACATAGCTGATCTCTTGCACATTTCAGTCTGTGAGGTAGGTTTCTGCTCCTAAGGACCCACCCATTAGCAAATTACAGCTATTCATATGACAAGTAAAGGTGATTCAGTTATCCTTATTTGGCTATGGTGTGGCGAAAGAGCCAAGGGGTGTAGTGGGCCACAAAGACATTCCAGAGCCATTATGCAATAGCCATTGTCTTTGTCTGAGGTGTCCCAGGTAACTAATCAATATGCATTCGTAGGGACACACATTTTGGAGAGAAACAGGTCACTCTGCTATCGTAAATATGTAGAAGTGAAACCACACACACTTTCTGAATGCTAAACTCACATATGTATAGCCAACACCTATGTTTACTAGGTTTAGAGTTCAAAAGGCTTGGCACAAAATCTTTACAATGTCTGAGCAGCTCTTAATTAAGTTTTTCGTAAAGGTGATTTACATTTGATTTAAATACAATTTTATTTTAATACATTTCTTTTACTCTAATGTTGTTATTGCTGATGTCTTCTATAACATAATCATATATGCCACTTGTGAATCAATACTTTTAGCTAGGGGAAATATACTAAAACATTAAGGCATATGATACTTCCTAATAAAAGTCAAACAGGCCTCTGTCCCTGAAGGGTGTACATGGATTCACTCTTTTACAATACAATTTAGGTAGAACATTTTTTTTTTTAAATGTGTAGTCTGTGATTCTAGCGAGAGGTTCATGATATTTGAGTTAAACAGCCAATCAAATCTCACCCCTCCCTTCAGTGATAGCACTTTTGTCCAAAACGACGTACAAGGGAGAGAACAGTCAAGCTAAGAGCAATAAAACCTGGTTTAACATTAAAAATTGTCTTTTGTTTTTCACAGATAAAATAGAAAACGACATTGAAAGAAAAAGACGTGCTGGACTGTCACTGCTTGAGTGCAATTCAGGAATTATAACTGACAAGTAATTTATTTCAGGAGAGGGTTCCAATTGATGTTGTGCTTCACAGAACTGAACACAGATAATCATTTTTACTCCTTTTGATTGGTACAAATCAAGTCTTATTTTAGAAACTAGCCATTCATAATGAAACAAGCCAATTAGTAATAAGTGACATGATGTTTAGTACTGTTTGAATGTTTTTTTTTTAAATTTCTTATGCTATTTGTTTGGGATTTCGCCTCGAAAACCAAATCCAAATGAATTGATTTGATTTCTCTACCAGTTCCGCAAACTCCCACATGGACAAATACTGATGAAGGTCTTATCAATTTAACAGTTTTGTGTGTGTGTTAAAGGAAAAACATGTGCCTTCATAATAGTAAAAAAGTCAAACAGAGAGCACTTAAATATCAACATATTTAGGTATTTCTTCAGCTGTGTTGATTTGTATGGGGACATCCAAGATGTGTTGAAATGGAGGGACAAAGACCTGAGATTCTTCACTCCTTCACTGATCCTCTACTCTTCTTCTCTACTCTAACCCTAGAATCAAGTATGGCAACCGATCTCTTCACCTGCTCACTTTTAAGAGATACTGCCTATTTTGGATACAGGCCAACAGCTCCAGGGAAGTGTAGAAAGATAACTGGCTACAAACAGTCAAACACTGCCCTTAAGGGGACCCTGGAACGTGCTAATGAACTGAACCAGTTTTTAAACAGGTTTGACCTCCCTTCCCCCATGAGCTCAGCCGGCCAGACTGGGTCCCCACTCATCACCTCCCCCAGTGCCCCCTTCACACCTAGTACGGCATTCTAGACTATTCTCATTCGTAGTTCCACGTTTGTGGAACAAGCTGCCTAGCACTACCAGAGCAGGGGCGGCCCTCTCTACCTTCAAGAAGCTCTTGAAGACCCAACTCTTCAGCAAGCACCTCCCTTACTAACTTGCACTTCTACTTTAATATTATAATTGGTGTTAGCATGTTATTATTGTTTGGCATCAAATTACTGAAAAAAAGATAAGAAACTGTTGTTTTTAGGAAGCTGAATTAGAAAAAGGAAACATGAAAATTCTCTCAGAAATAAAACTTAATTGGTATTAGCCTATTATAATTTTACTACATTATGATCCAGGGCGACTCCAACTCAGATTCCTGTTTCTCTTTAAGCTTCTCCTGTTCCTCCTCCTCCAGGATTTTTGCCTGTATCTATGGTGTGATTTGTATTTATTTGTTGTTGATATTTGTTTATTATTGAACCCCCTTTTTGACTCTTCTGTTGCCAACTGGTTTTCTTGCCAGACTGTCTCTTTATACATATTAAAAGAACACCTAAACCTTCCATCTGTTCCTGAGTCTGCTTAATTGATCATTAAGCCAGTTAATGATCAATATCTTATTGTAGTCAGAATTGTCAGCAAATTAGCCCCATTGAAATCATATGTCAGATGTTCATAATATCACATTTAGCCAAGGCAAAAGCAGAGCACAATTGGTCAATGCAGAGAGCAGTTTACACGTCCAAGGCAATTACCTTTGCCTAGCTTTATTGATAAAAATCAGTACATTTCGTTTATTGATAATTGTATCCAAATTTACCATAACTACTTTCACCTACTTTTACCCTCAGGGTTAGCTGGTGTTTAACATCAACCTTAAAATGTTCTGCTTCAGTGGCTAACAAAAGTATCAACATTACTGAGCCATGGACCTCATATTTGTTGTGTATGGTCAGAGCAAAGGACGGTTTGTCTAGAGTGTGTATTTCCTGATGTGTCTTGAGATTTGAGATACACCTAAACCTCTTCATCCATTCAAATGAAGTTCTTTCAGTCTTGTAAATGTGAAAATTTATCTAAAAAACTCACACATAAACGCATACATATACAAAAAAACACTCACTTCAATTTTCTTTTTCATTAAATTCATGTTTCAATCTCTACCCGAACATACAGTATGCTTCAAATATGAAGAAATAATACATCATCAAGTGCATGTGCAACTCATCTAATCAAAAATATTTCAGTAAGTGATAATTCATCATGTATTAGCAGGGCAGTACACCACACAAATGGATCTTCTGGTGTCTCTTGAGACTACACATTCGGCTAAAGGCCCTTCCACACTGAGAACACTGATGTGGCTTTTCTCCAGTATGGATCTTATGGTGTGACTGGAGATGAGACATTTGGATAAAGGTTTTTCCACACTGTGAACAATGATAAGGCCTCTCCCCAGTATGGATCTGCTGGTGCATCTTGAGATTATTCATTTTGCTAAAGGCCTTTCCACACTGAGAACAATGATGCTGCTTTTTCCCAGTATGGATGTTTTGGTGTGCCTTAAGACTACTCATTTGGCTGAAGGTTTTTCCACAATCAGAACACTGATAAGGCCTTACCCCACTATGGATCCTCTGATGTCTCTTGAGATCAGACATTTTGCTAAAGGTTTTTCCACAATCAGAACACTGATAAGGCCTTGACCCAGTATGGATGTTTTGGTGTCTCTTTAGATCAGACATTTGGCTAAAGGTTTTTCCACACTGAGAACAATGATGTGGCTTTTCTCCAGTGTGGATGTTTTGGTGTCTCTTGAGATCAGAGATATGGTTAAAGGTTTTTCCACACTGAGAACAATGATGTTGCTTTTCTCCAGTATGGATGTGTTGGTGTGCCTTAAGATTAGTCATTCGGCTGAAGGTTTTTCCACACTGAGAACAGTGATAAGGCCTTTCCCCAGTATGGATCCTCTGGTGTGACTTGAGATTACACATTTGGCTGAAGGTTTTTCCACAATCAGAACACTGATAAGGCCTTTCCTCTGTATGGATCCTCTGGTGTTTCTTCAGGTCAGATGTGCCATTAAACGCCTCTTCATTCTGTGTACATGGAAGTGGCTTCTCACCAATATGTTTCATCGTATACAGAGTTAGGTGTGAGCTATTGTGACATCTGTCTTTGTTTCTTTTTTCCTCAGTGTTCCCTTTGTTGTTAGATTGGATCCTTTGAATGTCTCCTGTAAGATAATTTAGAAAGGTTCAGGAGTATATTCACTCTTTTCCTGTTTGTGGGATTTAACTGCTACAATACAGATACATATTTTGAAATTTGTTTTATATGTAAATATATAAAAAGGTTATTTCCTAGAAATATACATCAATTGGAAGTGACTTATATAAAGTGTCTACCTAGGGACTACATTTAAATGTAAACCGGCATACACACCCATAAAGTAAAGAACTAGAGTAAAAATGATGATAGACACTTTTCTCTCTTTTAAATGTAATAAACTTTAGATAGTATCCCATAGGTGAGGTATCCCCTAAGTATCTCTGTTCTCTAAATAGGTCTGGAATTGTGAAGCACAAGTTAGCCAAAAATGCTCCAAAATGCAGGTATTGTAACTATACATAACACATTAAGATGGACAGGCAACTTACTTGTAGGAGAAGAGACATAGCGATCATTTTGACTTAAATCAAATTCTTCTTCATCTTTAATTTCCATTGGTGAATACTTTTCTTCTTTCAAGGTCATGGTGGATATCTCAGGCTTGCATTCATATTCCAAACTAGGCTTTTCTTCCACTGTCTTAATTGTAGACAAATACCCTTGTAGGAAATCATCAAATTCTTCTTCTTTTATCTCCTTCTTCACTGACATGAGCGGTTGTGATGGTTCAGTAAATCCAGACATTTCTGACTTGAGTTCTGTCTGGAAATAGAAACTCGGTCAAACTATCCTTCAATATAACAATTTAGTGATAATCTGCCAAGAAAGAACTACAGTATATTTGTACTGCTGGTGAATTACAAATACTTTATAGATCCACAGCATGCCAGTGCCAGTCTTAAAAATGTGAGTTCATTAGTCTGTCTCTGTGGTATTTATAGAATGCTTCTTCTTTCTGACCAATTAGGTTCCTGGACTCAAACCTAGCCAATCAGCTGTAGGAGCTTTTAGAATTCAATCTAGCATGACAAAGGGTATTAGGCAGGTCTCTGAGCACCATTTACACATCTGATGGTCCTCAGGTGGGCATGGCCATAGCTCAACCTGCTGAGACTACACAACTGAGTGTGGTATAGGGGTGGGTGGATGTGTTAATGGAATGGAAATGGAGATGATGTACCTTATTTCAGGAATGTAACACAAGTAAATACAATTGACATGAATAAAAAAGGGCTTTCTCTTTGGCAGGTCTCCTACTAAACCTTGCATGTACATCTACTGTGACTGATATAGATCAATAGTTTATTTACTAAAAATTATCTCAGAGATGCTTGCAAATTTGATCTTATGCCCCACCTTTTATCTTTGTGTTCATACAGTAGGCAAGACACCTGGGGGACAGGTTGCAAGCAAAAAGAGAAAAAAAGCAGGTTAACGTGGATTTACACTTTTCAATACAAATGAGGTTTTTACACATTTGTAAAGTTAATAGTATGTGATTCTAGCAAGAGGTTCATGATCCATCCACAAGGCATTGGGTAATTTATCCAGATGTCATGCAAAAGTTGTAAGAAAAAAAGGAAGTTTATTTTGTGGTTGATGCAGCAGTCTGTCTTTATTCCAGTCAAGTGCAGTGACAAAACCTGTGGAATATACTCTTGATTCAGCCGTGCAGATCTGAACAATAGGCTAAGCATCTCCAAATCTAGCCATGTATGCTGTTTTATGACACCTCCCAGGCCTTTAATGTAAATGAGCTAAGCTTTTAATGCAAACAGATCATTTGTTGTTCTGTGTGATAATCAGGTTTCTCTGACCTACTGCCTAAGATGATTTTCAAATGGCCAACCTCAGTCCCATAGTAGGATTCATTGCAATTATTCACACCTCAGTTTGCCCTCTGACCCCAGGTGTCTAAGCAAATCCAGAGTGGGGACCTTTCCTTTATTAGGATGAAGATGACCATTTTGGATAGCAGCTGCTTGATCAAGAATCTTATTGTTGTTGAAGTCACAACTGATCACTGATCCTCTACTCTACTTCTCTACTCTACCACTACTCTAGAATCAAGTATGCGACCAATCTCTTCACCTACTCATGTTTAAGAGATACTGTCTATCTTGGCTACAGGCCAACAGCTCCAGGGAAGTGTATAGAAAGATAACTGGCTACAAACAGACAAACACTGCCCTTAAGGGGACCCTGGAACTTGCTAATGAACTGAACCAGTTTTTTAACAGGTTTGACCTCCCAACCCCCATGAGCTCAGCAGGCCAGGCTAGGTCCCCACTCATCACCTCCCCCAGTGCCCCCATTCACACCTAGTACGGCATTCTAGACTATTCTCATTCGTAGTTCCACGTTTGTGGAACAAGCTGCCTAGCACTACCAGAGCAGGGGCGTCTCTCTCTTCTACCCAGCTCTTCAGTAAGCACCTCCCTTACTAACTTGCACTTCTAATTTAATATCATAATTGTCATTAGCATATTATTATTTTTGGCATCACATTACTGACAATAAAATAAGAAATTGTTGTTTTTAGGAAGCTGAATTAAAAAAAAGGAAACATGAAAATTCTCTCAGAAATAAAACATAATTGGTATTAGCCTATTATAATTTTTTCCGACACGATGATCCAGAGCGTCTCCAGCTCAGTCTCCTGTTTCTCTCTGAGCTTCTCCTGTTCCTCCTCCTTCTACAGGATGAGCTCCAGGAGAGCGGCCAAGGTCTCCCTGAGGACACTCACTGGTTGGCTCTCATATTGCCCAAATATGAAATAGATATTTGCCCACCCAGATTCCCAGCCTTGACATATAATGATTATGGTCAGTTTTTTTATATTTTCAGTAATATCTTGATATCAGGTCAGCAGTGTAATGTCTCATCTCATGTGTTTTTCAGTTAATGTTAGAACTGTATCATTTGGTCACTGATTGTATGTCACAGACCGGCCTGGTACACGCCCTCCCTAGTCAGTGATCTGGCATGTCGTGGCGGTTCTGTTTGCCCATGCCAGGTGTTCCCTCTGTCCTGTCTCCTGGCTGACTGACAAGCAAGGCATCCAACCCTGTGCCTGCTCCAACACACCTGACTCCATTCTCCTTGTCAGCCATAGCTTTCAAACCGCACCAGGACTGAAAGTCACTGCAAGATTATCGTTGTTATGCTATAACTGGATGTTTGCTGTCTTTGAACCAAGCCTGTTTCTGGACTTTGAATTTTTGCTCTGCGTTTTGGAAAACTTTGCAATGTCTTGCCAATCTGTTGCCAACCTTTTTCTGTTCAGTCACATGAGTCAAGCCAAGCTCCTTTGTACTGCTGCCTTTATTCTCTCTGTCTACTTGTCTACCAATCACTCGACCTGTTTTTGGACTCATGAATTTTAGCCTGAACTCTGCCTGTATCTCTGCTGTGCCTAACTCTCTCTGCCTCTGTATTGCGCCTTGACTGACTAGTGACCTTGGATTTTTGCCTGTACCTCTGTTGTGATTTTTATTAATTTGTTGTTGATATTTTTTTTATTATTAAGCCCCCTTTTTGACTCTTCTGTTGCCAACTGGGTGTCTTAACCCTGACTGTCTCTTTATACATATTAAAAGAACACTTAAACCTTCCATCTGTTCCTGAGTCTGCTTCAGAGTTCACTACCTTTATCTGGCCTCATCGGCCCAGACATTGTGATCTGTTTCTGTCAAGTTGGTTTATTTTCACAAACTCCCAGCTTTAGCATAATGTCATCTGGGGCGGACCGGACGAACGGGCAAACCGGGCAGTTGCCCAGGGCCTCGGCCACCAGGGGGGCCTCGTCGTATTTCCGTTTTTAAATTTTTTTTTTGCTAATTAAAATAAATCACTTGGCATTGCAAAATAATGGCAATTCATAATAAGCATGAAAAACGATTATTTTTCTTTCACTATCAGCTTAAAATGTATCTTAATTCCATCATGGAACAAATTATTACAGTGTCACAGTTCGGCTCACAACCGTGACAAAAGTCTGGGACGGACACGAGAGGTTCGTGGTAAATGACACTTTATTACAAAAATAGAGAATATGTAAAGTAAAGAAAATGCTTAAATTAATCAAACAAGGCCTCGGCTGGCATCTGGTCCGCAACCACGCAGACCCACAGAACACCAGCATGCAGGCGCGAGTGAGGGAGACCGCAAGAACAACTGCTCCGATGTTTTAAAGAGTAGCCACACCCGGCCCAGGTGCAGCCTGTCCAGCTGATCCGCGGCAACCTACAACTCAGGAGCACAAACGATGAGGGACACCTAGTGCCCAGGTGGAACACTGCAAGCACGCAGAGAACAGCAGCACGGCCCACTGGGGCCGTGACACCTTCCCCCACAAGAGCAGAGTTCCAACCTGGCGCACCCAGACAGGGTAGGGACAACATTACTACATCTTTCATAACATAACCCAACCACCGCCATCTAGAACCCATATGAGTACATCCCTCCACCAGAAACAATCCGAACCCAGCCATATCCCATGGCAAGGAACCAGAAAGCTAAACATACCACATTTCATTATCTATATATTTATTTATTTTTTCTTTCTTTTTTTTTTTTTTTTTATTCCTAAGTGTCAATGCACACAAATACAAACACACACGTACCAGGAAAACTCACCAAGATCCAACTCTCCCACCATCAACCAACCCAGCAACCCCTGCCACCTGGAGAAGCAGTTTAAGAGTGGAGGATAGAGAAACAGCATAGACCAAGGGGAGCAACCACAGGTGTTAATATGTATATAAGAGCCGTAGCTAAACCTTCAAGGGCAAGTCGCCCTTGACAAGGCATCAGCCACAATATTTGCCTTAATAGGACGGATGTCTAAACCATAGGACTGCAAAACAAAACCCATCGCATCAGTCTGCGATTTGGACAGGACAAATAATGCAGAGAAACTAGAGGGTTGTGGTCGATGCCCTTGTTCTGCGGGATGTGTCTGTACTGGCAATTCTGGTTCTTGATGCAGCCTGAAGATCTCCAAAAATAACATTCATCTGGGAGTTTATCTGTGCGCTCAGTAGAAGCAGCTTGGGACACCCCAAGGTGTGGGTGTATTCGATCAGGAAAGCGTACGGTGAGAGGTATTCCTCCTGCTACTATAATACCATGCAGCTTCCTAACGGCATCTTCACTGTCTCGTTTCTGGTAGTAATTCACGAATGCACAACCTTTGCTTCTTAAAACCTTCACACTGTGCACAGGCCCGACTTGGTTAAACAACTCATAAATATAAGCTTCTGTTAAGACTGGCATTGGACCACCAAACCAGACAGGGAACAGTTCTGGTTTAACATATTTGGCTTGCGGTGAAGCTTGAGGATGAGGCTGGTTCTGTGGGACTGGCTGCCGGATTGGCTGAGAGGCCACCTGGAAATCAGATTTAGGAGACCGAGATCGCTTCTCTACTCGCACCAAGTCCTCCTGCACAGGAAGATTACGAACAGGCACAGGATAACACTCACTCAACTGAGCAACAGCCTCCCCGGTTTCTAGTTTAGACTGAGCTGTAGTCATGGCACGAGTCACCGCACACGCTGAGAACACTTCCGGAAAACCTTGAGCCTCCTTATCAGGCATGCGTGACACAGGAGTAGCCGTAACCACTAAAGACGGTAAGTTCGCAAACACGCGGCTACCAGCTAACTGGTTACCCAACAAGACATGAACCCCCTGATGCGGCAATGCAGGGCGAACACCCATAGTGACTTCGCCTTTGACAAACCCACAATCCAGAATTAGTTTGTGCATAGGCACAGGTACAACATTCAATCCCATTCCACATATCAGTATACTATCCCCAGTACCTGAACAAGGAGAAAATGGTAAGACCGAACCCACTACAAATGAATCAAATGCACCTGTATCCCGAAGGATCTTTACCGGGACTCTTGAATCACCTCCCACTAGTGACACATAGCCATCAGACACAAAAGCTGAATAATCTGGACTGGCAACAGTCCCCACCTGCTGACAAGAACCACAGGGAGAGACACACTGAGATGTACAAGGACAAATACAGGGAGAAACTGGCTTCACACGGGAACCGTCAAACTCAGATGACTTAACTGCCTCAACAGACACAGCAGCCATTACAGGGTTTGTGTGGCCAACTTTCTTAGGACACTCATCCTTGAAATGACCTCTGTTCTTACAGTAGTGGCATATTTTATTGTAGTCACCAGAGTTCTGAGGAGCCCTGTGATCATTATGCCTACCAGTATAAAATGGTATTACCCTCTCCCCTTGGTTACTTTCAGGGAAGGACCAACTGGAATCCCCTTTATAATCGCTTTGGGTTCTGTACTCGGGCACACGATGTATCAAGGCATACTCGTCAGCCAGCTTAGCAGCTTCAGAGGCAGTTCTCACCCGATGCTCACTTATGTAGGTAGCTATGCGACTAGAGACAGAGTTTTTAAACTGTTCCAATATAACTAAGTCACACAGCTCCTCATAAGTTTGAACTTCAAGTGCAGAACGCCACCTGTTAAAGTGTTTGGCTAGATCTCTAGCAAACTCCATATGAGTCTGCTTACCAGACCGCTCCCAAGTCCTAAACTTTAACCGGTAAGCCTCAGGCACAAGCTCATAGGCTTTCAAAACAGCCGTCTTAACAGATGCGTAAACGCCACTTTCCGCAACTGTCAGTGCCGAATAAGCCTCCTGGGCTCTACCAGTCAACGTGCATTGCAGTAACAGGGTGCGCTCAGCATCAGACCAACGCCTGATTCCTGCAACCCGCTCAAACAAAGAGAAAAACGTATCCGGATCACTTTCAGAAAAACGAGGAACTAATTTTAAATTACCCGAAACATCGAAGGAACGTGCAGGGGCCTGACCAGCACCCTCAATGGCTAGAAGGCGCACCCGCTCCTCCAGCTGTAGTCTCGTTACCTCATTCTGCCGAATTTCCACCTCCAACTGTAACAACTGTCTACGCTCATCGAAGGATAATCCTCCTGAACCATCCAACGTCGCAGCAGCTGCCCCTGAAGTCAAATCAACGACCTCTTCTCGTTCCAGCTCTAATTTCTCTCTGAGAATTCTCTTCATATTCTCAGTCATGCGTTTATCTCCCACATCAATTTTATAGTGCGCCGCAATTGCGACAACTTCCTCACGCGAACACAGATCCAACAACTCGGCAGATGGAGCACCCAAAAAAACTTGAACATTTTTAGCAGCCTCCATGACTTAAACCTGTCCACAATTTAAACAAATTCACAACCAGATGCTATATACGAAATACATCAAACTACAACAGTAACTAAAGCTCCGATAGCCTGTACGTAGTCACGATACCGCAGTAATCCCGTCCCTCTACCAACCTAACCAGAAAACTAAATAACTTACCCGCTAGCTCTTCAGGTGCTCGGTGGTGGGTACTGACACTAGATACCGTAGGCCCGGTAAGCAACCAGCAATTGACGACTCACCTGCGACCTCGGCTGTGCTCCCGAGACGACTGCTCAAGCCACCGATAACACCACACTACCCCCCAGCACGAACTTCAAGGAAATCCGTGCCTAGCCTAACAGGGACAGAACCACCGCGATGCAAGAAGACTACTACAACCCACGAAACCCACAGAAAAACCACCCAGTCTATATTATCAGACAATATTGCAACGACACCAGAATCTCACCTCTCTACTGCAGCAGATACATCAAAACAACTAACCTTACCTTATCACACGAATCAACAGTTCACTTACCCTCTCGGTACAATCCCAAACAACAGAACAGCCGCGCTTGTTAAGGCCACAAACAACGCTACTGCTACCCAGATCTACTACGTGCTGACGTCAAACAACGCAGTACTCCATTCATAAATTATCTGCTACAAACAATCCTAAAGCCCGGATTCCTCGACTCGACAAGCCCCCATCTGTCACAGTTCGGCTCACAACCGTGACAAAAGTCTGGGACGGACACGAGAGGTTCGTGGTAAATGACACTTTATTACAAAAATAGAGAATATGTAAAGTAAAGAAAATGCTTAAATTAATCAAACAAGGCCTCGGCTGGCATCTGGTCCGCAACCACGCAGACCCACAGAACACCAGCATGCAGGCGCGAGTGAGGGAGACCGCAAGAACAACTTCTCCGATGTTTTAAAGAGTAGCCACACCCGGCCCAGGTGCAGCCTGTCCAGCTGATCCGCGGCAACCTACAACTCAGGAGCACAAACGATGAGGGACACCTAGTGCCCAGGTGGAACACTGCAAGCACGCAGAGAACAGCAGCACGGCCCACTGGGGCCGTGACAACAGGTCACGTGACTTTTCTGTCAATACTGACAATTTTTCGTGTGGTGACGTGTGGTCGCAAAGTTAAGAGGGAAACGTCTTTTAAGTGGCAGCGAGAAAAGAAAGAGGAAAGGGCAGGATGAGAAGTTCAGGGAGAAATTACCTAAGGTAACACACAATTTCCTATTAAGGAATTCTTCCGTGGAAGTGGAAGAAATATCTGATAATGTGTCGAGTTCATCTGATAATGTTTCAAGTGCGGCTAAGCCAAGTTTAGCGATTGCTAGCAGCAGCAGCAGACAAACAGCTTGTAGTGACACCAACTAGCTCTGCCTGTCTTGCTTCTACAAACGGTGAGCCATCATGTACCACAGCTGCCCATATCCGAGACAGAGTCACACCCGCACTGACGACGACATGCATGATACTGCTATGGTCATGAACACAGCTCAAGCACAGCTGGCTGATAACGACAGCGGTGATGTCAACAATGTGAGTACATCAATGGTGGAGATACAGTGATTAGTGAAGACCCCTATGGCGTGACAAATTAACAGATAGAGAGAGAATTGAAATGGTTAAAACAGGACCTGTACAAATTTGGAAGCTTCAGTTGAAAACATTCAGAAACAGAACTATAAAGCATTAATCAAATGTAACCAGTAACATTGTTTTGATTAAGAAATAAAAAAGTTACACTACTAAAACACTGCACTCAAAACCTCATCATTAAAATAAATTACAACTGTTTAATTGTTAAAGTCATATACTCAGAATAAATGTCAGTTCCACATAACATTAAAACGATTTCTTTTTTTTGTGGGGGGGGTGGGGGGGGGGGGGGGGGTGGGGGGGGGGGACCTCAACATTGTTCTTTGCCCAGGGCCTCCAATTTGCTAGAACCGCCCCTGAATGTCATCAATGTCTATTTCTCATAACAAAACTATTAGACAACTGAAAAGATATTATAAAACCTTTAATTTGGTGCTAATGCACAACTTAAGAAAGGTTGCTCTTAGACATCGAAACCATAAGGGAACTTAGAATGCAGCACTGCTTGGAAAGATTCTAATTCAAGTTTAAGCCAGTTAATGATCAATATCTTATTGTAGTCAGAACTCTCAGCGAATTAGCCCCATTGAAATCATATTTCAGATGTTCATTATATCACATTAAGCCAAGGCAAAAGCAGAGCACATTTGGTCATACAGAGAGCGCTCCTCGGATGAGATCAATCCAAGGCCAATGCTCTTTGCCTACCTTTCTTGATAGAAAGCAGTCAATTTCGTTTATTGGTAATTGTATCCAAATTCGCAATGACTACTTTCACCTACTTTTACCCTCAGGGTTAACTGGTGATTAACATCAACTTTAACATGTTCTGCTTCAGTGGCTAACAAAAGTATCAACATTACTGAGCCATGAGCATGGACCTCATATTTGTTGTGTATGGTAAGAGCAAAGGATGGTTTGTCTAGAGTGTGTATTGCCAGATATGTCTTGAGATTTGAGATACACCTAAACCTCTTCATCAATATAATTCTGTTCTATCAGCCTTTTAAATGTGAACAAAATAATTTAAGGAATAAATTAGGGGGAAAAAACGTATGTATTAGACAGAATGGGGGACAAAATGTTAATATTTTATTTATTCTTGACAGGTATTCTCTCTCAATATGTGGCAGGAGTGTGGATGCTGGGAGGTTAGATGTATGCATTGTTTCACCCAGGAGGATTGATCATTTTCCTTCTCTTTTTATTTTTGTGAACCCAGAGCAAATGTCTTCTGTTCTTTTGTAGTTTTCCCTGATGTATTTGTATGTATTACATTCTGTCAGGCAAAGTAACTCATGCTCCACTACCCCATTACTAGAGTGAGTGCAGATAATGTTTTTCTTGAGGTAGCCATGTTTGTCTGTGACTAACCTTTTCAATGACAATGCTATGTTCCCTCCCCCTGTCCTCTTTCTTCCTTTTCTCCATCTCTGACACTCAACACATCTTTGAGCTGTACAAAATGTTCATATGAGGCGCTGTTTAGGACATATATCTAAAAGGCTCACACATGAAAACACATACACAAACAAAACAGTCACCTCAATTTTTTTTTATTGAATTCATGTTTCAATCTCTATCCTACCATGTTTCAAATATGAAGAAATAATACTTCATCATGTGCATCACGTCATTTAATCAAAAATATTTCAGTAAGTGATAATCAATCATTTATTAGCAGGACAGCACACCACATTAATGGATCTTCTGATGTCTCTTGAGACTGCTCATTTGGCTAAAGGCCTTTGCACACTGAGAACACTGATGTGGCTTTTCTCCAGTATGGATCCTCTGGTGTATCTTGAGATGATGCATTTGGCTAAAGGCCTTTCCACACTGAGAACACTGATGTGGCTTTTCTCCAGTATGAATCTTCAGGTGTGACTTGAGATGATGCATTTGGCTAAAGGCCTTTCCACACTGAGAACACTGATGTGGCTTTTCTCCAGTATGAATCTTCTGGTGTGATTGGATTTGAGACATTTGGATAAAGGTTTTTCCACACTGAGAACAATGATAAGGCCTTTCCCCAGTATGGATCCTCTGGTGTGTCTTGAGATCAGACATTTGGCTAAAGGTTTTTCCACAATGAGAACAATGATGTGGCTTTTCTCCAGTATGTATCTTCTGGTGTGCCTTAAGACTACTCATTTGGCGAAAACTTTTACCACACTGAGAACAATGATAAGGCCTTTCCCCAGTATGGATGTGCTGGTGTGCCTTAAGACTAGTCATATGGCTGAAGGTTTTTCCACACTGAGAACAATTATAAGGCCTTTCCCCGGTATGGATCCTCTGGTGTGACTTGAGATCACACATTTGGATAAAGGCCTTTCCACACTGAGAACACTGATGTGGCTTAGCCGCAGTGTGGATCCTCTGGTGTGTCTTAAAACTTGTCATTTGGCTGAAGGTTTTTCCACACTGAGAACAATGATAAGGCCTCTCCCCAGTATGGATCCTCTGATGTTTCTTGAGGTCAGATGTGCCATTTAAGGCCTCTTCGTTCTGTGTACACTGAAAAAACTTCTCTCCAATATGTTTCATCGTATACAGAGTTGAGCGATTGTGACATCTGTCTTTGTTTATGTTTTCCTCAGTGTTCCCTCTCTTGTTAGATTGGATCCTTTGAATGTCTCCTGAAAAATCATTTTATAAAAGTTGAGAAATATTTTTACTCTTCTCCTCTATCTGGAATGTTACTGCTTCAATACAGATACATATTTTTAAATTTGTTTTATATATACTGTATATATAGGTTATTTTCTAGAAATGTACATCACTTGGAAGTGACTTATATAAAAGTGTCTACCTAGGGACTACATGTAAATGTAAACCTAGATCCACACCCATGAATTATAGAGCTAGAGAAAAAATGATGGCAGACACTTTTTCTCCTCTTTTAACTGTAACCAACTTTAGATAGTATCCCATAAGTAAGGTATCCCCATAGTATCTCTGTTCTCTAAACAGGTCTAGCATTGCGAAGCACAAGTTAGCCAAAAATGCTCCAAAATGCAGGTATTGTAACTATTCATAACACATAACGATGAACAGGCAACTTACTTGTAGGAGAAGAAACATAGTGACCATTTTCACTTAAATCAAATTCTTCTTCATCTTTAATTTCCATTGGTGAACACTTTTCCTCTTTCAAGGTCATGGTGGACATCTCAGTCTTGCATTCACATTCCAGTCCAGGCTTTTCTTCCACTGTCTTATTTGCAGACAAATACCCTTGTAGGAAATCATCAAATTCTTCTTCTTTTATCTCCTTCTTCACTGACATGAGCGGTTGTGACAGTTCAGTAAATCCAGACATTTCTGACTTGAGTCTTTTTTGGAAATAAAAACTCGGTCAAACTATCCTTCAATACAACAATTTAGTGGTAATCTGCCAAGAAAGAACTACAGTATAGTTGTACTGCTGGTGATTTACAAATACTGTATAGATCCAGAGCATGCCAGTGCCAGCCTTAAAGATGTGAGTTCATTAGTCTGTCTCTGTGGTATTTATAGAATGCTTCTTCTGTCTGACCTATTAGCTTCCTGGACTCAAACCTAGCCAATTAGCTGTAGGAGCTTTTTGAATTCAATCTAGCATGACAAAGGGTTATAGGCAGGTCTCTGAGCACCATTTACACATCTGATGGTCCTCAGGTGGGCATGGCCATAGCTCAACCTGCTGAGACTACACAAAGGAGTGTGGTAGGGGGGTGGGGTGGATATGTGAATGGAATGGAAATGGAGATGATGTATCTTACTTCAAGAATGTAACACAAGTGAATATTATTTACATGAATAAAAAAGGCTTTCTCTTTGGCAGGCCTCCCACTAAACCTTGCATTTACATCTACGGTGACTGATATAGAATGATATGGCTTTCAGGGTTGTATTACCAAAAAAGAAAACCTTGAGACCCAAATACTAGGGAGAATGTGCTAAAGTCAATCTAGCCTTCAATCCGATCCACAAGGTATTGGGTAATTTATCAAGATGTCATGCAAGAAGTTGTAAGAAAAAAGGAAGTTTATTTTGTGGTTGATGCAGCCATCTCTCTTTATTCCAATAAAGTGCAGTGACAAAGCCAGTGGAATATACTCTGGATTCAGCCGTGCAGATCTGAACAACAAGCATCTCCAAATATAGCCATTTATGCTGTTTACGACACCTCCCAGGCCTTTAATGTAAATGAGCAAAGCTTTTTTTTTTTATAGTTGTCAAAACTCAAGTGTTTTTCCTAGAGACATATAAAGAAAACCCACATGAACCTTGAACCCTTTACTTTTAAAGTATATACAGTTCGAAAATAAAATATAAATAAGTACTTTGTAAGGAGAATTTAGCTGATCTCTTGCACATTTCAGTCTGTGAGGTAGGTTCATGCTCCTAAGGACCCACCCATTAGCAAATTACAGCTATTCATAGTAGAGGTTATTTAGTGATCCTTATTTGGCTATGGTGTGGCGAGAAAGCCAAGGGTTGTAGTGGGCCACAAAGACATTCCAGAGCCATTATGCAATGGCCATTGTCTTTGCCTGAGGTGTCCCAGGTAACTCATCAATATGCATTTGTAGG
This sequence comes from Sprattus sprattus, assembly GCF_963457725.1. Lineage (NCBI taxonomy): Eukaryota > Metazoa > Chordata > Actinopteri > Clupeiformes > Clupeidae > Sprattus > Sprattus sprattus. The sequence continues at coordinate 3,033,479 of NC_137921.1, read as the reverse complement.
GACACACATTTTGGAGAGGCACATGTCACTCTGCTATTATAAATATGTAGTAGTGAAGCCACACACACTTTCTGAATGATAAACTCACATATGTAAAGCAAACACCTATGTTTACAAGGTTTAGAGTTTAAAAGTCTTGGCACGAAATCTTTACCATATTTTATTTTTTACAAATTCTCAGCAGCTCTGAATGAAGGTTTTCTTAAGGGTGATTTACATTTGATTTAAATACAATTTTATTTTACTACATTTCTTTTACTCTAATGTTGTTATTGCCGATGTCTTCTATAACATAATCATATATGCCACTTGTGCAATGTGCAAAATACTTTTAATTAGGGGAAATATACAAAAACATTAAGGCATATGATATTTCTTATTAAAGTCAAACAGGCCTCTGTCCCTGAAGGGTTAACATGGATTCACTCTTTTACAATACAATTTAAGTAGAAAAAATGTTTTAAAATATGTAGTCTGTGATACTAGCAAGAGGTTCATGATATTTGAGTTAAACAGCCAATCAAATCTCACCCCTCCCTTCAGTGATAGCACTTTTGTCCAAAGTGACATACAAGGGAGAGAACAGTCAAGCTAAGAGCAATAAAACTTGGTTTAACATTAAAAACTGTCTTTTTTTTCACAGATAAAATAGAAAATGACATTGAAAGAAAAAGAAATGCTGGACTGTCACTGCTTGAGTGCAATTTAGGAATAAACACTGACAAGTAATTCATTTCAAGAGAGGGTTCCAATTGATGTTGTGCTTTACAGAACTGGGACACAGATAATAATTTTGACCCCTTTTGATTGGTTCAAGTCAAGTCTTTTTTTAGAAACTAGCCATTCATAATGAAACAAGCAAAATTGTAATTATTGACATGATGTTTAGTACTGCTTGAATGCTTTTTAAAATGTATTTTGCTATTGGTTTGGGATTTCACCTCGAAAACCAAAATCCAACAGAAGTGATTTGATTTCGCTACCAGTTCCGCATACTCTAGCTTCTTGTTTTCAAAGGCTTCCTCAATCGCATCTTCAAGAGGAGCTCTTAACTCAATAATGGAAACAATGTACAAGTACTTTTACTTAGAATACAACACCATGTCTAGGTCTCATAGAAGTCACAACAATACACTGTGGAAAGTGACGTTGTTTATTGACACCCACCAGTAATCTCCAGTCCCACATGGACAAATGCTGATGAAGGTCCTATCAAATTTACAGTTTTGTGTGTGTGTTAAAGGAAAAACATGTTCCTTCATAATAGTAAAAAGTCAAACAGAGAGAACTTAAATCTCAACATATTTAGGTATTTCTTCAGCTGCTGAGGCGCTGTTGAGGTCATATATCTAAAAAGCTCACACATAAACACATACACATACAAATAAACAATCACTTTATTTGAAAAAAATAAAAAATAATAATGTTTCAATCTCTACCCTACCATATGTTTCAAATATGAAGAAATAATACTCCATCATCTGCATCACATTATTTTTTTAAACTCATCTAATCAAAAATATTTCAGCAAGTGATGATCCATCATTTATTAGCAGGGCAGCACACTACACGAATGGGTCTTCAGGTGTCTCTTGAGACTACACATTTGGCTAAACGCCTTTAGACACTAAAACAATGTGGCCTTTCTCCAGCATGGATCTTCTGGTGTGACTGGAGCTGAGACATTTGGATAAAGGTTTTTCCACACTGAGAACAATGATGTGGCTTTTCTCCAGTATGGATCTTCTGGTGTCTCTTGAGATCAGACATTCGGCTAAAGGCCTTTCCACACTGAGAACACTGATGTGGCTTTTCCCCAGTATGGATCTTTTGGTGTATCTTGAGAGGCTGCATTCGGCTAAAGGCCTTTCCACAATGGCACTGATGTGGCTTTTCTCCAGTATGTATCTTCTGGTGTGACTGGAGGTCACACATTTGGATAAAAGTTTTTCCACACTGAGAACAATGATAAGGCCTCTCCCCAGTATGGATCCTCTGATGTCTCTTGAGATTATTCATTTGGCTGAAGGTTTTTCCACACTGAGAACAGTGATGTGGCTTTTCTCCAGTATGTATCTTCTGGTGTGACTGGAGCTCAGACATTTGGATAAAGGTTTTTCCACACTGAGTACAATGATGTGGCTTTTCTCCAGTATGGATCTTCTGGTGTCTCTTGAGATCAGTGATTTGGCTAAAGGCTTTTCCACACTGAGAACAATGATGTGGCTTTTCTCCAGTATGGCTCCTCTGGTGTATCTTGAGATGCTGCATTCGGCTAAAGGCCTTTCCACACTGAGAACACTGATGTGGCTTTTCTCCAGTATGTATCTTCTGGTGTGTCTTGAGATCAGATGTGCCACTAAAGGCCTCTCCATTATGTGTACACTGAGGTGGCTTCTCTCCAATATCTTTCATCGTATACTGAGTTGGATGAGAGTAATTGTGACATCGATCTTTGTTTCTTTTTTCCTCAGTGTTCCCTTTGTTGTTAGATTGGATCCTTTGAATGTCTCCTGTAAGATCATTTTAAAACGTTTAGAAATGTATTCACTTTTTTCCTCCATCTAATGTGTAACTGCTACAAGTCAGATACATATTTTTCAATTGGTTATATATATATATATGTATATATATAGGTTATTTGCTAGAAATGTACATCACTTGGAAGTTACTTATATAAATGTGTCTACCTAGGGACTAGATGTAAATTTACACCGAGATCCACACCCATCAAGTATAGAACTGGAGTAACAATGATGGCAGACACTTCTTTTCTCTTTTCAATGTAACAAACTTTAGATAGTATCCCCTAAGTAAGGTATCCCCACAGTATCTCTGTTCTCTAAATAGGTCTAGCATTGTGAAGCACAAGTTAGCCAAAAATGCTCCAACAAATTCAGGTATTGTAACTATACATAACACATAAAGATGGACAGGCAACTTACTTGTAGGAGAAGAGACATAGCGACCATTTTGACTTAAATCAAATTCTTCTTCATCTTTAACTTCCATAGGTGAATACTTTTCTTCTTTCAAGGTCATGGTGGACATCTCAGTCTTGCATTCACATTCCAGTCCAGACTTTTCTTCCACTGTCTTATTTGCAGACAAATGCTCTTGTAGGAAATCATCAAATTCTTCTTCTTTCATCTCCTTCTTCACTGACATGAGCGGTTGTGATGGTTCAGTAAATCCTGCCATTTCTGACTTGAGTTCTGTTTTGAAAATAGAAATTTGGTCAAACTATCCTTCAATACAACAATGTAGTGGTAATCTGCCAAGAAAGAACTACGGTATAGTTGAACTGCTGGTGAATTACAAATACTGTAGAGATCCAGAGCATGCCAGTGCCAGCCTTAGATACGTGAGTTCACTAGTCTGTCTCTGTGGTGTTTATAGAATGCTTCTTCTTTCTGACCTATTAGCTTCCTGGACTCAAACCTAGCCAATCAGCTGTAGGAGCTTTTAGAATTCAATCTAGCATGACAAAGGGTTATAGGCAGGTCTCTGAGCACCATTTACACATCTGATGGTCCTCAGGTGGGCATGGCCATTGCTCAACCTGCTGAGGCTACACAAAGGTGTCTGGTAGGGGGGTGGGTGGATGTGTGAAGGGAATGGAAATGGAGATGATGTACCTTATTTCAAGAATGTTAGGCAAGTAAATATTATTTACATGAATAAAAAAGGTTTTCTCTTTGGCAGGCCTCCTACTAAACCTTGCATTTACATCTACGGTGACTGATATAGAATGATATGGCTTTCAGGGTTGTATTACCAAAAAAGAAAACCTTGAGACCCAAATACTAGGGAGAATGTGCTAACGTCAATCTAGCCTTCAATCCCATCCACAAGGTATTGGGTAATTTATCAAGATGTTGTAAGAAAAAAGTAAGTTTATTTTGTGGTTGATGCAGCAATCTGTCTTTATTCCAGTAAAGTGCAGTGACAAAGCCAGTGGAATATACTCTGGATTCAGCCGTGCAGATCTGAACAACAAGCATCTCCAAATATAGCCATTTATGCTGTTTACGACACCTCCCAGGCCTTTAATGTAAATGAGCTAAGCTTTTTTTTTTATTGTTGTCAAAACTCAAGTTTTTTCCCTAGAGACATATAAGAAAACCCACATGAACCTTGAACCCTTTACTCTTAAAGTATATACAGTTCGAAAATAAAATATATATAAGTACTTTGTAAGGAGAATATAGCTGTTCACTTGCACATTTCAGTCTGTGAGGTAGGTTTATGCTCCTAAGGACCCACCCATTAGCAAATTACAGCTATTCATATGATAAGGAAAGGTGATTCAGTGATCTTTATTTGGCCATGGTGTGGCGAGAAAGCCAAGGGGTGTAGTGAGCCACAAAGACATTCCAGAGCCATTATGAAATGGCCATTGTCTTTGTCTGAGGTGTCCCAGGTAACTCATCAATATGCATTTGTAGGGACACTTATTTTGGAGAGGCACAGGTCACTCTGCTATCATAAATAAGTAGAAGTGAAACCACACCTATTACTGAATGCTAAACTCACATATGTATAGCCAACACCTATGTTTACAAGGTTTAGATTTTAAAAGTCTTGGCACGAAATCTTAACCATATTTTTTTTTTTTTTTTTACAAATTCTGAGCAGCTCTGAATTAAGGTTTTCGTAAGGGTGATTTACATTTGATTTAAATACAATTTTATTTTACTACATTTCATTTACTCTAATGTTGTTATTGCTGATGTCTTATATAACATAATCATATACGCCACTTGTGCATCAATACTTTTAGCTAGGGGAAATATACAAAAACATTAAGGCATGTGAGACTTCCTAAAAAGTCAAACAGGCCTCTGTCCCTAAAGGGTTAACATTGATTTACCCTTTTACAATACAAATTAGGTAGTACAAATTTGTAAAAGTTAGTAGTCTGTGCAAGATTCTAGCAAGAGGTTCATGATATTTGAGTTAAAAAGCCAATCAAATCTCATCCCTCCCTTCAGGCACTTCAAAGAATGCTATGTCTTTCAGGGTTGTATTACAAAAAAAGAAAACCTTGAGACCCAAATACTAGGGAGAATGTGCTAATGTCAATCTAGCCTTCAATCCCATCCACAAGGTATTGGGTAATTTATCCAGATGTCATGCAAGAAGTTATAAGAAAAAAGGAAGTTTATTTTGTGGTTGATGCAGCCATCTGTCTTTATTCCAGTAAAGTGCAGTTAGAAACCTGTGGAGTATACTCTGGATTCAGCCATGCAGATCTGAACAACAAGCATCTCCAGATCTAGCCATTTATGCTGTTTACGACACCTCTCAGGCCTTTAATGTAAATGAGCTAAGCTTTTAATGCAAACAGGTCTGGCAACCTTTTTTTTCTGTGTGATAATCAGGTTTCTCTGACCTACTGCCAAAGATGATTTTCAAATGGCCAACCTAGGATTAATTGCAATCCTTCACACCTCAGTTTGCCTCCTGACCCCAGGTGTCTAAGCAAATCCAGTGTGGGGACCTTTTCTTTGTTAGGATGAAGATGACCATTTTGGATAGCAGCTGCTTGATCAACAATCTCATCAATCTCTCAAAGTAATTAGTTTCAGGAGAGTGTTCCAATTGTTGTGTGCTTTACAGAACTGTAACACAGACAACCACTTTTAGCCCTTTTGATTGGTTCAGGTAAATTCTTCTTTTAGAAACTAGCCATTCATGATGAAACAAGCCCACTAATAATTAGTGACATGATGTTTAGTACTGTTTGAATGCTTCTTTAAAATGTCTTATGCTATTGGTTTGGGATTTCGCCTCGAAAACCAAAATCAAACAGAAGTGATTTTAATTCGCTACCAGTTCCGCATACTCTAGCTTCTTGCTTTCAAAGGCTTCCTCAATCATATCTTCAAGGGGAGCTCTTAACTCAATAATGGAAACAATGTACGAGTACTTTCACTTAGAAAACAACACAATGTCTAGGTCTCATAGAAGTCACAGCAATACATTGTGGAAAGTGACGTTGTCTACTGACACCCACCAGTAATCTCCAGTCCCACATGGAAAAATACTGATGAAGGTCCTATCAACTTTACAGTTTTGTGTGTGTTAAAGGAAAAACATGTGCCTTCATAATAGTAAAAAGTCAAACAGAGAGCACTTAAATCTCAACACATTTAGGTATTTCTTCAGCTGTGTTGATTTGTCATGCTAGATGTTCTGAAATGGAGGGACACAGACCTGAGCATTTCTTCACTCTTTCACTGATCCTCTACTCTACTTCTCTACTCTACCACTACTCTAGAATCAAGTATGGTCACCTGCTCACTTTTAAGAGATACTGCCTATTTTGGATACAGGCCAACAGCTCCAAGGAAGTGTAGAAAGATAACTGGCTACAAACAGTCAGGCACTGCCCTTAAGGGGACCCTGCAACGTGCTAATGAACCGTGCTAATGAACTTCAAGAATCAAGTATGGCAACCAATCTCTTCACATGCTCTTTACAGCTAGCACTGCCCCTAAGGGGACCCTTGAACGTGCTAATGAACTGAACCAGTTTTTCAACAGGTTTGACCTCCCAACCCCCATGAGCTCAGCAGGCCAGACTGGGTCCCCACTCATCACCTCCCCCAGTGCCCCCATTCACACCTAGTACGGCATTCTAGACTATTCTCATTCGTAGTTCCACGTTTGTGGAACAAGCTGCCTAGCACTACCAGAGCAGGGACGTCCCTCTCTACCTTTAAGGAGCTCTTCAGCAAGCACCTCCCTTACTAACTTGCACTTCTACTTTAATATCATAATTGTCATTAGCATATTATTATTTTTTGGCATCAAATTACTGACAATAAAATAAGAAATTGTTGTTTTTAGGGAGCTGAATTAGAAAAAGGAAACATGAAAATTCTCTCCGAAATAAAACATAATTGGTATTAGCCTATTATAATTTTTCCGACACAATGATCCAGAGCGTCTCCAGCTCATCTGTTTCTCTCTGAGCTTCTTCTGTTCCTCCTCCTAAAGGATGAGCTCCAGGAGAGCGGCCAAGGTCTCCCTGAGGACACTCACTGTTGGCTCTCATAAGAGCAGTTGCCCAATCGGTCAGTGTCTGGATCAGCTTGTAAACCAAAGAAAAGCCCATGTAAAGAGCGTCACTCAAGGGGAGCTATTAACTCAAAAATGAAAACAATGTACTTGTACTTTCACTTAGAATACAACACCATGTCTAGGTCTCATATAAGTCAAAACAATACGCTGTGGAAAGTGACGTCGTTTACTGACACCCAACAGTAATCTCCAGTCCCACATGGACAAATACTGATGAAGGTCCTATCAATTTCACATGTGCCTTCATAATAGGAAAAAGTGTGAAAGAAATGTTCTTTATTAATTTTATCATAATGTGTTTTAAGGCTTTAAATGGATTATCCATCTGGTTCTGTGTTCTGTTTCTATGTTCTGTTAAGAGGAATGCTGAGTCTGTGAGAAAGCAAGGATTGTGAAACCTTATTACCTCAACAGAAAGTTCACAACCTGATAAGACAGGGGGTCGCTCATGTTAACTGAGAATAGCTCTGTTTAGTTAGTTATTTACAGCTGCGGCTGAAAAAGCACTGTTTTGAAACTGAAACTGATGTCATGTAATGTTTACGTAAGACTGGGATAGTGATTGATGATGCCATGTGTTCTGTGAATTTTACTGACTGTTGGTTTTCAATCAAGCAAGCTACTCAGAGGTTGAGTGAGGGGGTTTTCTTATTTTTGGAGAACAGAGTCCAGATGGCAACATGTGAGAGACCTGGGAGGGGTCAATGTATTTTCTAACATGTGAATTCTAATAAAAGCATATGTAGCCGACTGAGAGCTCAGAGGTGATGCGAGATGGCGTCAAATTCCTCTCCGCTCACGGCCGGAGCGTAAATAGATCTGTTAAACTTTTACTTCTGGTTTGTTGGTGTCATTTTATTCTAAGTAATTCAAACAACTTAGCAGAGTTAAGGTTTTTTTCCTGACAAAAAGTCAAAGAGAGAGCACTTAAATCTCAACATATTTAGGTATTTCTTCAGCTGCTGAGGCGCTGGATAGGCCACAAATAGAAGAAGCTCACACATAAACATATACACATACTAAAAAACACTCGCTTCAATGTTTTTTTTATTATTATTAAATCGTGTTTCAATCTCTACTGTAACATATGTTTCAAATATGAAGAAATAATACTTCATCATGTGCATCACATTTTTTTTTAAACTCATTTAATCAAAAAATATTTCAGTAAGTGATAATCCATTTATTAGCAGGGCAGCACACCACATGAATGGATCTTCTGGTGTCTCTTGAGACTATTCATTCGGCTAAAATCCTTTCCACACTGAGAACACTGATGTGGCTTTTCTCCAGTATGGATCTTCTGGTGTGACTGGAGGGCAGACATTTGGATAAAGGTTTTTCCACACTGAGAACAATGATAAGGCCTTTCCCCAGTATGGATCCTCTGGTGTGATTTGAGATCGCATATTTGGTTAAAGGCCTTTCCACACTGAGAGCACTCATGTGGCTTTTCCCCAGTATGGATCCTCTGGTGTGTTTTGAGATTATTCATTTGTCTAAAGGTTTTTCCACACTGAGAACAATGATACGGCCTTTCCCCAGTATGGATCCTCTGGTGTTTTTTGAGATCACACATTTGGATAAAGGTTTTTCCACACTGAGAACAATGATAAGGTCTTTCTCCAGTATGGATCTTCTTGTGTCTCTTGAGATTATCCATTTGGCTGAAGGTTTTTCCACACTGAGAACAATGATAAGGCCTTTCCCCAGTATGGATCCTCTGGTGTGACTTGAGATGATGCATTTGGCTAAAGGCCTTTCCACATTGAGAACACTGATGTGGCTTTTCTCCAGCATGGATCCTCTGGTGTTTCTTGAGGTCAGATGTGCCATTAAAGGCCTCTTCATTCTGTGTACACTGAAGTGGCTTCTCTCCAGTATGTTTCATTGTATACAGAGTTGGGTGAGATCGATTGTGACATCTGTCTTTGTTTCTTTTTTCCTCAGTGTTCCCTTTGTTGTTAGATTGGATCCTTTGAGTGTCTCCTGTAAGATAATTTGAAAAAGTTCAGAAATATATTCACTCTTCTCCTCTATCTGGAATGTAACTGCTATAATACAGATACATATTTTTAAATGTGTTTCATATATACATACAGCCGCGGAAAAAATTAAGAGACCACTTCAAAATTATCAGTTTATCTGGTTTTACTATTTATTGGTATGTGTTAAAGTAAAATGTACATTTTAGTTTTATTCTATAACCTACTGGCAACATTCCTACCAAATTTCAAATAAAAATATTGTCATTTAGATAATTTATTTGCAGAAAAATGACAATTGGTCAAAATAGCAAAAATGATGCAGTGTCTTCAGATCTCGAATAATGCAAAGAAAACAAGCTCATATTCATTTTTAAACTACACAATACTAATGCTTACACTTAGGAAGAGTTCAGAAATCAATATTTGGTGGAATAACCTTGATTTAAAATCACAACTTTCATGTGTCTTGGCATGCTCTCCACCAGTCTTTCACATTGCCGTTGGGTGACTTTATGCTACTCCTGGTGCAAGAATTCAAGCAGCTCGGCTTCTTTTCATGGCTTGTGACCATCCATCTTCCTCTTGATCACATTTCAGAGGTTTTTTTATGGGATTCAGGTCTCGAAATTGGGCTGGCCATGACAGGGTCCTGATCTGGTGGTACTCCATCCACACCTTTACTGGCCTGGCTGTGTGGCATGGAGCATTGCCCTGCTGGAAAAAACACTTCTCAGAGTTGGGGAACATTGTCAGAGCAAAAGGAAGCAAGTTTTTCTTCCGGGACAACGTTGTACTTTGCCTGGCTGAGGTTTGTAAAAGACCATAAGGATTGAAAAAGCGGACTGGAGGTTCTTCTAAGTTCGTCTTCTCTGATGAGTCCGATTTCACAGTAGGTGCAAGACTCTCTGGCTTGTAGGCCTCTCCAGGTCTCCGTCTAACCATCAGACGACCATGTGTTGGGCAAAGCTGAAAATTGGACTCATCAGAGAAGATGAACTAGAAGACCCTCCAGTCCGCTTTTTTCAATCCTTATGGTCTTTTACAAACCTCAGCCAGGCAAAGTACAACGTTGTCCCGGAAGAAAAACTTGCTTCCTTTAGCTCTGACAATGTTCCCCAACTCTGAGAAATGTTTTTTCCAGCAGGGCAATGCTCCATGCCACACAGCCAGGCCAGTAAAGGTGTGGATGGAGTACCACCAGATCAGGACCCTGTCATGGCCAGCCCAATTTCGAGACCTGAATCCCATAAAAAAACCTCTGAAATGTGATCAAGAGGAAGATGGATGGTCACAAGCCATGAAAAGAAGCCGAGCTGCTTGAATTCTTGCGCCAGGAGTAGCATAAAGTCACCCAACGGCAATGTGAAAGACTGGTGGAGAGCATGCCAAGACACATGAAAGTTGTGATTTTAAATCAAGGTTATTCCACCACATATTGATTTCTGAACTCTTCCTAAGTGTAAGCATTAGTATTGTGTAGTTTAAAAATGAATATGAGCTTGTTTTCTTTGCATTATTCGAGATCTGAAGACACTGCTTTTTTTTTGCTATTTTGACCAATTGTCATTTTTCTGCAAATAAATGATCTAAATGACAATATTTTTATTTGAAATTTGGTAGGAATGTTGCCAGTAGGTTATAGAATAAAAAAAAATGTACATTTTACTTTAACACATACCAATAAATAGTAAAACCAGAGAAACTGATAATTTTGAAGTGGTCTCTTAATTTTTTCCGCGGCTGTATATAAATAGGTTATTTGCTAGAAATGTACATCACTTGGAAGTTACTTATATAAAAGTGTCTGCCTAGGGACTACATGTAAATGTAAACGGAGATCCACACCACTGAATCTTAGAGCTGGAGAAAAAATGATGGCCGACACTTTTTTTCTCTTTTAAATGTGACACACTTTAGATAGTATCCGTTAAGCAAGGTATCCCCACAGTATCTCTGTTCTCTAAATCTAGTACTGTGAAGCACAAGTTAGCCAAAAATGCTCCAAAATGCAGGTATTGTAACTATACATAACACATAACGATGATCAGGCAACTTACTTGTAGGAGAAGAGACAAAGTGACCATTTTCACTTAAATCAAATTCTTCTTCATCTTTAATTTCCATTGGCAAATAATTTTCTTCTTTCAAGGTCATGGTGTACATCTCAGTCTTGCAATCAAATTCCAGTCCAGGCTTTTCTTCCACTGTCTGAATTGCAGACACATACTCTTGTAGGAAATCATCAAATTCTTCTTTAATCTCCTTCTTCACTGACATGAGTGGTTGTGATGGTTCAGTAAATCCTGCCATTTCTGACTTGAGTTCTGTTTCGGAAATAGAAATGTGGTCAAACTATCCTTTAATACAACAATTTAGTGATAATCTGCCAAGAAAGAACTACAGTATAGTTGTACTGCTGGTGAATTACAAATACTGTATGGATCCAGAGCATGCCAGTGCCAACTTTAAAGATGTGAGTTCATTAGTCTGTCTCTGTGGCTTTTTATAGAATGGTTATTTTTTCTGACCTATTAGCTTCCTGGACTCAAACCTAGCCAATCAGTTGTAGGAGCTTTTAGAATTCAACTAACATGACAAAGGGTTATAGGCAGGTCTCTGAGCACCGTTTACACATCTGATGGTCCTCAGGTGGGCATGGCCATAGCTCAACCTGCTGAGACTACACAAAGGAGTGTAGTAGGGGGGTGGGGTGGATGTGTGAATGGAATGGAAATGGAGATGATGTACCTTATTTCAAGAATGTTACACAAGTGAATACAATTTACATGAATAAAAATAGGCTTTCTCTTTGGCAGACCTCCAACTAAACATTGAATGTACATTTACTGTGACTGATATAGAAAGTTTATTTTTTTCAAAATTCTCTCAGAGATGCTTGCTGATTTGATCTTGTGCTGCACCTTTTATCTTTATGTTCATACAGTAGGCAAGACACCTGGGGAAAAGGTTGCGAGCGAAAAGAGAAAAAGTTCAGGTTAACCGACAGGTTAACATTGGATTAACCCTTTTACAATAGAAATTAGGTAGTACAAATTTGGAAAAGTTAGTAGTCTGTAATTTTAGCAAGAGGTTCATAATAATTGATTTAAAAAGCCAATCAAATCTCACCCTCCCTTCAGTGATTTCAAAGAATGCTATGGCTTTCAGGGTTGTATTACCAAAAGAGAAAACCTTGAGACCCAAATACTAGGGAGAATGTGCTAATGTCAATCTAGCCTTCAATCCCATCCACAAGGCATTGGGTAATTTATCCAGATGGCATTCAAGAATTTGTAAGAAAAAAGGAAGTTTATTTTGTGGTTGATGCAGCAATCTGTCTTTATTCCAATACAGTGCAGTAACAAAGCCAGTGGAATATACTCTGGATTCAGCCGTGCAGATCTGAACAGCAAGCATCTCCAAATCTAGCCATTTATGCTGTTTATGACACCTCCACGGCCGGTAATGTAAATGAGCTAAGCTTTTAATGCAAACTGGTCTGGCAATCTTTTGTTGTTTTGTGTAATAATCTGGTTTCTCTGACCTACTGCCTAAAATGATTTTCAAATGGCCAACCTCATTCCCAAACTAGGATTAATTGCAATCATTCACACCTCAGTTTGCATCCTGACCCCAGGTGTCTAAGCAAATCCAGTGTGGGGACCTTTCCTTTGTTAGGATGAAGATGACCATTTTGGATACTAGCAGCTGCTTGGTCATGAATCTCATGTTCACTTACAGGATATACTGTTATTATGATAATGTAGGTCATGAGATTAAGTCCAATATGGAACACTTACTTTCATACCGGCATCCCCTTTTCAGTGAAATGTTTCCATTATTACTTCATTTACAATTTCATTAAGTCATTTAGCAGATGCTTTTGTCCGAGGCGACGTACAAGGGAGAGAACAGTCAAGCTAAGAGCAATAAAACCTGGTGTAATAATAAATACTGTTTTTTTTTTTTTTTTTAATAAATAGAAAACTACATAGAAAGAAAAAGAAGTGCGGGAATGTCACTGCTTCAGTGCAAGTTAAGCCAAGGTGCCAGTTGGAAATTAACACTGACAAGTAACAAGTAATTTGTTTCAGGAGAGGGTTCCAATTGATGTTGTGCTTTACAGAACTGGAACACAGATAACCACTTTTACCTATTTGGATTGATTCAAGTCAAGTCTTCTTTTAGAGACTAGCCATTCATAATGAAACAAGCCAATTAGAAATTAGTGACATGATGTTTAGTACTGTTTTGTTGTGCCAGTGTTCTGTATAGAGAATTCCATTTAATTTGGTCTTCATTTGAATTTAATTTTGTTCTGAACATGTGTTCATGTAAATTACCTTTAAATAGAATTGACTCAACTCAACTTTGTTCTGATGTGTTCAGGAAGCTCTAGGCCTTGTTTAAGAAAATGTACCTTTCATGTGCTCATGTGGCACAATAGGCTTGTAGAAAATCAGCTTTTGTTGTTGGAAAATAACTTTCAATAAACCTTAAATGAGTCATTTTGCATTGAATTTGTCTAGCTTATATATAGCAACACAGTTTCTGAGATTCAAATATACTGTTTTACTTCAATAATCAATGGCACAATTTACCCCAATGTATTCTCTTTAATGGCGCAACTTACCCCGCACCGGGGGCAAGTTGTGCCACGAGACACCTTTTTTTCAGAAAGCTATATTTCTTAAATACTATATTTCAGATCCAAAGTGATTGTTCCCAAAGATGCACCACACCCTGAAATATATTTACATATATATGTTGGAAGCATTACTGTCATGGCCTCGCTTAAAAGTCACTTTAAGTAAAAACGGGCACATCTCACTCCACTCTCCCCTACTGCTTTTTTGTTTTTAAGAAATAGAAAATGACATAGAAAGAAAAAGAATTGCGGGACTGTCACTGCTTAAGTGCAAGCTAGGAATTAACACTCAGTAATTAGTTGCAGGAGAGGGTTCCAATTGATGTTGTGCTTTACAGAACTGGAACACAGATAACCCACTTTTACCCCTTTTTCAAGTCAAGTCTTCTTTTAGAAACTAGCCATTCATAATGAAACAAGCCAATTAGTAATTAGTGACATGATGTTTTGTACTGTTTGAATGCTTTTTGAAATTTCTTTTGGGATTTCGCATTGAAAACCAAAATCCAATAGAAGTGATTTGATTTTGCTACCAGATCCGCATTTTTGCTTTTAAAGTCTTCCTCGATCGCATCTTGAAGGACCCTGGTATGGTATTCATTTTTTTGTTACACAGAAGGTATTGCGGGTCTGGTGGACCCGCTTGATTTTTGGGTGTTTAATTGAGTACAATCAAACAATTTTTGGGGTAAAATACTCAACAGATGTCTACTACATCCCAATTTCAACCAATATGAAGAGCCAATATGGTTAATATTTGCCCTTTAGCTTTGTTATATCACATTTATGAATTTAAGCGCTACCCCTTTTTTTTACAAAATCAAGAAAATCAATTCAAATCAAGATATCAGTGGACAAAATTCAACAAACTTACAAATGAAGCAAGGGTTTTCATGTTAATTTATTTTGAAAACAGGTCAGTTTACATAGCTCAATATGGGTGTCCCAGCTTTTAGGATGTAAAACAAATTAGCATGTGATGTTGTGTCCACTGAGTCCCTGAGCCATGTCGAGACCAACTCTCATTCATTGATTTTTCTCAGGGTGTCCTCATCAGGTTACCCTATGTCAGGCCCGGGGTGGGTAATCGGGAGAATCGGGAGCTTTCCCGTTGGGCCGCTTCACTTCTGGGCCGGTCGAGAATTAAATTTTTTGACATTTGTCACGTTCGTTCATCTTCTCTTAAAGTGGGCTAAACACGTTTCACATTCTGACACCGCAGCCTCTGCATGGGTTGTACCATGCGAGGAAGTTCTCCCCTCCCAAATAGAGTTGGTTGGGTCCACAGCCCGTCTTTTCCAAAAAGTGTTTCATTAGACTGCTGCTGGGCCGGCCCAAACGTAACGATACGAGGCAGGGAGGATGGATGGGACGGAGGAAAAGGCCAGGAGGGGCTGAAAAAGCCAGTTTGAAATAAAGAAAGGCATTGGAGGAGGATGCTGCCAAATGTGCCAAGTTTACCGATTTATTTTCAAGAGGTAAAAACACAAGTGGCAACTGGTAAAGAGCCATAGGCCTAATGATTAGCAACGTAAATATTCGGCTAGCATTGTAGCGTTGGTTAATATCGTTGTAGCGTTGTAAACCTATTCGCAAGCAAAATATTACATTTAATTGAAATATTAGCCTTGTTATATCACCCAATATATGGTAAAATGATTCCTGCTGAAAATGATGAGCACGAAATGTGCGATATTGGAGGCCATGACTACAGGGACAGGTAGAGAGGTTAACCAAATAAACAATATGAATTAAAGTTATTTAATGTAAGAAAGAGCAGTAGCCTATATGACCGTGCTTGATGAAAGAAAATAATGCCAGGGGAGATTTTAGATGATGAACCAGTTGTCTCATCTGATGAGTGAATGTCCATAATGTTATTCTGGACACTGGCAGGTAGCATGGATAGGAGGTTTTCAGCAAATGCAAAACTTGCCTCAGATTTAGCTTGTCTTGACTCTAAAAACATTCCCGAAATAAAGATAGATGGGCTCCCTGACTCAGCACTCCAGGAAATCAGAAAATGTCTGCTTACGTTTGATTACAGAGCTACTGTTAGCACATTACAAACTGAGCTGTCTAGCCTGGCATACCAGTGGGAGAGACTGAAAAAGTTCTCTCTTGAAGGTTGTACTGTCAGGGCATGTAGGCTACCGAGATGGCACAGGAAGGTCAGGAGGATAGTGGCGGACTATATGGAAGAACCAGAGATGGAGCTTGAAAGCAGGACCTGTTCCTCCTGCAAAAACTGTGCCGTTTGTGCCCATTTAATACTCTCACTGTACAACCTCCTCACAGATGCTTATCATGTCATTAGGTAAGCATATAAGTTTGGGTTGACTTTGTCCATCAAACAGGTTGCATGTGAGAGAAGCTTTCCAAACCCTAACATTTGTGAAGAATAGGCTTCGAAGCTCATTGAGTCAGGAGAACTTGGAGGATTTCATGTTAATGTGCACAGAAAAGGAAATCCTCATGTCTAGAAGCAGTGACACAGTTATAGATAAAGTGGCTGAAACCAGTGCAATACTTAGGCGGTTACTGATGCTGTAGATGCTGTTGGTGCCATTCCCAATGTAACTGTTTACTGTACTGTGAGTTGAACTGTAAACATTAGATCAATATCCTCGTTGTTGAAGAGTGGGATAGGTTTCAAATGCTTTATTTATTTATTTCTGCTTTTGTTAATTATCAACCTATCCTTGTGGAATAGCGGAATATTTTTTGTTGACTTCTCAGTTTAAGTGGATTATTATTTAACCTTTACATTATTTGTTGAACCATGGTATTAATAAAAAAAAAAAAATCAGAATAGTAAGAGCTGAACTGTTGCTTCATTTATCCAATTTCCGCTTCCATGGAAAAAGTGGGCCGGTCATAGGCCTGAAATTCCCTGGCTGAAAAGTGGCCCCACTCCGGCCCTGCCCTATGTAGATTTATACCGTAAGTTCAAGAGGCAGCCCAGATCTTTATACCTTATTTTGCAAGTATAGATGGTATATAATTTCTAAAGGGGCAGGGGCACCTAAATGGCATCAGCGGCAGAAACACAAAACTCTTACTCTAACTTAATCACACACTCAATCAAACACACACACATACTTAGCCTACATACAAAGAAGGTCCACATACACACAAACACAAATAAGCGTGCGCGCACACACAAAAACAAACACACACACAAACTTGCAGGCACACTTACATACACGCGCGGGGCGCACACACACACACACACACACACACACACACACACACACACACACACACACACACACACACACACACACACACACACACTTACACTTGCAGCAGACCCAGACATGAGGAGAACAGACTTTAGGTACACAGGACCTACAATTTCCACACTTTTATTTGCCCCGGGACCCGAAAACCCTGTATGTAACACAAATGTGTGTGTGTGGGGGGGGGGTTACGGTGTGCGCTCAATGAAAATGTAGACTGATATCTGTTCTTCGCATAAAATGAGCCAAAGCCAATAAGTTTGAAAAAAAATATATTTTAGTTTTGACCAAAAATGAAAACGGGTCCCACAGACCAGTGGCGGCGCCAGGGGGGGGCTAGGGGGTGCTAGAGCACCCCCTAGATTGGCCATAGCACCCCCATAGCACCCCCAAGAAAAAATGGTTTATTTAGGCCTATTATTGTTATTTAATTTCATTCTGAGTTCTTAATAAAATGTATTGTGTGATAATAATATTTTAATCACTAAAGAAAATAACAGATTGAAATAAACAGATTGTTCACGTAGCACGACACAGACACGTTGCGCGTGAACGTGATTGTTCAATGAGTAGTAGGCTAAATAACAGTAATCCTCGCGATAGGTCAATTCTAAGTCAAGCGTTCACAAAATCACGAAAATGGATCGGTATTTGATCCGCAAATTTCCTCGAGTTGAATAAGATGTTCAAGAGGAAGAAAAAATGCAAGAGGTATTGGATTCTGATTCTGATGTAGAAGAAGAGGAACGTCCTGGTCCAAGTTAACCCTCACCTCTACTGAGGGCGCTGCTAGCCATGCTGCTAGCACCCTGGGTGACTTAAGCATGAACGCCCATGATGGTCCGAAAAGACCAATATTACAAAAATGTTGTGGAAAGCTTGCGCTACACTGCTTGTCAGGGGATCTCACAGCGAGGCCACATTGAAGATGAGGATTCAGCAAACAGGGGTAATGTCCGCGAGTTGCTATCTGTAATTGGAAAATTTGATAAAACCGTTCAGATAAAGTTAGATAACAACCCGTCAAATGCAAAGTATGTGCACCATGACGTGCAGAATGAGATCATCAATGTAATGGCAGAAATGATTAGGAAACAATTAAGGGATGTTTTAAGAATAGTTTTGTGTGCACTTTTTGATCTCTTATTATTGTGGTTTTGAGTGCCTACTGTTTGATCTCATTCATGTTTTTTTTGATTGTGACTTAAAATAATATACCCTTTTTGAAAGCATTTCTGACTCTTTGCCTGTTTAAGTTAATTCTATCTGATATTCTAATCTGCCGTCTTTAGTTAGAAGTGTATTGAACTTGGTATGTTTAGTTTAATTGGTCGCACATGGTAGTGGTGACCTGTTAGTCATCTGGCGCAAACTTTAATCTACACACTGAAGTAAGTGAAGTATTTGGGATTACGTTATCTATAACATGCTGCATCCATTTTGACCGTCGGAGATGAACGCGGCTTTGTGCGCGTCCGTCAGAAGTAGCCTAATGATAATAATAATACGATCGATTTGAATGACGCTTTTTATGTACCCCAAAGACGCGTTTGAGATCAAACGTGTAAACATATGTGACGATATGGTGGGGAGGTGTTGTAGTAGAGAAAAATGAGACTCATATGCTATCACCCTAATTTCATAGCACCCTCAGTAAAACGCCGAGCACCCCCATAGCACCACCAGAAAAAAATCTCTGGCGCCGCCACTGCCACAGACTCGAATACCATACAAGGGTTAACTATTACAGTTTTTCACTATTGTTAAAAAGTATAAAGCGAAAATTCGGCACAATCTGCACAACCTTCACGTCATGTATCAATCGCTCGCCCCAAGTGGGAAATACTTAAGATTCCCTTATCTACATTAGAGTCCGATTTTCCTTGTGAACACACTGATGTCAATTACACATCACGTTGTTGTCAAAACAGTGTACACAAAGTTCTGTTGTTGCACACAATTTTCAAGTAAAATCTCAAAGCATCAACCTGCAAACCACAAATAGTCAAATCTCTAAACTTTCAGGTCTTTTGACCAATTTGCAGTGAGGACTGCACCATTAAAGTGTCTTGAGCCTCTGTTTTGTTGGATAAACTATTGAAAACTTTGAAAAGATCCACAACCAGAGAAGGAGAGGGGTAAGAGTGAGAGGAGGAAGAAGAGGAGGACAAGAAGGAGGAGGAGTAGGAGGTTGAAGAGTAGGAGGACAGAGAGAAGGAAGAGGAGGACAAGGAGGAGGAACAGAATGAGGACAAGGTGAAGAAGGAGGAGGATCAGGAGAAAGAAGAAGGAGAATGGTCATCTCTAATGAGATTTGGGCCGCTGTGGTAGACCATGTTTTCATGGTTTTTCATTAGAACCTTCAGGATGGAGAACAAGTACGAAATCTGTTTGCCTTGCGTACTGTAATACTGCATATCAATATAATATACGTAGTGTGCTCACTGTATTTGTATTTTGCAGGACTGAAAGAGAACCACACTGTGGAGGAAGAAAACACACTTTCAATATTTTTTTAAAGCAAAGTAGCATTTTCCAGGAGATATAAAGGGTTTTGCATTTTCAGTTAGTTGCTTTGGGATTTGTGTTAAGAGTTTTGAGAACGAGGCATGCTTTCAAAAAATGTGTGTAAGCAATTGAGAAAAACTATAAGCATTTTGTATACAATTTTATGTCAATACAATCTGGTGGAACAGGAGACTGAAATTGTAAATATGGTTTGTGAGAACAACGGTATTGCTGTTTTATGTTTGACTATGAAAAATGTAGGCCTACACTGATACATTTTACAAAAGGAGAAAGGGCTCAATGAGTCATTGTCATTCATATGGTGTGTTTCGATGATTGTGTTTTCAATTTTGCACTTCTGTGTGCTGTAAATGCTTGGTAGTGTGCAGATAATGCTTAGTTGTGTGTACTAAATGAATGTATGTGTGTGTGTTTTGAAAATATGGCTGTGTGTACCAAATGAAAACACGAGTTCCATTTTGTGAACAGTTAAGAGATTTGATAGCAAAGAGTCATCTTGCAAAGGGAGTGTCAGGTTTAGCATTTTGTGTGTGAGGTTTTCAATTTTCTGTGTGCAGTTTTGAGAAAGACGTTACTGTTTTGAAAAACGGGTTTTAGCAACAGTGAAAAACTGTAACTCAATAATGGAAACAATGTACAAGTACTTTCACTTAGAAAGTGACATTCTGTTGACACCCACCAGTAATCTCCAGTCCCAAATGGACAAATAATGATGAAGGTCCTATCAATTTTACAGTTTTGTGTGTGTGTTAAGGGAAAAACATGTGCCTTCATAATAGTAAAAGTCAAACAGAGAGCACTTAAATCTCAACATATTTAGGTATTTTCTCACATACACATACAAAAAAACTCTCACTTCTATTTAAAACATTTTTTAAATTCAAGTTTCAATCTCTACACGAACATACAGTATGTTTCAAATATGAAGAAATAAAACTTCAAATAAAAAATCATGCACATCAAATTTTTTTAAAAACTCACCTAATCAAAAATATTGGTTCAAGTCAAGTCTTCTTTTAGAAACTAGCCATTCATAATGAAACGAGCCAATTAGAAATTATTGACATGATGTTTAGTACTGTTTGAATGCTTTTTCAAATTTCTTATGCTATTGGTTTGGGATATCGCCTCGAAAAGCAAAATCCAACAGAAGTGATTTGATTCACTAACAGTTCCGCATACTCTAGCTTCTTCCTTTCAAAGGCTTCCTCAATCACATCTTCAAGGGGAGCTATTAACTCAATAATGGAAACAATGTACATGTACTTTCACTTAGAATACAGAACCATGTTTAGGTGTCATTGAAGTCACAACAATACATGGTGGAAAGTGACGTTATTTAACGAGACCCACCAGTAAAATTACAGTCCCACATGGACAAACACTGATGAAGTTCCTATCAATTTTACAGTTTTGTGTGTGAGTTAAAGGAAAAACATGTGCCTTCATAATAGTAAAAAGTCAAACAGAGAGCACTTAAATCTCAACATATTTAGGTATTTCTTCAGCTTCTAAGGCGCTGTTTAGGCAATATATCTAAACACCTCACACATACACAAAAAAAACATGTTCATGTTTCAATCTCTACCCTAACATACGTATGTTTCGAAGAAACAATACTTAATCATGTGCATAACATTTTTTTTCCACTCATCTAATCAAAAATATTTCAGTCAGTGATAAACCATCGTTTATTAGCAGGGCAGCACACCACGTGAATGCAACTTCTGGTGTCTCTTGAGATCACTCATTTCGCTAAAGGCCTTTACACACTGAGAACACTGATATGGCTTAGCCCCAGTATGGATCTTCTGGTGTCTCTTGAGATTACTCATTTCGCTAAAGGCCTTTAAACACAGAGAACACTGATATGGCTTAGCCCCAGTATGGAAACTCTGGTGTTTCTTGAGACCAGACATATGGCTAAAGGCCTTGCCACACTGAGAACACTGATGTGGCTTTTCTCCAGTATGGGTCCTCTGGTGTCTCTTGAGATTTTGCATTTGGCTAAAGGCCTTTCCACACTGAGAACACTGATGTGGCTTTTCTCCAGTATGGATCCTCTGGTGTATCTTGAGATTTTGCATTTGGCTAAAGGCCTTTCCACACTGAGAACACTGATGTGGCTTTTCTCCAGTATGTATCTTCTGGTGTGACTGGAGCTGAGACATTTTGATAAAGGTTTTTCCACACTGAGAACAATGATGAGGCCTTTCCCCGGTATGGATCCTCTGGTGTATCTTGAGATAATGCATTTGGCTAAAGGCCTTTCCACACTGAGAACACTGATGTGGCTTTTCTCCAGTATGTATCTTCTGGTGTGTCCGGAGCTGAGACATTGTGATAAAGGTTTTTCCACACTGAGAACAATGATGTGGCTTTTCTCCAGTATGGATCATCTGGTGTGCCTTAAGACTACTCATTTGGCCAAAGGCCTTTCCACAGTGAGAACACTGATGTGGCTTTTCTCCAGTATGTATCTTCTGGTGTGAATTAAGATTACTCATTTGGGAAAAGCTTTCTCCACAATGAGAACAATGATGTGGCCTTTCCCCAGTATGGATCCTCTGGTGTATCTTGAGATAACTCATTTGGCTAAAGGCCTTTCCACACTGAGAACACTGATGTGGCTTTGCCCCAGTATGGATGTTTTGGTGTCTCTTGAGATCAAATATATGGTTAAAGGTTTTTCCACACTGAGAACAAGGATGTGGCTTTTCTCCAGTATGGATCTTCTGGTGTGTCTTGAGATCAGACATTTGGCTGAAGGTTTCTCCACACTGAGAACAATGATGTGGCTTTTCTCCAGTATGGATGTTCTGGTGTGACTTGAGATTACACATTTGGCTAAAGGTTTTTCCACAATCAGAACACTGATAAGGACTTTCCACAGTATGGATCCTCTGGTGTTTCTTGAGGTCAGATGTGCCATTAAAGGCCTCTTCATTCTGTGTACACTGAAGTGGCTTCTCTCCAATATCTTTCATCGTATACAGAGTTGGATGTGAGCGATTGTGACATCTGTCTTTGTTTCTTTTTTCCTCAGTGTTCCCTCTTTTGTTAGATTGGCTACTTTGAATGTCTCCTGTAAGATCATTTAAAAAAAGTTAAGAAATATATTCACTCTTCTCCTCTATGTGGGATGTAACTGCTAAAATAAAGATACATATTTTAAAATTTGCTTTATATATATGTAGGTTATTTGCTAGAAATGTACATCAATTGGAAGTGACTTATATAAAAGTGTCTACCTAGGGACTACATGTAAATGTAAACCGAGATCCACACCCATGAATTATAGAGCTAGAGTAAAAATGATGAGACACTTTTTTCTCTTTTAAAAGTTAACAACTTTAGATAGTATCCCATAAGTAAGGTATCCCCACAGTATCTCTGTTCTCTAAATAGGTCTAGCAGTGTGAAGCACAAGTTAGCCAAAAATGCTCCAAAATGCAGGTATTGTAACTATACATAACACATAACGATGAACAAGCAACTTACTTGTAGGAGAAGAGACAAAGTGACCATTTTCACTTAAATCAAATTCTTCTTCATCTTTAATTTCCATTGGTGAATACTTTTCTTCTTTCAAGGTCATGGTGGACATCTCAGTCTTGCATTCACATTCCAGTCCAGGCTTTTCTTCCACTGTCTTATTTGCAGAAAAATACTCTTGAAGGAAATCATCAAATTCTTCTTCTTTTATCTCCTTCTTCACTGTCATGAGCGGTTGTGACGGTTCAGTAAATCCAGACATTTCTGACTTGAGTTCTTTTTTGGAAATAAAAACTTGGTCAAACTATCCTTCAATACAACAATTTAGTGATAATCTGCCAAGAAAGAACTACAGTATAGTTGTACTGCTGGTGAATTACAAATATTGTATAGATCCAGAGCATGCCAGTGCAAGCCTTAAACATTTGAGTTCTTATTCCGTCTCTGTGGTGTTTATAAAATGCTTCTTCTGTCTGACCTATTAGCTTCCTGGACTCAAACCTAGCCAATCAGCTGTAGGAGCTTTTAGAATTCAATCTAGCATGACAAAGGGCAGTGGCGGTTTTAGGCACGGGCGACCCGGGCAGCCGCCCGGGGCGGCACTTTTTCATGACACGTGAGGGGCGGCACGAGCACTTAAAAAAATAGTAATAATAATCTGGGCCGCGAAGCGCTTTTCTATTTCTATATATCATATCACTGCGTGAGGAATTGGCAAATTGGCGCCCCCTGCAGCTGCAGGCGCACCTGCTCGCTAAGAAGGTGCAGCGCAGTCCTGGGTGAAAGGGGGAAAGAGAGAAAGAGAGAGGGGGCGGCGGGCAGTTCAGCTCTGGGTCTCCCAATAAACATTATAATTACCCTATACTTTTTGTTTTTCTGAATTGTGTGAAATGGCTTATAAAAATAGGTAATACAGAACGATTATGTGGTCACCAAGGGCAAGGTTAATTGGTGGAAGGAGACCACTAACTGCATCAATTTATCCAACTGGTGAAGGTAATAGTGAGCAGAGTATAGATAGATAGATAGTCAGATAGATACTTTATTCATCCCGAGGGAAATGTAATACATCTTTAACAGAGTAGTCTATTACATTATCGATAGCGCTATTGAAGGATGCTCGAGTGGACAAGGTAAAAATGTGTTTTATTTTATCAAGTGTAGCTTAACCAATACTCTATTACTGTAAGGCAACCAGCTAATGTTGAGCACCAACTGAGTTGTTTGCTAGCTAGCGTTAGCTAGCTGATTTGACCATAGGGTATGAACATGTTCATTCATCTGACACTAGGCTAAAGTGTTAGCGAAATCCCGCTAGCCACAACTACATAATGTAACCGCATACAGAGGACTAGTATAATCTTAATAATTAGCAGGTCGATAGCTAGCTGGTTAGACCACAGATTTCCTTTTGACACCACTAGACTAGCAAGCGTTAGCGAAATCCCATTAGCCACTATTAGCAAACTCAACTAACTATAATGCATGTTGAGTGCTTGCACAACATAACTTGCAAAGAGCTGGTGTTAGCTAACATTAATGCACATGATGTGTGCATTGATTATCTAAAGTGTGTTATTTAAATGCTCTATTGAAAGAGTTGTGCAATTGAAAAGCATACAGAGTACTAGTATAATCTTAATAATTAACAGGTCGATAGCTAGCTGGTTAGACCATAGATTTCCTTTTGACACCACTAGACTAGCAAGCGTTGCACTTGCACAACATAACTTGCAGATGGCTGGTTAGCTAACATTAATGTAAATTATGTGTGCAATAATTATCTTAAGTGTGTTATTCAAATGTTCTATTGAAGGATTTGTGCAATTGATACATTTCATTTTTTCTTTCACTTATATTGTTATAATTGGAAAAAGTAAGATTTTTTTTTCGGGTGGGGGGGGGGGGGGGGGGGGGGGCGCTCGGAGGGGATATCGCCCGGGGCGTAATTCCATGCAGAACCGCCACTGACAAAGGGTTATAGGCAGGTCTCTGAGCACCGTTTACACATCTGATGGTCCTCAGGTGGGCATGGCCATAGCTCAACCTGCTGAGACTTCACAAAGGAGTGCTGTAGGGGGGTGGGGTGGATGTGTGAAGGGAATGTAAATGGAGATGATGTATCTTACTTCAAGAATGTAACACAAGTAAATACAATTTACATGAATAGAAAAGGCTTTCTTTTTGGCAGGCCTCCAACTAAACCTTGCATGTACATCTACTGTGACTGATATAGAAATAGTTTATTTACTCAAAATTCTCTCAGAGATGCTTGCTGATTTTATCTTGTGATGCACCTTTTATCTTTATGTTCATACAGTAGGCAAAACACTGGTTGCGAGCGAAAAGAGCAGGTTAACATGGATTTACCCTTTAACAATACAAATTAGGTAGTACACATTTGTAAAAGTTAGTAGTGTGTGATTCTAGCAAGAGGTTCATGGTATTTGAGTTAAACAGCCAATCAAATCTCACCCACCGGTGTTTTTTTTTTTAAATTATTGTTGTCAAAACTTTCAGGGCTTTTCAGGGATGGGACTTGAGTTGCTGGATTTGGGATCCCGCGTTTAGCCTACTGAGGCAGTGAGGACCCAATTGCAGGCTGGTGTTGAAAACTGACTTTCTTTATTTTCCAAAACAGTTCATTCCAAACAATGGTAATCCAAAGCACAGAATATAAAAGTTAACTCCAAAACGCAAAACAATCAAGAACAGGGCAAAAGGCCATAAACTAAATAAGTTACAAACGGTGTAGCTTTCAGGCAGTGAGCCACTAGCCTTAAACTAGTTATGGAGAGAACTAAGAAATAATGTGTCTGAGATCACTACAAACTACAGTGCTTGAGAGCACTCCATACTACAGTGCTTGAGAGCACTACTAGCAACGAAAGACAATCTAACAACCCAATAAAGTGCAGGGAAACTAGACAGGTATTTAAAGGAGAGGGCACACAATTAGTTACAGGTAAGAGCACACAATGGGAAACAGGTGAGGGCACATGATGGGAAACAGGTGAGAACAAGCAATTAGAATCAGGTGAGTGAACATAACAGGAAACAGGTGAGGCAAACAAAGAAAACAAAGAAACATGTTTACACAGAAAACACTAAGTCTGTAAAAAGGTCCTTTTGGCCACCCGATGCCGCCAAATCGAGGCAATGGCTGCCACGATCGTGACAAAAACGTTTTGTCCTATAGACATATAAAGAAAACCAACATGAACCTTGAACCCTTTACTTTTAAAGTATATACAGTTCGAAAAATCTAATTTAAATAAGTACTTTGTACGGAGAATATAGCTGGTCTCTTGCACATTTCAGTCTGTGAGGTAGGTTTCTGCTCCTAAGGACCCACCCATTAGTAAATTACAGCTATTCATATGATAAGTAAAGGTGATTCAGTGATCTTTATTGAGCCATGGTGTGGCGAGAAAGCCTGGGGGTGTAGTGAGCCACAAAGACATTCCAGAGCCATTATGCAATGGCCATAGTCTTTGTCTGAGGTGTCCCAGGTAACTAATCAATATGCATTTGTAGGGACACACATTTTGGAGAGGAACAGGTCACTCTGCTATCGTAAATATGTAGAAGTGAAACCACACACACTTTATGAATGCTAAACTCAGAGATGTATAGCCAACACCCATGTTTACACGGTTTAGAGTTCAAAAGTCTTGGCACGGAATCTTTAGCATATGTTTTTTTTTTTTTTTTTTTTACAAATTCTGAGCAGCTCTTAATCAAGGTTTTCGTAAAGGTGATTTACATTTGATTTAAATAAAATTGTATTTTACTACATTTCTTTTACTCTAATGTTGTTATTGCTGATGTCTTTTATAACGTATTCATATATGCCACTTGTGCATCAATACTTTTAGCTAGGGGAAATATACAAAAACATTAAGGCATGTGAGACCAAAAAAGTCAAACAGGCCTCTGTCCCTGAAGGGTTATCATGGATTCACCCTTTTACAATACAAATTAGGTAGTAAACATCTGTAAAAGCTAGTAGTCAGAGGTTCATGATATTTGAGCCAATCAAATCTCACCCTCTCTTCAGAGATTTCAAAGAATGATATGGTATTCAGAGTTGTATTACCAAAAGAGAAAACCTTGAGACCCAAATACTAGGGAGAATGTGCTAATGGCAATCTAGCCTTCAATCCCATCTACAAGGAATTGGGTAATTTATCCAGATGTCATGCAAAAAGTTGTAAGAAAAAAGTTTATTTTGTGGTTGTTACAGCAAACTGTCTTTATTCCAGTAAAGTGCAGTGACAAAGCCTGTGGAATATATTCTTGATTCAGCCGTGCAGATCTGAACAACAAGCATCTCCAAATCTAGCCATGTATGCTGTTTAAGACACCTCCCAGGCCTTTAATGTAAATGAACTAAGCTTTTGATGCAAATAGGTCTGGCAACCTTTTGTTGTTCTGTGGGATAATCAGGTTTCTCTGACCTACTGCCTAAGATGATTTTCAAATGGCCAACCTCATTCCCATACTAGGATTAATTGCAATCATTCACACCTAAGTTTGCCTCCTGACCCCAGGTGTCTAAGCAAATCCAGTGTGGGGACCGTTCATTTGTTAGGATGAAGATGACTTTTTCGGATAGCAGCTGCTTGATCATGAATCTCATGTTCACTCACAGGATATACTGTAATTTCTTACAAGGTGTTGAGATGAAGTCCAATATGGAACACTTACTCACTTACCTGCATCCCCTTTTCAGTGCAATGTTTTCCATTATTACTGAGCCATTAATATATTTTGCTAAGAGCAATAAAACATGGTATAACAATAACTGCTTTTTTAAGCAATAGAAAACAACATAGAAAGAAAAAAAAGTGCGGGACTATGGCTGCTTAAGTGCAAGTTAAGCCAGGGTGCCAATTAGGAATAAACACTGACAAGTAACAAGTAATTTGTTTCAGGAGAGTGTTCCAATTGATGTTGTGCTTTACATAACTGGAACACAGATAACCACTTTTACCCCTTTTGATTGCTTCAAGTCAAGTCTTCTTTTAGAAACTAGCCATTCATAATCAAACAAGCCAATAAGAAATTAGTGACATGATGTTAAGTACTATTTGAATGCTTTTTTAAATTTCTTATGCTATTGGTTTGAGATTTCGCCTCGAAAACCAAAATTGAACAAATGTTATTTGATTTCGCGACCAGTTCCGCATACTCTAGCTTCTTGCTTTCAAAGGCTTCCTCAATCGATCTTCAAGGGGAGCTCTTAACGCAATAATGGGAACAATGTACAAGTACTTTCAATTAGAATACAACACCATGTCTAGGTCTAATAGAAGTCACAACAATACATGGTGGAAAGTAACCTTATTTAACGAGACCCACCAGTAAAATGACAGTCCCACAGGGACAAACAATTGTACAGTTCTGTGTGTGTGTTAAAGGAAAAATATGTGCCTTCATAATAGTAAAAAGTCAAACAGAGAGCACTTTAATCTCAACATATTTAGGTGTCTCTTCAGCTGCTGAGGAGCTGTTTAGGCCATATATCTAAAAAGCTCACACACAAACACATACACATACAAATAAACACTCACTGCAATTTAGTTTTTTATTAAATTCATGTTCCAATCTCTCCCCTCACATATGTTTCAAATATGAAGAAATAATACTTCATCATGTGCATCACATTTATTTTTCAACTCAGTTAATGATAATCCATCTTTCATTAGCAGGGTAGCGCACAACATGAATGGATCCACTGGTGTATCTTGACATCACACATTTTGGATAAAGGTTTTTCCACACTGAGAACACTGATGTGGCTAAGCCCCAGTATGGATCTTCTGGTGTCTCTTGAGACCAGACATATGGCTAAAGGCCTTTCCACACTGAGAACACTGATTTGGCTTTTCTCCAGTATGGATGCGCCGGTGTTCCTCAAGACTAGTCATGTGGCGGAAGGTTTTTCCACACTGAGAACAATAATAAGGCCTTTCCCCAGTATGGATCCTCTGGTGTGACTTGAGACCAGACATTTTTCTAAAGGCCTTTCCACACTGAGAACACTGATGTGGCTTTTCTCCAGTATGGATCCTCTGGTGTGACTTGAGAATAGACATTTGGATAAAGGTTTTTCCACACTGAGAACAATGATAAGGCCTTTCCCCGGTATGGATCCTCTGGTGTGTCTTGAGATGATGCATATGGCTAAAGGCCTTTCCACATTGAGAACACTGATGTGGCTTTTCTCCAGTATGGATCCTCTGGTGTGACTTGAGATCAGACAATTGGATAAAGGTTTTTCCACAGTCAGAACAATGATAAGGCCTTTCCCCAGTATGGATCATCTGGTGTTTCTTGAGATTACACATTTGGCTGAAGGTTTTTCCACAATCTGAACACTGATGTGACTTATCTCCAGTATGGATCCTCTGGTGTGACTGGAGATGATGCATTCGGGTAAAGGTTTTTCCACACTGAGAACAATGATGTGGCCTTTCTCCAGTATGGATCCTCTGGTGTATCTTGAGATTTTGCATTTGGCTAAAGGCCTTTCCACACTGAGAACACTGATGTGGCTTTTCTCCAGTGTGTATCTTCTGGTGTGACTGGAGATGAGACATTTTGATAAAGGTTTTTCCACACTGAGAACAATGATGTGGCTTTTCTCCAGTATGGATCCTCTGGTGTTTCTTGAGGTCAGATGTGCCATTAAAGACCTCTTCATTCTCTGTACACTGAAGTGGCTTCTCTCCAATATGTTTCATCGTATACAGAGTTTTTTGTGAGCGATTGTGACATCTGTCTTTGTTTCTTTTTTCCTCAGTGTTCCCTCTCTTGTTAGATTGAATTCTTTGAATGTCTCCTGAAAGATCATTTTAAAAAGTTAAGAAATATATTCACTCTTCTATTCTATCTGGGATGTAACTGCTACAATACAGATATATTTTTTTACAATTGTTAAAGACTATTTGCTAGAAATGTACATCACTTGGAAGTGACTGATATAAAGTGTCTATCTAGAGACTACATGTTAATGTAGACCAACATACAAACCCATGAATTGTAGAGCTAGACACTTTTTTTCTATTTTAAATCTAACCAACTTTAGATAGTATCCCATAAGTAAGGTATCACCACAGTATAGCTCTAAATAGGTCTAGCATTGTGAAGCACAAGTTAACCAAAAATACTCCGAATTTCAGGTATAGTAACTATACAAAACACATTACGATGAACAGGCAACTTACTTGTAGGAGAAGAGACATAGTGACCATTTTCACTTAAATCAAATTCTTCTTCATCTTTAATTTCCATTGGTGAATACTTTTCTTCTTTCAAGGTCATGGTGGACATCTCAGTCTTGCATTCATATTCCAGTCCAGGCTTTTCTTCCACTGTCTGATTTGCAGACAAATACTCTTGCATGAAATCATCAAATTCTTCTTCTTTTATCTCCTTTTTCACTGGCATGAGCGGTTGTGATGGTTCAGGAAATCCAGCCATTTCTGACTTGAGTTCTGTTATGGAAATAGAAACTCGGTCAAACTATCCTTCAATACAACGATTTAGTGATAATCTGCCAAGAAAGAACTACAGTATAGTTGTACTGCTGGTGAATTACAAATACTGTATGGATCCAGAGCATGCCAGTGCCAGCCTTAAAGATGTGAGTTCATTAGTCTGTCTCTGTGGCTTTTTATAGTATGGTTATTTTTTCTGACCTATTAGCTTCCTGGACTCAAACCTAGCCAATCACCTGTAGGAGCTTTTAGAATTCAATCTAGCATGACAAAGGGTTATAGGCAGGTCTCTGAGCACCATTTACACATCTGATGGTCCTCAGGTGGGAATGGCCATAGCTCAACCTGCTGAGACTACACAAAGGAGAGTGGTAGGGGGGTGGGGTGGATGTGTGAATGGAATGTAAATGGAGATGATGTACCTTATTTCAAGAATGTAACACAAGTGAATACAATTTACATGAATAAAAAAATACTTTATCTTTGGCAGGCCTCCTTGCAAGTACGTACATCTACTGTGACTGATATAGAAATAGTTTATTTACTCAAAATTCGGTTGCGAGCGAAAAGAGAAAAAGATTTACTGCTTTATTGTTGTCAAAACTCTGCAAGTTTTTGTCCTAGAGACATATAAAGAAAACCCACATTAATCTAGAACCCTTTACTTTTAAAGTATATACAGTTTGAAAAATAAAATATAAATAAGTACTTTGTAAGGAGAACATAGCTGATCTCTTGCACATTTCAGTCTGTGAGGTAGGTTTCTGCTCCTAAGGACCCACCCATTAGCAAATTACAGCTATTCATATGACAAGTAAAGGTGATTCAGTTATCCTTATTTGGCTATGGTGTGGCGAAAGAGCCAAGGGGTGTAGTGGGCCACAAAGACATTCCAGAGCCATTATGCAATGGCCATTGTCTTTGTCTGAGGTGTCCCAGGTAACTAATCAATATGCATTCGTAGGGACACACATTTTGGAGAGAAACAGGTCACTCTGCTATCGTAAATATGTAGAAGTGAAACCACACACACTTTCTGAATGCTAAACTCACATATGTATAGCCAACACCTATGTTTACTAGGTTTAGAGTTCAAAAGGCTTGGCACAAAATCTTTACAATGTCTGAGCAGCTCTTAATTAAGTTTTTCGTAAAGGTGATTTACATTTGATTTAAATACAATTTTATTTTAATACATTTCTTTTACTCTAATGTTGTTATTGCTGATGTCTTCTATAACATAATCATATATGCCACTTGTGAATCAATACTTTTAGCTAGGGGAAATATACTAAAACATTAAGGCATATGATACTTCCTAATAAAAGTCAAACAGGCCTCTGTCCCTGAAGGGTGTACATGGATTCACTCTTTTACAATACAATTTAGGTAGAACATTTTTTTTTTTAAATGTGTAGTCTGTGATTCTAGCGAGAGGTTCATGATATTTGAGTTAAACAGCCAATCAAATCTCACCCCTCCCTTCAGTGATAGCACTTTTGTCCAAAACGACGTACAAGGGAGAGAACAGTCAAGCTAAGAGCAATAAAACCTGGTTTAACATTAAAAATTGTCTTTTGTTTTTCACAGATAAAATAGAAAATGACATTGAAAGAAAAAGACGTGCTGGACTGTCACTGCTTGAGTGCAATTCAGGAATTATAACTGACAAGTAATTTATTTCAGGAGAGGGTTCCAATTGATGTTGTGCTTCACAGAACTGAACACAGATAATCATTTTTACTCCTTTTGATTGGTACAAATCAAGTCTTATTTTAGAAACTAGCCATTCATAATGAAACAAGCCAATTAGTAATAAGTGACATGATGTTTAGTACTGTTTGAATGTTTTTTTTTTTAAATTTCTTATGCTATTTGTTTGGGATTTCGCCTCGAAAACCAAATCCAAATGAATTGATTTGATTTCTCTACCAGTTCCGCAAACTCCCACATGGACAAATACTGATGAAGGTCTTATCAATTTAACAGTTTTGTGTGTGTGTTAAAGGAAAAACATGTGCCTTCATAATAGTAAAAAAGTCAAACAGAGAGCACTTAAATATCAACATATTTAGGTATTTCTTCAGCTGTGTTGATTTGTATGGGGACATCCAAGATGTGTTGAAATGGAGGGACAAAGACCTGAGATTCTTCACTCCTTCACTGATCCTCTACTCTTCTTCTCTACTCTAACCCTAGAATCAAGTATGGCAACCGATCTCTTCACCTGCTCACTTTTAAGAGATACTGCCTATTTTGGATACAGGCCAACAGCTCCAGGGAAGTGTAGAAAGATAACTGGCTACAAACAGTCAAACACTGCCCTTAAGGGGACCCTGGAACGTGCTAATGAAATGAACCAGTTTTTAAACAGGTTTGACCTCCCTTCCCCCATGAGCTCAGCCGGCCAGACTGGGTCCCCACTCATCACCTCCCCCAGTGCCCCCTTCACACCTAGTACGGCATTCTAGACTATTCTCATTCGTAGTTCCACGTTTGTGGAACAAGCTGCCTAGCACTACCAGAGCAGGGGCGGCCCTCTCTACCTTCAAGAAGCTCTTGAAGACCCAACTCTTCAGCAAGCACCTCCCTTACTAACTTGCACTTCTACTTTAATATTATAATTGGTGTTAGCATGTTATTATTGTTTGGCATCAAATTACTGAAAAAAAGATAAGAAACTGTTGTTTTTAGGAAGCTGAATTAGAAAAAGGAAACATGAAAATTCTCTCAGAAATAAAACTTAATTGGTATTAGCCTATTATAATTTTACTACATTATGATCCAGGGCGACTCCAACTCAGATTCCTGTTTCTCTTTAAGCTTCTCCTGTTCCTCCTCCTCCAGGATTTTTGCCTGTATCTATGGTGTGATTTGTATTTATTTGTTGTTGATATTTGTTTATTATTGAACCCCCTTTTTGACTCTTCTGTTGCCAACTGGTTTTCTTGCCAGACTGTCTCTTTATACATATTAAAAGAACACCTAAACCTTCCATCTGTTCCTGAGTCTGCTTAATTGATCATTAAGCCAGTTAATGATCAATATCTTATTGTAGTCAGAATTGTCAGCAAATTAGCCCCATTAAAATCATATGTCAGATGTTCATAATATCACATTTAGCCAAGGCAAAAGCAGAGCACAATTGGTCAATGCAGAGAGCAGTTTACACGTCCAAGGCAATTACCTTTGCCTAGCTTTATTGATAAAAATCAGTACATTTCGTTTATTGATAATTGTATCCAAATTTACCATAACTACTTTCACCTACTTTTACCCTCAGGGTTAGCTGGTGTTTAACATCAACCTTAAAATGTTCTGCTTCAGTGGCTAACAAAAGTATCAACATTACTGAGCCATGGACCTCATATTTGTTGTGTATGGTCAGAGCAAAGGACGGTTTGTCTAGAGTGTGTATTTCCTGATGTGTCTTGAGATTTGAGATACACCTAAACCTCTTCATCCATTCAAATGAAGTTCTTTCAGTCTTGTAAATGTGAAAATGTATCTAAAAAACTCACACATAAACACATACATATACAAAAAAACACTCACTTCAATTTTCTTTTTCATTAAATTCATGTTTCAATCTCTACCCGAACATACAGTATGCTTCAAATATGAAGAAATAATACATCATCAAGTGCATGTGCAACTCATCTAATCAAAAATATTTCAGTAAGTGATAATTCATCATGTATTAGCAGGGCAGTACACCACACAAATGGATCTTCTGGTGTCTCTTGAGACTACACATTCGGCTAAAGGCCCTTCCACACTGAGAACACTGATGTGGCTTTTCTCCAGTATGTATCTTATGGTGTGACTGGAGATGAGACATTTGGATAAAGGTTTTTCCACACTGTGAACAATGATAAGGCCTCTCCCCAGTATGGATCTGCTGGTGCATCTTGAGATTATTCATTTTGCTAAAGGCCTTTCCACACTGAGAACAATGATGCTGCTTTTTCCCAGTATGGATGTTTTGGTGTGCCTTAAGACTACTCATTTGGCTGAAGGTTTTTCCACAATCAGAACACTGATAAGGCCTTACCCCACTATGGATCCTCTGATGTCTCTTGAGATCAGACATTTTGCTAAAGGTTTTTCCACAATCAGAACACTGATAAGGCCTTGACCCAGTATGGATGTTTTGGTGTCTCTTTAGATCAGACATTTGGCTAAAGGTTTTTCCACACTGAGAACAATGATGTGGCTTTTCTCCAGTGTGGATGTTTTGGTGTCTCTTGAGATCAGAGATATGGTTAAAGGTTTTTCCACACTGAGAACAATGATGTTGCTTTTCTCCAGTATGGATGTGTTGGTGTGCCTTAAGATTAGTCATTCGGCTGAAGGTTTTTCCACACTGAGAACAGTGATAAGGCCTTTCCCCAGTATGGATCCTCTGGTGTGACTTGAGATTACACATTTGGCTGAAGGTTTTTCCACAATCAGAACACTGATAAGGCCTTTCCTCTGTATGGATCCTCTGGTGTTTCTTCAGGTCAGATGTGCCATTAAACGCCTCTTCATTCTGTGTACATGGAAGTGGCTTCTCACCAATATGTTTCATCGTATACAGAGTTAGGTGTGAGCTATTGTGACATCTGTCTTTGTTTCTTTTTTCCTCAGTGTTCCCTTTGTTGCTAGATTGGATCCTTTGAATGTCTCCTGTAAGATAATTTAGAAAGGTTCAGGAGTATATTCACTCTTTTCCTGTTTGTGGGATTTATCTGCTACAATACAGATACATATTTTGAAATTTGTTTTATATGTAAATATATAAAAAGGTTATTTCCTAGAAATATACATCAATTGGAAGTGACTTATATAAAGTGTCTACCTAGGGACTACATTTAAATGTAAACCGGCATACACACCCATAAAGTAAAGAACTAGAGTAAAAATGATGATAGACACTTTTCTCTCTTTTAAATGTAATAAACTTTAGATAGTATCCCATAGGTGAGGTATCCCCTAAGTATCTCTGTTCTCTAAATAGGTCTGGCATTGTGAAGCACAAGTTAGCCAAAAATGCTCCAAAATGCAGGTATTGTAACTATACATAACACATTAAGATGGACAGGCAACTTACTTGTAGGAGAAGAGACATAGCGATCATTTTGACTTAAATCAAATTCTTCTTCATCTTTAATTTCCATTGGTGAATACTTTTCTTCTTTCAAGGTCATGGTGGATATCTCAGGCTTGCATTCATATTCCAAACTAGGCTTTTCTTCCACTGTCTTAATTGTAGACAAATACCCTTGTAGGAAATCATCAAATTCTTCTTCTTTTATCTCCTTCTTCACTGACATGAGCGGTTGTGATGGTTCAGTAAATCCAGACATTTCTGACTTGAGTTCTGTCTGGAAATAGAAACTCGGTCAAACTATCCTTCAATATAACAATTTAGTGATAATCTGCCAAGAAAGAACTACAGTATATTTGTACTGCTGGTGAATTACAAATACTTTATAGATCCACAGCATGCCAGTGCCAGTCTTAAAAATGTGAGTTCATTAGTCTGTCTCTGTGGTATTTATAGAATGCTTCTTCTTTCTGACCAATTAGGTTCCTGGACTCAAACCTAGCCAATCAGCTGTAGGAGCTTTTAGAATTCAATCTAGCATGACAAAGGGTATTAGGCAGGTCTCTGAGCACCATTTACACATCTGATGGTCCTCAGGTGGGCATGGCCATAGCTCAACCTGCTGAGACTACACAACTGAGTGTGGTATAGGGGTGGGTGGATGTGTTAATGGAATGGAAATGGAGATGATGTACCTTATTTCAGGAATGTAACACAAGTAAATACAATTTACATGAATAAAAAAGGGCTTTCTCTTTGGCAGGTCTCCTACTAAACCTTGCATGTACATCTACTGTGACTGATATAGATCAATAGTTTATTTACTAAAAATTATCTCAGAGATGCTTGCAAATTTGATCTTATGCCCCACCTTTTATCTTTGTGTTCATACAGTAGGCAAGACACCTGGGGGACAGGTTGCAAGCAAAAAGAGAAAAAAAGCAGGTTAACGTGGATTTACACTTTTCAATACAAATGAGGTTTGTACACATTTGTAAAGTTAATAGTATGTGATTCTAGCAAGAGGTTCATGATCCATCCACAAGGCATTGGGTAATTTATCCAGATGTCATGCAAAAGTTGTAAGAAAAAAAGGAAGTTTATTTTGTGGTTGATGCAGCAGTCTGTCTTTATTCCAGTCAAGTGCAGTGACAAAACCTGTGGAATATACTCTTGATTCAGCCGTGCAGATCTGAACAATAGGCTAAGCATCTCCAAATCTAGCCATGTATGCTGTTTTACGACACCTCCCGGGCCTTTAATGTAAATGAGCTAAGCTTTTAATGCAAACAGATCATTTGTTGTTCTGTGTGATAATCAGGTTTCTCTGACCTACTGCCTAAGATGATTTTCAAATGGCCAACCTCAGTCCCATAGTAGGATTCATTGCAATTATTCACACCTCAGTTTGCCCTCTGACCCCAGGTGTCTAAGCAAATCCAGAGTGGGGACCTTTCCTTTATTAGGATGAAGATGACCATTTTGGATAGCAGCTGCTTGATCAAGAATCTTATTGTTGTTGAAGTCACAACTGATCACTGATCCTCTACTCTACTTCTCTACTCTACCACTACTCTAGAATCAAGTATGCGACCAATCTCTTCACCTACTCATGTTTAAGAGATACTGTCTATCTTGGCTACAGGCCAACAGCTCCAGGGAAGTGTATAGAAAGATAACTGGCTACAAACAGTCAAACACTGCCCTTAAGGGGACCCTGGAACTTGCTAATGAACTGAACCAGTTTTTTAACAGGTTTGACCTCCCAACCCCCATGAGCTCAGCAGGCCAGGCTAGGTCCCCACTCATCACCTCCCCCAGTGCCCCCATTCACACCTAGTACGGCATTCTAGACTATTCTCATTCGTAGTTCCACGTTTGTGGAACAAGCTGCCTAGCACTACCAGAGCAGGGGCGTCTCTCTCTTCTACCCAGCTCTTCAGTAAGCACCTCCCTTACTAACTTGCACTTCTAATTTAATATCATAATTGTCATTAGCATATTATTATTTTTGGCATCACATTACTGACAATAAAATAAGAAATTGTTGTTTTTAGGAAGCTGAATTAAAAAAAAGGAAACATGAAAATTCTCTCAGAAATAAAACATAATTGGTATTAGCCTATTATAATTTTTTCCGACACGATGATCCAGAGCGTCTCCAGCTCAGTCTCCTGTTTCTCTCTGAGCTTCTCCTGTTCCTCCTCCTTCTACAGGATGAGCTCCAGGAGAGCGGCCAAGGTCTCCCTGAGGACACTCACTGGTTGGCTCTCATATTGCCCAAATATGAAATAGATATTTGCCCACCCAGATTCCCAGCCTTGACATATAATGATTATGGTCAGTTTTTTTATATTTTCAGTAATATCTTGATATCAGGTCAGCAGTGTAATGTCTCATCTCATGTGTTTTTCAGTTAATGTTAGAACTGTATCATTTGGTCACTGATTGTATGTCACAGACCGGCCTGGTACACGCCCTCCCTAGTCAGTGATCTGGCATGTCGTGGCGGTTCTGTTTGCCCATGCCAGGTGTTCCATCTGTCCTGTCTCCTGGCTGACTGACAAGCAAGGCATCCAACCCTGTGCCTGCTCCAACACACCTGACTCCATTCTCCTTGTCAGCCATAGCTTTCAAACCGCACCAGGACTGAAAGTCACTGCAAGATTATCGTTGTTATGCTATAACTGGATGTTTGCTGTCTTTGAACCAAGCCTGTTTCTGGACTTTGAATTTTTGCTCTGCGTTTTGGAAAACTTTGCAATGTCTTGCCAATCTGTTGCCATCCTTTTTCTGTTCAGTCACGTGAGTCAAGCCAAGGTCCTTTGTACTGCTGCCTTTATTCTCTCTGCCTACCTGTCTACCAATCACTCGACCTGTTTTTGGACTCATGAATTTTAGCCTGAACTCTGCCTGTATCTCTGCTGTGCCTAACTCTCTCTGCCTGTGTATTGCGCCTTGACTGACTAGTGACCTTGGATTTTTGCCTGTACCTCTGTTGTGATTTTTATTAATTTGTTGTTGATATTTTTTTTATTATTAAGCCCCCTTTTTGACTCTTCTGTTGCCAACTGGGTGTCTTGCCTGACTGTCTCTTTATACAAATTAAAAGAACACCTAAACCTTCCATCTGTTCCTGAGTCTGCTTCCGAGTTCACTACCTTTATCTGACCTCATAGGCCCAGACATTGTGATCTGTTTCTGTCAAGTTGGTTTATTTTCACAAACTCCCAGCTTTAGCATAATGTCATCAGGGGCGGACCGGACGAACGGGCAAACCGGGCAGTTGCCCAGGGCCTCGGCCACCAGGGGGGCCTCGTCGTATTTCCGATTTTTAATTTTTATAATTATTTCATAATAAGCATGAAAAACGATTATTTTTCTTTCACTATCAGCTTAAAATGTATCTTAATTCCATCATGGAACAAATTATTACAGGTCACGTGACTTTTCTGTCAATACTGACAATTTTTCGTGTGGTGACGTGCGGTCGCAAAGTTAAGAGGGAAACGTCTTTTAAGTGGCAGCGAGAAAAGAAAGAGGAAAGGGCAGGATGAGAAGTTCAGGGAGAAATTACCTAAGGTAACACACAATTTCCTATTAAGGAATTCTTCCGTGGAAGTGGAAGAAATATCTGATAATGTGTCGAGTTCATCTGATAATGTTTCAAGTGCGGCTAAGCCAAGTTTAGCGATTGCTAGCAGCAGCAGCAGACAAACAGCTTGTAGTGACACCAACTAGCTCTGCCTGTCTTGCTTCTACAAACGGTGAGCCATCATGTACCACAGCTGCCCATATCCGAGACAGAGTCACACCCGCACTGACGACGACATGCATGATACTGCTATGGTCATGAACACAGCTCAAGCACAGCTGGCTGATAACGACAGCGGTGATGTCAACAATGTGAGTACATCAATGGTGGAGATACAGTGATTAGTGAAGACCCCTATGGCGTGACAAATTAACAGATAGAGAGAGGATTGAAATGGTTAAAACAGGACCTGTACAAATTTGGAAGTTTCAGTTGAAAACATTCAGAAACAGAACTATAAAGCATTAATCAAATGTAACCAGTAACATTGTTTTGATTAAGAAATAAAAAAGTTACACTACTAAAACACTGCACTCAAAACCTCATCATTAAAATAAATTACAACTGTTTAATTGTTAAAGTCATATACTCAGAATAAATGTCAGTTCCACATAACATTAAAACGATTTCTTTTTTTTGTGGGGGGGGGGGGGGGGCCTCAACATTGTTCTTTGCCCAGGGCCTCCAATTTGCTAGAACCGCCCCTGAATGTCATCAATGTCTATTTCTCATAACAAAACTATTAGACAACTGAAAAGATATTATAAAACCTTTAATTTGGTGCTTATGCACAACTTAAGAAAGGTTGCTCTTAGACATCGAAACCATAAGGGAACTTAGAATGCAGCACTGCTTGGAAAGATTCTAATTCAAGTTTAAGCCAGTTAATGATCAATATCTTATTGTAGTCAGAACTTTTCAGCGAATTAGCCCCATTGAAATCATATTTCAGATGTTCATTATATCACATTAAGCCAAGGCAAAAGCAGAGCACATTTGGTCATACAGAGAGCGCTCCTCGGACGAGATCAATCCAAGGCCAATGCTCTTTGCCTACCTTTCTTGATAGAAAGCAGTCAATTTCGTTTATTGGTAATTGTATCCAAATTCGCAATGACTACTTTCACCTACTTTTACCCTCAGGGTTAACTGGTGATTAACATCAACTTTAACATGTTCTGCTTCAGTGGCTAACAAAAGTATCAACATTACTGAGCCATGAGCATGGACCTCATATTTGTTGTGTATGGTAAGAGCAAAGGATGGTTTGTCTAGAGTGTGTATTGCCAGATATGTCTTGAGATTTGAGATACACCTAAACCTCTTCATCAATATAATTCTGTTCTATCAGCCTTTTAAATGTGAACAAAATATTTTAAGGAATAAATAAGGGGGGAAAAACGTATGTATTAGACAGAATGGGGGACAAAATGTTAATATTTTATTTATTCTTGACAGGTATTCTCTCTCAATATGTGGCAGGAGTGTGGATGCTGGGAGGTTAGATGTATGCATTGTTTCACCCAGGAGGATTGATCATTTTCCTTCTCTTTTTATTTTTGTGAACCCAGAGCAAATGTCTTCTGTTCTTTTGTAGTTTTCCCTGATGTATTTGTATGTATTACATTCTGTCAGGAAAAGTAACTCATGCTCCACTACCCCATTATTACAGTGAGTGCAGAGAATGTTTTTCTTGAGGTAGCCATGTTTGTCTGGGACTAACCTTTTCAATGACAATGCTATGTTCTCTCCCCCTGTCCTCTTTCTTTCTTTCTCCATCTCTGACACTCAACACATCTTTGAGCTGTACAAAATGTTCATATGAGGCGCTGTTTAGGACATATATCTAAAAGGCTCACACATGAAAACACATACACAAACAAAATAGTCACCTCAATTTTTTTTTATTGAATTCATGTTTCAATCTCTATCCTAACATGTTTCAAATATGAAGAAATAATACTTCATCATGTGCATCACGTTTTTTTTTAACTCATCTAATCAAAAATATTTCAGTAAGTGATAATCCATCATTTATTAGCAGGACAGCACACCACATGAATGGGTCTTCTGATGTCTCTTGAGACTGCTCATTTGGCTAAAGGCCTTTGCACACTGAGAACACTGATGTGGCTTTTCTCCAGTATGGATCCTCTGGTGTATCTTGAGATGATGCATTTGGCTAAAGGCCTTTCCACACTGAGAACACTGATGTGGCTTTTCTCCAGTATGAATCTTCTGGTGTGACTTGAGATGATGCATTTGGCTAAAGGTCTTTCCACACTGAGAACACTGATGTGGCTTTTCTCCAGTATGAATCTTCTGGTGTGACTGGATTTGAGACATTTGGATAAAGGTTTTTCCACACTGAGAACAATGCTAAGGCCTTTCCCCAGTATGGATCCTCTGGTGAGTCTTGAGATCAGACATTTGGCTAAAGGTTTTTCCACAATGAGAACAATGATGTGGCTTTTCTCCAGTATGTATCTTCTGGTGTGCCTTAAGACTACTCATTTGGCGAAAACTTTTACCACACTGAGAACAATGATAAGGCCTTTCCCCAGTATGGATGTGCTGGTGTGCCTTAAGACTAGTCATATGGCTGAAGGTTTTTCCACACTGAGAACAATTATAAGGCCTTTCCCCGGTATGGATCCTCTGGTGTGACTTGAGATCACACATTTGGATAAAGGCCTTTCCACACTGAGAACACTGATGTGGCTTAGCCCCAGTGTGGATCCTCTGGTGTGTCTTAAAACTTGTCATTTGGCTGAAGGTTTTTCCACACTGAGAACAATGATAAGGCCTCTCCCCAGTATGGATCCTCTGATGTTTCTTGAGGTCAGATGTGCCATTTAAGGCCTCTTCGTTCTGTGTACACTGAAAAAGCTTCTCTCCAATAAGTTTCATCGTATACAGAGTTGAGCGATTGTGACATCTGTCTTTGTTTATGTTTTCCTCAGTGTTCCCTTTGTTGTTAGATTGGATCCTTTGAATGTCTCCTAAAAAATCATTTTATAAAAGTTGAGAAATATTTTTACTCTTCTCCTCTATCTGGAATGTTACTGCTTCAATACAGATACATATTTTTAAATTAGTTTTATATATACTGTATATATAGGTTATTTTCTAGAAATGTACATCACTTGGAAGTGACTTATATAAAAGTGTCTACCTAGGGACTACATGTAAATGTAAACCTAGATCCACACCCATGAATTATAGAGCTAGAGAAAAAAAGATGGCAGACACTTTTTTTCTCTTTTAACTGTAACCAACTTTAGATAGTATCCCATAAGTAAGGCATCCCCAAAGTATCTCTGTTCTCTAAATAGGTCTAGCATTGCGAAGCACAAGTTAGCCAAAAATGCTCCAAAATGCAGGTATTATAACTATACATAACACATAACGATGAACAGGAAACTTACTTGTAGGAGAAGAGACAAAGTGACCATTTTCACTTAAATCAAATTCTTTTTC
Source organism: Sprattus sprattus (assembly GCF_963457725.1). Lineage (NCBI taxonomy): Eukaryota > Metazoa > Chordata > Actinopteri > Clupeiformes > Clupeidae > Sprattus > Sprattus sprattus. Next base: position 2,990,817 of record NC_137921.1, on the reverse strand, counting down.
ATCTTTAATTTCTATTGGTGAATACTTTTCTTCTTTCAAGGTCATGGTGGACATCTCAGTCTTGCATTCACATTCCAGTCCAGGCTTTTCTTCCACTGTCTTATTTGCAGACAAATACTCTTGTAGGAAATCATCAAATTCTTCTTCTTTTATCTCTTTCTTCACTGTCATGAGCGGCTGTGACGGTTCAATAAATTCAGCCATTTCTGACTTGAGTTCTTTTTTGGAAATAAAAATTCGGTCAAACTATCCTTCAATACAACAATTTAGTGATAATCTGCCAAGAAAGAACAGTATAGTTGTAATGCTGGTGAATTACAAATTATCTATAGCTCCTGAGCATGCCAGTGCTAGCCTTAAAGATGTGAGTTCAATAGTCCGTCTCTGTCTGACCTATTAGCTTCCTGGACTCAAACCTAGCCAATCAGCTGTAGGAGCTTTTAGAATTCAATCTAGCATGACAAAGGGTTATAGGCAGGTCTCTGAGCACCATTTACACATCTGATGGTCCTCAGGTGGGCATGGCCATATCTCAACCTGCTGAGACTACACAAAGGAGAGTGGTAGGGGGGTGGGGTGGATGTGTGAATGGAATGGAAATGGAGATGATGTACCTTACTTCAAGAATGTAACACAAGTGAATACAATTTACAGGAATAAAAAAGGCTTTCTCTTTGGCAGGCCAAATTATGTAGTACAAAATTCTAAAAGTTAGTAGTCTGTAATTCTAGCAAGAGGTTCATGATATTTGAATTAAACAGCCAATCAAATCTCACCCCTCCCTTCAGTGATTTCAAAGAATGCTATGTCTTTCATGGTTGTATTACCAAAAAAGAAAACCTTGAGACCCAAATACTAGGGAGTATGTACTAATGTCAATCTAGCCTTCAATCCCATCCACAAGGCATTGGGTATTTTATCCAGATGTCATGCCAAAAGTTGTAAGAAAAAAGGACGTTTATTTTGTGGTTGATGCAGCAATCTGCCTTTATTCCAGTAAAGTGCAGTAAGAAACCTGTGGAATATACTCTGGATTCAGCCATGCAGATCTGAACAACAAGCATCTCCAAATCTAGCCATTTATGCTGTTTACGACACCTCCCAGGCCTTTAATGTAAATGAGCTAAGCTTTTAATGCAAACAGGTCTGGCAACCTTTTTTTTCTGTGTGATAATCAGGTTTCTCTGACCTACTGCCAAAGATGATTTTCAAATGGCCAACCTCATTCCCATACTAGGATTAATTGCAATCATTCACACCTCAGTTTGCATCCTGTCCCCAGATAATAATAATAATAATAATAACCCGGGCTAATAGGTCAGTTGAAGATGCAGTAAACATGGGACTGCACTACATCCTACAACACCTCGACTCCCCAGGGACGTATGCTAGGATGCTGTTTGTGGACTTCAGCTCGGCGTTCAACCACATCATGCCCTCCTAACCAAACTTACCCAGATCACTGTGCCCGCCTCCACCTGTCAGTGGATAACGAACTTCCTGACAGTCAGGAAGCAGCAGGTAAGGCTGGGAGAAATAACATCCAGTACCAGGACAGTCAGCACTGGTGCTCCCCAGGGTTGCGTGCTCTCCCCGCTGCTCTTTTCCCTGTACACAAATGACTGCACCTCAGGAGACCCGTCTGTTCAGCTCCTGAAATTTGCAGACGACACTACAATCATCGGCCTCATCCGAGATGGAGATGAGTCTGCATACCGGAGGGAAGTTGAACAGCTCGCCCTGTGGTGCAGTCGCTACAACCTGGAGTTGAACTCGCTCAAAACTGTTGAAATGATAGTGGACTTCAGGAGGAACCCCCCATCACTGCCCCCCCTCACCATACTGAACTGCACTGTGTCTGCCGTGGAATCCTTCAGGTTTCTGGGTTCCACAATCTCCCAGAACCTGAAGTGGGAGCCAAACATTTGATCAGTCACCAAAAACGCCCAGCAGCGGATGTTCTTCCTGCGCCAGCTCAGGAAGTACAACCTGCCTCAGGAGCTGCTGATCCAGTTTTACACTGCAGTCATTGAGTCTGTTCTATGTTCATCTATCACTGTCTGGTTTGGATCGGCCACTAAACTGGACAGGAACAGACTACAACGGACAGTCAGATCAGCAGAAATCATCATTGGTGCCGACCTGCCCACCATCCAGGACCTGTACACCACCAGAGCCAGGAAACGGGCAGGGAAAATTATTGCAGACCCCCTCACACCCTGGACATAATCTGTTTCAGCTCCTCCCCTCTGGCAGGCGCTACAGATCCCTGCACACCAAAACCACCAGACACAGGAACAGTTTTTTTCCCCTTGTCGTCACCTTAATGAACACTTGAAAATGTATTATATTTATTATTATATTTATATTACAGTATATTTATTTATTTGATCCTAAACTGTTGTGATATATTGCACATTTTCAGTTAAAGTACATTGAGAGCAACTAAACACCACAACAAATTCCTTTTATATGAAAATGTACTTGGCCAATAAACATGATTCTGATTCTGAGATGTCTAAGCAAATCCAGTGTGGGGACCTTTTCTTTGTTAGGATGAAGATGACCATTTTGGATAGCAGCTGCTTGATCAACAATCTCATCAATCTCTCAAAGTAATTAGTTTCAGGAGAGTGTTCCAATTGTTGTGTGCTTTACAGAACTGTAACACAGATAACCACTTTTAGCCCTTTTGATTGGTTCAGGTCAATTCTTCTTTTAGAAACTAGCCATTCATGATGAAACAAGCCCACTAGTAATTAGTGACATGATATTTAGTACTGTTTGAATGCTTCTTTAAAATGTCTTACGCTATTGGTTTGGGATTCGCCTCGAAAACCAAAATCAAACAGAAGTGATTTTAATTCGCTACCAGTTCCGCATACTCTAGCTTCTTGCTTTCAAAGGCTTCCTCAATCATATCTTCAAGGGGAGCTCTTAACTCAATAATGGAAACAATGTACAAGTACTTTCACTTAGAAAACAACACAATGTCTAGGTCTCATAGAAGTCACAGCAATACATTGTGGAAAGTGACGTTGTCTACTGAAACCTTCCAGTAATCTCCAGTCCCACATGGACAAATACTGATGAAGGTCCTATCAATGTTACAGTTTTGTGTGTGTATTAAAGGAAGAACATGTGCCTTCATAATAGTAAAAAGTCAAACAGAGAGCACTTAAATCTCAACATATTTAGGTATTTCTTCAGCTGCTGAGGTTCTGCTTAGGCCACATATCTAAAAAGCTCACACATAAACACATACACATACAAAAAAACACTCACTTCAATGTTTTCTTTTTTTTATTAAATCATGTTTAAATCTGTACCCTAACATATGTTTCAAATATGAAGTAATAATACTTCATCATGTGCATCACATTTTTTTTTCAACTCATGATATCAAAACTATTTCAGGTAGTGATAACCCATCATTCATTAGCAGGGCAGCACATCACATGAATGGATCTTCTGGTGTCTCTTGAGACTATTCATTCGGCTAAAGGCCTTTCCACACTGAGAACACTGATATGGCTTAGCCCTTAATGGATCATCTGGTGTCTCTTGAGATTAGACATTTGGCTAAAGGTCTTTCCACACTGAGAACACTGGTGTGGCTTTTCTCCAGTATGGATCCTCTTGTGTGACTGGAGATCACATATTTGGATAAAGGTTTTTCCACACTGAGAACAATGATGAGGCCTCTCCCCAGTATGGATCATCTGGTGTCTCTTGAGACCAGACATATGGCTAAAGGCCTTTCCACAGTGAGAACACTGATGTGGCTTTTCTCCAGTATGTATCTTCTGGTGTGACTGGAGCTCAGATATTTGGATAAAGGTTTTTCCACACTGAGAACAATGATAAGGCCTCTCCCCAGTATGGATCCTCTGGTGTATCTTGAGATTACTCATTTTGCTAAAGGCCTTTCCACAATGAGAACAATGATAAGGCATTTTCCCGGTATGGATCCTCTGGTGTTCCTTGAGACTAGACATTTGGCTATAGGCCTTTCCACACTGAGAACAATGATAAGGCCTTTCCCCGCTATGGATCCTCTGGTGTGACTTGAGATGATGCATTTGGCTAAAGGCCTTTCCACACCGAGAACAATGATATGGCTTTTCTCCAGTATGGATGTGCTGGTGTGTCTTAAGATTAGTCATTTGGCTGAAGGTTTTGCCACACTGAGAACAATGATAAGGCCTTTCCCCAGTATGGATCCTCTGGTGTGACTTGAGATTCCACATTTGGCTAAAGGTTTTTCCACAATCAGAACACTGATAAGGCCTTTCCCCAGTATGGATCCTCTGGTGTTTCTTGAGGTCAGATGTGCCATTAAAGGCCTCTTCATTCTGTTTACACTGAAGTGGCTTCTCTCCAATATGTTTCATCGTATACAGAGTTGGGTGTGAGCGATTGTGACTTCTGTCTTTGTTTCTGTTTTCTTCAGTCTTCCCTTTGTTGTTAGATTGGATCTTTTGCATGTCTCCTGTAAGATCACTTTAAAAAGTTAAGAAATATATTCACTCTTCTCCTCTATCTGGGATGCAACTGCTTAAATACAAATACATATTTTTAAATATGTTTTATATGTATATATATAGATATATGTTATTTGCTAGAAAATGTACCTCACTTGGAAGTGACTTATATAAAACTGTCTACCTAAAGACTACATGTAAATTTAAGAGGAGATTCACACCCATGAATTATGGACCTATAGTTAAAATGATGGCAGACACTTTTTTCTCTTTTAGATGTTACAAACTTTAGATAGTATCCCATAATTAAGGTATCCCCACAATATCTCTGTTCTCTAATTAGGTCTAGCATTGTGAAGCACAAGTTAGCCAAAAATGCTCCAAAATGCAGGTATTGTAACTGTACATAACACATAACGATGAACAAGCAACTTACTTGTAGGAGAAGAGACAAAGTGACCATTTTCACTTAAATCAAATTCTTCTTCATCTTTAATTTCCATTGGTGAATACTTTTCTTCTTTCAAGGTCATGGTGGACATCTCAGTCTTGCATTCACATTCCAGTCCAGGCTTTTCTTCCACTGTCTTATTTGCAGACAAATACTCTTGTAGGAAATCATCAAATTCTTCTTCTTTTATTTCCTTCTTCACTGTCATGAGCGGTTTTGATGGTTCAGTAAATCCAGACATTTCTGACTTGAGTTCTTTTTTGGAAATAAAAACTCGGTCAAACTATCCTTCAATACAACTATTTAGTGGTAATCTGCCAAGAAAGAACTACAGTATATTTGAACTGCTGGTGAATTACAAATACTGTAGAGATCCAGAGCATGCCAGTGCCAGCCTTAAAGATGTGAGTTCATTAGTCTATCTCTGTGGTGTTTATAGAATGCTTCTTCTGTCTGACCTATTAGCTTCCTGGACTCAAACCTAGCCAATCAGCTGTAGGAGCTTTTAGAATTCAATCTAGCATGACAAAAGGTTATAGGCAGGTCTCTGAGCACCATTTACACATCTGATGGTCGTAGGTGGGCATCGCCATAGCTCAACCTGCTGAGACTACACAAAGGAGTGTGGTAGGGGGGTGGGGTGGATGTGTGAATGGAATGGAAATGGAGATGATGTACCTTATTTCAAGAATGTAAGGTAAGTAAATACAATTCACATGAATAAAAAAGGTTTTCTCTTTGGCAGGCCTCCAACTAAACCTTGCATTTACATCTACGGTGACTGATAAAGAATGCTATGGCTTTCAGGGTTGTATTACTCAAAAAAAACCTTGAGACCCAAATACTAGGGAGAATGTGCTAATGTCAATCTAGCCTTCACTCCCATCAACAAGGTATTGGGTAATTTGTCAGGATGTCATGCCAGAAGTTGTAAGAAAAAAGGAAGTTTATTTTGTGGTTGATGCAGCAATCTGTCTTTATTCCAGTAAAGTGCAGTGACAAAGCCTGTGGAATATACTCTCGATTCAGCCGTGCAGATCTGAACAACAAGCATCTCCAAATATAGCCATTATGCTGTTTACGACACCTCCCAGACCTTTAATGTAAATCAGCTAAGCTTTTAATTTTTTTGTATTGTTGTCAAAACTCCGCAAGTTTTTGGCCTAGAGACATATAAAGAAAACCCACATGAACCTTGAACCCTTTACTCTTAAAGTATATACAGTTCGAAAATAAAATATAAATAAGTACTTTGTAAGGAGAATATAGCTGTTCTCTTGCACATTTCAGTCTGTGGGGTAGGTTTCTGCTCCTAAGGACCCACCCATTAGCAAAATACAGCTACTCATATGTTAAGTAAAGGTGATTCAGTGATCTTTATTGGGCCATGGTGTGGCGAGAAAGCCAAGGGGTGTAGTGGGCCACAAAGACATTCCTGAGCCATTATGCAATTGCCACAAGAACAGAATTGCCATTGTCTTTTTCTGAGGTGTCCCAGGTAACTCATCAATATGCATTTGTAGGGACACACATTTTGGAGAGGCACAGGTCACTCTGCTATCATAAATATGTAGAAGTGAAACCAAACACACTTTCTGAATGCTAAACTCAGATATGTATAGCCAACACCTATGTTTACAAGGTTTAGAGTTCAAAAGTCTTGGCACAAAATCTTTACAATGTTTTTTTGTACAAATTCTAACCAGCTCTTAATTAAGGTTTTCGTAAAGGTGACTTACATTTGATTTGAATACAATTTAATTTTACTACATTTCTTTTACTCTAATGTTGTTATTGCTGATGTCTTCTATAACATTATCATATATGCCACCTGTGCATCAATACTTTTAATTAGGGGAAATATACAAAAACATTAAGGCATATGATATTTCTTATTAAAGTCAAACAGGCCTCTGTCCCTGAAGGGTTAACATGGATTCACTCTTTTACAATACAATTTAGGTAGAAAAAATGTTTTAAAAATGTGTAGTCTGTGATACTAGCAAGAGGTTCATGATATTTGAGTTAAACAGCCAATCAAATCTCACCCCTCCCTTCAGTGATAGCACTTTTGTCCAAAGTAACATACAAGGGAGAGAACAGTCAAGCTAAGAGCAATAAAACTTGGTTTAACATTAAAAACTGTCTTTTTTTTCACAGATAAAATAGAAAATGACATTGAAAGAAAAAGAAATGCAGGACTGTCACTGCTTGAGTGCAATTTAGGAATAAACACTGACAAGTAATTAATTTCAAGAGAGGGTTCCAATTGATGTTGTGCTTTACAGAACTGGAACACAGATAATCATTTTTACCCCTTTTGATTGGTTCAAGTCAAGTCTTCTTTTAGAAACTAGCCATTCATAATGAAACAAGCAAAATTGTAATTAGTGACATGATGTTTAGTACTGTTTGAATGCTTTTTAAAATGTATTTTGCTATTGGTTTGGGATTTCGCCTCGAAAACCAAAATCCAACAGAAGTGATTTGATTTCGCTACCAGTTCCGCATACTCTAGCTTCTTGTTTTCAAAGGCTTCCTCAATCGCATCTTCAAGAGGAGCTCTTAACTCAATAATAGAAACAATGTACAAGTACTTTCACTTAGAATACAACACCATGTCTAGGTCTCATAGAAGTCACAACAATACACTGTGGAAAGTGACGTTGTGTATTGACACCCACCAGTAATCTCCAGTCCCACATGGACAAATAATGATGAAGGTCCTATTAAATTTACAGTTTTGTGTGTGTGTTAAAGGAAAAACATGTGCCTTCATAATAGTAAAAAGTCAAACAGAGAGCACTTAAATCTCAACATATTTAGGTATTTCTTCAGCTGCTAAGGTTCTGTTTAGGCCACATATCTAAGACGCTCACACATAAACACATACAAAAAAACACAAACTTCAATGTTTTCTTTTTTTTATTAAATCATGTTTAAATCTGTACCCTAACATATGTTTCAAATATGAAGTAATAATACTTCATCATGTGCATCAAATTTTTTTTTCAACTCATGATATCAAAACTATTTCAGGTAGTGATAATCCATCATTTATTAGCAGGGCAGCACATCACATGAATGGATCTTCTGGTGTCTCTTGAGACTATTCATACGGCTAAAGGCCTTTCCACACTGAGAACACTGATATGGCTTAGCCCTTAATGGATCATCTGGTGTCTCTTGAGACTAGACATTTGGCTAAAGGTCTTTCCACACTGAGAACACTGGTGTGGCTTTTCTCCAGTATGGATCCTCTTGTGTGACTGGAGATCACATATTTGGATAAAGGTTTTTCCACACTGAGAACAATGATGAGGCCTCTCCCCAGTATGGATCATCTGGTGTCTCTTGAGACCAGACATATGGCTAAAGGCCTTTCCACAGTGAGAACACTGATGTGGCTTTTCTCCAGTATGTATCTTCTGGTGTGACTGGAGCTCAGATATTTGGATAAAGGTTTTTCCACACTGAGAACAATGATAAGGCCTCTCTCCAGTATGGATCCTCTGGTGTATCTTGAGATTACTCATTTTGCTAAAGGCCTTTCCACAATGAGAACAATGATAAGGCATTTTCCCGGTATGGATCCTCTGGTGTTCCTTGAGACTAGACATTTGGCTATAGGCCTTTCCACACTGAGAACAATGATAAGGCCTTTCCCCGCTATGGATCCTCTGGTGTGACTTGAGATGATGCATTTGGCTAAAGGCCTTTCCACACCGAGAACAATGATATGGCTTTTCTCCAGTATGGATGTGCTGGTGTGTCTTAAGATTAGTCATTTGGCTGAAGGTTTTGCCACACTGAGAACAATGATAAGGCCTTTCCCCAGTATGGATCCTCTGGTGTGACTTGAGATTCCACATTTGGCTAAAGGTTTTTCCACAATCAGAACACTGATAAGGCCTTTCCCCAGTATGGATCCTCTGGTGTTTCTTGAGGTCAGATGTGCCATTAAAGGCCTCTTCATTCTGTTTACACTGAAGTGGCTTCTCTCCAATATGTTTCATCGTATACAGAGTTGGGTGTGAGCGATTGTGACTTCTGTCTTTGTTTCTGTTTTCTTCAGTCTTCCCTTTGTTGTTAGATTGGATCTTTTGCATGTCTCCTGTAAGATCACTTTAAAAAGTTAAGAAATATATTCACTCTTCTCCTCTATCTGGGATGCAACTGCTTAAATACAAATACATATTTTTAAATATGTTTTATATGTATATATATAGATATATGTTATTTGCTAGAACATGTACCTCACTTGGAAGTGACTTATATAAAACTGTCTACCTAAAGACTACATGTAAATTTAAGAGGAGATTCACACCCATGAATTATGGACCTATAGTTAAAATGATGGCAGACACTTTTTTCTCTTTTAGATGTTACAAACTTTAGATAGTATCCCATAATTAAGGTATCCCCACAATATCTCTGTTCTCTAATTAGGTCTAGCATTGTGAAGCACAAGTTAGCCAAAAATGCTCCAAAATGCAGGTATTGTAACTGTACATAACACATAACGATGAACAAGCAACTTACTTGTAGGAGAAGAGACAAAGTGACCATTTTCACTTAAATCAAATTCTTCTTCATCTTTAATTTCCATTGATAGAATTCAAATTCATATGCCTTAATGTTTTTGTATATTTCCCCTAATTAAAAGTATTTTGCACATTGCACAAGTGGCATATATGATTATGTTATAGAAGACATCGGCAATAACAACATTAGAGTAAAAGAAATGTAGTAAAATAAAATTGTATTTAAATCAAATGTAAATCACCCTTAAGAAAACCTTCATTCAGAGCTGCTGAGAATTTGTAAAAAATAAAATATGGTAAAGATTTCGTGCCAAGACTTTTAAACTCTAAACCGTGTAAACATAGGTGTTTGCTTTACATATGTGAGTTTAGCATTCAGAAAGTGTGTGTGGCTTCACTACTACATATTTATAATAGCAGAGTGACCTGAGCCTCTCCAAAATGTGTGTCCCTACAAATGCATATTGAGGAGTTACCTGGGACACCTCAGGCAAAGACAATGGCCATTGCATAATGGCTCTGGAATGTCTTTGTGGCCCACTACACCCCTTGGCTTTCTCGCCACACCATAGCCAAGTAAGGATCACTAAATAACCTCTACTATGAATAGCTGTAATTTGCTAATGGGTGGGTCCTTAGGAGCATGAACCTACCTCACAGACTGAAATGTGCAAGAGATCAGCTAAATTCTCCTTACAAAGTACTTATTTATATTTTATTTTCTAACTGTATATACTTTAAAAGTAAAGGGTTCAAGGTTCATGTGGGTTTTCTTTATATGTCTCTAGGAAAAACACTTGAGTTTTGACAACTAAAAAAAAAAAAGCTTTGCTCATTTACATTAAAGGCCTGGGAGGTGTCGTAAACAGCATAAATGGCTATATTTGGAGATGCTTGTTGTTCAGATCTGCACGGCTGAATCCAGAGTATATTCCAATGGCTTTGTCACTGCACTTTATTGGAATAAAGACAGATGGCTGCATCAACCACTAAATAAACTTCCTTTTTTCTTACAACATCTTGCATGACATCTTGATAAATTACCCAATACCTTGTGGATGGGATTGAAGGCTAGATTGACATTAGCACATTCTCCGTAGTATTTGGGTCTCAAGGTTTTTTTTTGAGTAATACAACCCTGAAAGCCATAGCATTCTATATTAGTCACCGTAGATGTACATGCAAGGTTTAGTTGGAGGCCTGCCAAAGAGAAAACCTTTTTTATTCATGTAAATTGTGTTTACTTGCCTTACATTCTTGAAATAAGGTACATCATCTCCATTTCCATTCCATTCACACATCCACCCCACCCCCCTACCACACTCCTTTGTGTAGTCTCAGCAGGTTGAGCTATGGCCATGCCCACCTGAGGACCATCAGATGTGTAAATGGTGCTCAGAGACCTGCCTATAACCTTTTGTCATGCTAGATTGAATTATAAAAGCTCCTACAGCTGATTGGCTAGGTTTGAGTCCAGGAAGCTAATAGGTCAGACAGAAGAAGCATTCTATAAACAGCACAGAGACAGACTAATGAACTCACATCTTTAAAGTTGGCACTGGCATGCTCTGGATCTCTACAGTATTTGTAATTCACCAGCAGTACAACTAAACCTTAGTTCTTTCTTGGCAGATTATCACTAAATTGTTGTATTGAAGGATAGTTTGACCGAGTTTTTATTTCCAAAAAAGAACTCAAGTCAGAAATGTCTGGATTTACTGAACCATCACATCAGCTCATGTCAGTGAAGAAGGAGATAAAAGAAGAAGAATTTGATGATTTCCTACAAGAGTATTTGTCTGCAAATAAGACAGTGGAAGAAAAGCCTGGACTGGAATGTGAATGCAAGACTGAGATGTACACCATGACCTTGAAAGAAGAAAAGTATTCACCCATGGAAGTTAAAGATGACGAAGAATTTGATTTAAGTCAAAATGGTCGCTATGTCTCTTCTCCTACAAGTAAGATTCCTTTACAGAACTGGAACACAGATAATCATTTTTACCCCTTTTGATTGGTTCAAGTCAAGTCTTCTTTTAGAAACTAGCCATTCATAATGAAACAAGCAAAATTGTAATTAGTGACATGATGTTTAGTACTGTTTGAATGCTTTTTAAAATGTATTTTGCTATTGGTTTGGGATTTCGCCTCGAAAACCAAAATCCAACAGAAGTGATTTGATTTCGCTACCAGTTCCGCATACTCTAGCTTCTTGTTTTCAAAGGCTTCCTCAATCGCATCTTCAAGAGGAGCTCTTAACTCAATAATAGAAACAATGTACAAGTACTTTCACTTAGAATACAACACCATGTCTAGGTCTCATAGAAGTCACAACAATACACTGTGGAAAGTGACGTTGTTTATTGACACCCACCAGTAATCTCCAGTCCCACATGGACAAATAATGATGAAGGTCCTATTAAATTTACAGTTTTGTGTGTGTGTTAAAGGAAAAACATGTTCCTTCATAATAGCAAAAAGTCAAACAGAGAGCACTTAAATCTCAAATAACCTATTTATGTACATATATAAATAGGTTATTTGCTAGAAATGTATATCACTTGGAAGTGACTTATATAAAAGTGTCTGCCTAGGGACTACATGTAAATGTAAACGGGTATCCACACCAATGAATCTTAGAGCTAGAGAAAAAAAATATGGCAGACACTTTCTTTTAAATGTAACCAACTTTAGATAGTATCCCATAAGTAAGGTATCCCCACAGTATAGCTGTTCTCTAAATAGGTCTAGCATTATGAAGCACAAGTTAGCCAAAAATGCTCCAAAATGCAGGTATTGTAACTATACATAACACATAACGATGAACAGGCAACTTACTTGTAGGAGAAGAGACATAGTGACCATTTTCACTTAAATCAAATTCTTCTTCATCTTTAATTTCCATAGCTGAATACTTTTCTTCTTTCACGGTCATGGTGTTCATATCAGTCTTGCATTTATATTCCAGTCCAGGATTTTCTTCCACTGTCTGAATTGCAGACACATACTCTTGTAGGAATTCATCAAATTCTTCTTCTTTTATCTCCTTCTTCACTGACATGAGCTGATGTGATGGTTCAGTAAATCCTGCCATTTCTGACTTGAGTTTTTTGTAAATAAAAACTCGGTCAAACTATCCTTCAATACAACAATTTAGTGATAATCTGCCAAGAAAGAACTACAGTATAGTTGTACTGCTGGTGATTTACAAACACTGAAGAGATCCAGAGCATGCCAGTGCCAGCCTTAAAGATGTGAGTTCATTAGTCTGTCTCTGTGGCTTTTTATAGAGTGCTTCTTCTTTCTGACCTATTAGCTTAATGGACTCAAACCTAGCCAATCAGCAGTTGGACCTTTTAGAATTCAATCTAGCATGACAAAGGGTTATAGGCAGGTCCCTGAGCACCGTTTACACATCTGATGGTCCTCAGGTGGGCATCGCATACTTTGTTTCTTTTTTCCTCAGTGTTCCCTTTGTTGTTAGATTGGATCCTTTGAATGTCTCCTGTAAGATCATTTTAAAACGTTTAGAAATGTATTCACTTTTTTCCTCCATCTAATGTGTAACTGCTACAAGTCAGATACATATTTTTTAATTGGTTATATATATGTATATATATATAGGTTATTTGCTAGAAATGTAAATCACTTGGAAGTTACTTATATAAAAATATGTCTACCTAGGGACTAGATGTAAATTTACACCGAGATCCACACCCATCAAGTATAGAACTGGAGTAACAATGATGGCAGACACTTCTTTTCTCTTTTCAATGTAACAAACGTTAGATAGTATCCCCTAAGTAAGGTATCCCCACAGTATCTCTGTTCTCTAAATAGGTCTAGCATTGTGAAGCACAAGTTAGCCAAAAATGCTCCAACAAATTCAGGTATTGTAACTATACATAACACATAAAGATGGACAGGCATCTTACTTGTAGGAGATGAGACATAGCGACCATTTTGACTTAAATCAAATTCTTCGTCATCTTTAACTTCCATGGGTGAATACTTTTCTTCTTTCAAGGTCATGGTGGACATCTCAGTCTTGCATTCACATTCCAGTCCAGACTTTTCTTCCACTGTCTTAATTGCAGACAAATACCCTTGTAGGAAATCATCAAATTCTTCTTCTTTTATCTCCTTCTTCACTATCATGAGCGGTTGTGACGGTTCAGTAAATCCAGACATTTCGGACTTCAGTTCTTTTTTTGGAAATAAAAACTTGGTCAAAAAATCCTTCAATATAACAATCAAGTGAAAATCTGCCAAGAAAGAACTACAGTATAGTTGTACTGCTGGTGAATTACAAATACAGTATGGATCCAGAGCACGCCAGTGCCAGCCTTAAAGATGTGAGTTCATTAGTCTGTCTCTGTGGTATTTATAGAATTCTTCTTCTGTCTGACCTATTAGCTTCCTGGACTCAAACCTAGCCAATCAGCTGTAGGAGCTTTTAGAATTCAATCTAGCATGACACAAGGTTATAGGCAGGTCTCTGAGCACCGTTTACACATCTGATGGTCCTCAGGTGGGCATGGCCATAGCTCAACCTGCTGAGACTACACAAAGGAGTGTAGTAGGGGGGTGGGGTGGATGTGTGAATGGAATGGAAATGGAGATGATGTAACTCATGAGAAGGTAAAACCAAGTAAATACAATTGACATGAATAAAAAAGGGCTTTCTCTTTGGCAGGCCTCAAAATAAACCTTGCGTGTACATGTACTGTGACTGATATAGAAATAGTTTATTTACTCAAAATTCTCTCAGAGATGCTTGCTAATTTGATCTTGTGCTGCACCTTTTATCTTTATGTTCATTCAGGAAGCAAGACACCTGGGGAAAAGGTTGCGAGGGAAAAGAGAAAAAGAGCAGGTTAACGCTTCTGGGAAAGTTATCCACCGGTGGGAATTTTTTAATTGTTGTCAAAACTCTGCACGTTTTTGTCATAGAGACATATCAAGAAAACCCACACTAACCTTGAACCCTTTACTTTTAAAGTATATACAGTTCGAAAAATCTCATTTAAATAAGTACTTTGTACGGAGAATATAGCTGATCTCTTGCACATTTCAGTCTGTGAGGTAGGTTTCTGCTCCTAAGGACCCTCCCATTAGTAAATTACAGCTATTCATATGATAAGTAAAGGTGATTCAGTGATCTTTATTTGGCCATGGTGTGGCGTGAATGTAGTAAGACACAAAGACATTCCAGAGACATTATGCAAGTGCCATTGTCTTTGTCTGAGGTGTCCCAGGTAACTCATCTCATATGCATTTGTAGGGACACACATTCTGGAGAGGAACAGGTCACTCTGCTATCGTAAATATGTAGAAGTGAAACCACACACACTTTCTGAATGCTAAACTCAGATATGTATAGCCAACACCTATGTTTACAAGGTTTAGAGTTCAAAAGTCTTGGCACATAATCTTTACAATGATTTTTTGTACAAATTCTGAGCAGCTGTGAATTAAGGTTTTCGTAAGGGTGAATAACATTTGATTTAAATACAATTTTATTTTACTCTAATGTTGTTATTGCTGTTGTCATTTCTAACATATTCATATATGCCACTTGTGCATCAATACTTTTAGCTAGGGGAAATATACAAAAACATTAAGGCATGCGAGACTTCCTAAAAAGTCAAACAGGCCTCTGTCCCTGAAGGGTTAACATGGATTTACCCTTTTACAATACAAATTAGGTGGTACAAATTTGTAAAAGTTAGTAGTCTGTGCAAGATTCTAGCAAGAGGTTCATGATATTTGAGTTAAAAAGCCAATCAAATCTCACCCCTCCCTTCAGGCATTTCAAAGAATGCTATGGCTTTCAGGGTTGTATTAACAAAAAAGAAAACATTGAGACCCAAATACTAGACAGTATGTGCTAATGTCAATCTAGCCTTCAATCCCATCCACAAGGCATTGGGTAATGTATCCAGATGTCTTGCAAGAAGTTGTAAGAAAAAAGGAAGTTTATTTTGTGGTTAATGCAGCAAACTGTCTTTATTCCAGTAAAGTGCAGTGTCAAAGCCTGTGGAATATACTCTAGATTCAGCCGTGCAGATCTTAACAAACATCAATGTCTATGTCTAATCACAAAACTAGTGGACAACTGAAAAAATATTATGAAACCTTTAATTTGATGCTAATGCATAACTTAAGAAAGGTTGCTCTTAGCCATCAAAACCATAAGGAAACCTACCATGCAGCACTTCTTGGAAAGATTCAAATTCAACCTATTCCAGTTGATGATCAATATCTTATTGTAACGAAGCCTTTGGAAGATACTCTGGATTCAGCCGTGTAGATCTGAACAACAAGCATCTCCAAATCTAGCCACTTATGCTGTTTACGACACCTCCCAGGCCTTTAAAGTAAATGAGCTAAGCTTTTAACGCAACCAGGTCTGGCAACCTTTTGTTGTTCTGTGTGATAATCAGGTTTCTCTGACCTACTGCCTAAAATTATTTTCAAATGGCCAACCTCATACTAATTCTAGGATTAATTGCAATCATTCACACCTCAGTTTGCCTCCTGACCCCAGGTGTCTAAGCAAATCCAGTGTCGGGACCTTTCCTTTGTTAGGATGAAGATGACCATTTTGGATAGCAGCTGCTTGATCATGAATCTCATGTTCACTCACAGTATATACTGTCATTTCTTGCAAGGTGTTGAGATTAAGTACAATATGGAACACTTACTTACTTACCTGCATCCCCTTTTCAGTGCAATGTTTTCCATTTCCATACTGAGCCATTCATTTACATTTAGTCATTGAGCAGACACTTTTGTCTGAAGCAACGTACAGTACAAGAAATAGAAAACGACATAGAAAGAAAAAGAAGTGCGGGACTGTCACTGCTTAAGTGCAAGTTTAGCCAAGGTTCCAGTTAGGAATAAACACTGACAAGTAACAAGTAATTCCTTTCAGGAGAGGGTTCCAATTGATGTTGTGCTTTACAGAACTGGAACACAGATAAGCACTTTTACCTCTTCTGATTAATTCAAGTCAAGTCTTCTTTTAGAAACTAGACATTCATAATGAAACAAGCCAATTAGTAATTAGTGACATGATGTTTAGTACTGTTTGAATGCTTTTTTAAATTGATTTAGCTTTTGGTTTGGGATTTCGCCTCGAAAACCAAAATACAACAGAGGTGATTTGATTTGGCTACCAGTTCCGCATTCTTGCTTTCAAAGGCTTCCTCAATCGCATCTTCAAGGGGAGCTCTTATAATGGAAACAATGAACAAGTATTTTCACTTAGAATACAACACCATGCCTAGGTCTCATAGAAGTCACAACAATACATTGTGTAAAGTGATGTTGTCTACTGACACCCACCAGTAATCTCCAGTCCCACATGGACAAATACTGATGAAGGTCCTATCAATTTTACAGTTTTGTGTGTGTGTTAAAGGAAAAACAGAGAGCAATTAAATCTCAACATATTTAGGTATTTCTACAGCTGGGTTGAATTGTTATGCAAGATGTTGAACTGGAGGGGCAAAGACCTGAGAAATTCTTCACACACTCACTGATCCCCTAGTCTACTTCTCTACTCTACCATTACTCTAGAATCAAGTATGGCAACCAATCTCTTCACCTGCTCACTATTAGGAGATACTGCCTATCTTGGCTACAGGCCAACAGTTCCAGGGAAATGTAGAGAGATAATTGGCTGCAAACAGTCAAGCACTGCCCTTAAGGGGACCCTGGAACGCGCTAATGAACTGAACCAGTTTTTCAACAGGTTTGACCTCCCAACCCCCATGAGCTCAGCAAGCCAGACTGGGTCCCCACTCATCACCTCCCCCAGTGCCCCCATTCACACCTAGTACAGCATTCTAGACTATTCTCATTCATAGTTCCACGTTTGTGGAACAAGCTGCCTAGCACTACCAGAGCAGGGGCGTCCCTCTCTACCTTCAAGAAGCTCATCAACTCTTCAACAAGCACCTACCTTACTAACTTGCACTTCTACTAGTACTTAACTTTAATATCAAAATTGTCCTTAGCCTATTATAATTTTTTGGCATCAAATAATTGACAATAAGATAAGAAATTGTTGTTTTAAGGAAGCTGAATTAGAAAAAGGAAACATGAAAATTCTCCCTGAAAATAAAAACATAATTAATATTAGCCTCCGTAGTATAATTTTTCGGGATGTTTTTAAGAGGCTAAATTAGAAGAAGGAAACATGACAATTCTCTCAGAAAAAAAACATGTTTTATTAACGAGGACCCAGGAAAGATACAGAAATGTACTTGGTAACTTGATATAGTAGTTATTTTCCTGCCAGCTGCAACCCACACAATAACATGGCAGCAAGCTAAAGAACTACAATCCCTATGAAGAGTAACCAAAAGGTTGGAGTCAAAACCTGTAGCTTTAACACTTGGGTGTTTAAGCCTGTTGGACTCTTTTATGACGTCTGACATGCATCAATGCTTTTATATATTTCACCATACTTAAAACATGGATAATAAAGTGGCATATATGATTATGAAAAATTTCTCATGTGACTCAAGTCAGTGTGTTGGCTGTGACTAAACACTGTCTGTGAGTGCCTTGTAGTTCGGCTCATAAGAACAGGCAACCAGTCGGAGGCAGTCTGTGAGGTGTCTGTCAGTAAGCAGTCTCCTGTGTAGGCTACTAAGATTTGGTGATTCCATCTGTGAAAATGACAACGCCGGTTAACAAATATTTTCCTTTTAGGTTGCACTGAAATTAAGTAATTTAATGTGTTCTTGGTCACATCAATTTCCCTTAACCACGATGTTAAACAATCTTTGTTTTCAGATCATTTGCCAGTTGTTTTGAGGCCCCCATGTTGCCACTCTTCAGAGGAGAATCAAGGAGAAGCACACCTTTTAATTGGCTACCTTAGATAGTTTTTCTAATGACTGAATGCACCTTTCTATGGAATTGAAGGCTTAGCAAGCTAATCAGACTAATTATGTGTTGCAATCATAGGTGGTGCGTCAATAGTGGGCGCAAAGGCGCCGCCCCACTTAAAATTTTGAGATGAAAATATGTCAAAAAACATTATATACCAAATCATTAAAATAAGAAATCTACCGTGTCTTCACGTTACATAGTTTGTGGGAGACCGTAAGCCCCTGTCAACCACTAAAATGTGTCCAAACAGGGGCGGCCTTTCCTACAGGCGGGTTAGGCGGCCGCCTAGAGCGCCATCTGGAGGGGGAGCGCCAAATAATGCGCCCGAAAAAGAAAAAAAAAACACAATTTTTTCCCGGACGCATAAGTTGGTGCTCCTTCTATATCTCCAACCAATATTTTGACATAAAAAAATAAATCTAACTTTAGGGTAAAATGAGCCTAAACTCGAAAACGGAGGGCTATGTTCTTCATTGGTGTTGTTAGATCATGCTAGCATAGCAAGACATTTGGTGCGAATGTGTGTGTATCCTCTGAAGAGGCTTAACCCCAACGGCGTGCATGACTAGACGGTCCGGATCACAGAACTCATCGATATATCTCTTTACCGTCGAAAAGACAGGTGTAAGTAATGATATAATAACCCCTTAAGGTGCAGGGAAGTCCACTTATGATGTACAATACACATTAAGGGTTGCTACAATATGTTATCATGAATCACTAATGATGAACACAGTATTTCAGAGATCAAACTGATTTTGGAGAAACAGTGTATAATGAGCAGATAAACAACATGTGGGAAAACATTAATACAACTTCTTCAGGGGGTTATCAAACATTATTGTGAATGAGAACATGTA